>NC_072800.1:36489015-36792045 GCF_028583425.1 Eublepharis macularius
ATACAAACATTTAGGTGACAGTTTATCATAAAACAGAATTATTGTATGAAGAATATGATGTCACAAGCTCAACCAAGGCTCTTCCTCCACTTAAGGGGGAAGCTGGATAAAGATTTCAGACTTTGCTGAGCAGGGATGCCAGACCCCCAGGCGGTGGGGAATCCCTGCCCTCACCTCCCCCCTGCCAGGAATGAAGGAGGAGACAAGCCAGAAACCACCAGAGCATACGGCAATATGGTGCACACCATCCAGAGGTCCCAATGACGCACTTCCAATTGAACACTGGAAGCTACAGTGTCTCCGTGGGGCTGTATCAGCCTCAAACATAGTGAAAAAGCTGTGTTTGGGGCTGATTTTAGCCACGCTAAGACCCTGTAGCTTCTGGTTTTCAACTGAAAGTGCATCACTGGGTCCTCCGGAGCACACATGCGTCTCTGCCCACACAGGAGGAAGAAGAATCAGGGCCCCCCATCTGCCTAGCAATCTCCCCCCCCCATCACCAGCAACCCTATGCTGAGTGGAGTGGTAGCATGCATGCCACTGTTTTTCAGCCTAACCTACTTCACAAGGTTGTTGTGAAGGTAAGAACTTTGCTGAGCGAAGTGGTCGGATACACACCACTGACTGGCCCAAGAGCAGCCAATGAGCTTCATGGCAAGGTGGAGTTTTGAATCCAGGCCACCCTGGGCCCCGACTGCTGCATTCCATTGGTATTGCCTTTAAACTAAATGAGCAAAGTTTAGATTCTACAGAAGACGATTAGAGCTTAGTTAAGTTATATCCAAGCAAGGAACAGCTATTAATATTTAGCACTCCAAACTTACCTGATAACCACTGGACAGCTACAAATTCTTGTTAATGATTCAAGGGCATAAGACTTCCAATGGGTTAAAAAGTGCTTAAGCAAGTCACACGTAAACATCAAATAAGATGATTCAGGCAGAGTTTAAATAATCGAAGGGCTGCGTAGAATGACTTCCCCTCTCTATAGACATGGGCCTTTGATCATTTGTAATTAAAAGTGTGTTTGAAAAACCATTCTATGATCCTTTGAAGTATCTTTTTTATCATTCAATATACCTTCATATGGTTGATAGATTCCGATTTTCCTCCATAGTTACCTGTTTATGTAAGCATAGTACAGTCGCTTCCAGAAAAACTGGAACAGATCCCCCCCGCCCCAGTACCGGAGAGAACAAATGAAGGATGTCTTGTTTCCAAAAGGACCACTCCTCGCTTTATCCATGAGCTAATGCCAGTGATTTTGCCTCAGTGTTAGGTAAACATCGCTCTATTGATGCTTAGTTACAATAATACAATCAGTTACAAGCACTGATTGTATTATAAACCAAAACACTGGGCAAAAGTAGGCAGGGGGAAACCTTGGGTGCCAGGCCAAAGTGAAATCAAATCTGAATAGAAGCCTGTATCAAAGGATATTCTGCAAATCTGCAGCTTTCATTTTGAGAAGCTAAAACAACATATTTGAAGTTGTGCATAAGTTATCTCAAACAGCAACAGGTTTCATAACAATTACAGAATCTCAAAGAAGAAAAAATGCTGTTGATTTGGTACACAAGATATTGTTGCCAGCAACACAACAGCACAGACTCAGGAAGGATGCAAAACTATCTCATCCTCAATAAGAGGCGGTCCAAAGATTTGAATGGACATATTGATGACAAATAGCTCAACAATGAGCACAATAGTAAGCTGGTTCGCTTATAGCACACTAGGCAGGAGCCACAAGAATGTACGAAACAGTTCAAAAAAATTTGCCCTTTGGAAAACCACATATCTGATTGTAAAAGCAATTTTCAGCAAAAAACTAGATGTGGAAATAATTGGGAGGGGCTTTTCACCCCTAATTACTCCCTAATCCAAGTTGGCACCTACAAAAAGACCATATTACTGAACATATCAGTTAATATTTTCTCAGGTTATACTTCAAGCCAAAGTGTCAAGGAATTGTTTCCGGTCTCTCTTCTTCCCTTCACGATCACATTGCAAGTGGGGCGCTGGGTTAACTGGGACACATACTTCAGAACTGTTCGTTCCCATATCTGCTTCAGGTTGGATGGGGGGGGGGGAGCGGGCAGTAACCCGAGAAAGGGCTTTCTTGGTCACAGTGCTGAAACATTGAAACTCCTTCCCCAGGGAGATTCATCCATCTCTCTGAACCGTTGCTGCCTGCCAACTGATGATGTTTTTGTGTGGTTTGGTGTCCCCCCCATGAACAGTTAATGACCCTCCTCTCCGGTGGTGGTGTGTTTTATTGAATCTTTTATATATACTTATTGTAAATGCTGTTTTAATGCTGAAATGTTTTACTGTTTGCTCCCTTAGGGACCTTATTTGGGTGGAAAGGTGGCATAGAAATGTTATAAATAAAGAAATAAAATATTTTCATTTCCATGGCATAGACTACACAAAAAAAGACCCTCCCCCACAAAGACTAGTTTTCAAAGATTCTCAAGTTCTGCTTCATATGAAAGAGATACGAACTGAAAACAAAGTTCTCGAGTCCTTCTCTGAGGATTTCACCACTTCAGTAAAAAGTGGGGAATCGACTTCACGTTGCAACTCCTTTGCAGTAGGCAGGCACAGTGGGCAGTTCCCAGAGGGCCAAACAGGCCCACTACCTCTCCCCTGCAGTGGTCATTCAAATCACTGCCATGCAGATTCCCTCTGCTCAGCTAAAGAACAGAGGGAGAAAGAGGAGGAATTATGTGCCCAGTCCAGGTACCTAAAGGGACTGAGTCCTCTTTCTTCCCTCGATGTGCATGTACTTGGGTGCCAATGACTATTCAGCAATGGCACGTGGCTCCCCTTCCTCCCTCTGCTCTCTGCTAGGCAGCTGAGTCGGAATCCCAGCTGCCCGCTGGTGGCAGGCAATCTCTTGAGGGTTGACCTGCTTTCCCAGTCACCCAGAGATCACTTGCAGGCACCTTGGGAACACATGCGGCACGTGCACTCGCAGCAGGTGTGACAACATTGGTGTTGTTGGTAGGTTTGGTGTTAACCTACAAAGCCCTATGCGGACTGGGACCGATGTATCTGCGGGACCGTCTCTCACCGTATGAGCCCCGGAGGACTCTCCGATCTGGTGGAAAGCATCTTTTAAGTGTCCCTGGCCCTAGGGAGGCCCGCCTGGCGTCGACCAGGGCCGGGGCCTTTTCGGTCCTGGCCCTGGCCTGGTGGAATGCTCTGTCTTGCGAGACTAGGACACGGCAAGATTTGCTTGCATTTTGCCGGGCCTGTAGGACAGAGCTATTCCGCCAGGCATATGGCTGACGCCGGGCGGTGCCCACCCCCCGTGGAGGGGGGGGGGTTAAACCATTGCCCCTATGTGAACACAGATGCTGTTGCCACACTCATTACTACTGCATGTATTTGCTTTGGTAGAACTGCTGTACCATTTAATGCTTTTAAATGTTTTTAAATGTACCATTTAATGCTTTTAAATGTTTTTAATGGTATGTGATATTTGTATTTTGTTATCCGCCCTGAGCCTGCGAAAGCGGGGACGGCGGAATATAAATATAATAAATTAAATTAAATTAAACATCACTTCTGACGTTGTTGCACTGGACACAGGAGTGCTCCCATGCTTTGTCTGGTGCCAGTTTTGGGAGCAGGAACATTCCTGTGGCTGGCATGACAATGTCACTTCCAGAAGTGACGTCATCACGCAAGTGCTGGGAGTGCGCTATGGAAGGCACAAGGTAAGTCCCAGGTTGCCCCATCCCACTGGGAGGGTGGAGGGCCCTGGCAACCCTATAGTTGAGGCAAGGAAACAGTGGCAGAAGGAATAGTAGTTTGTGGGAGCAGTCATCCACCAACACACCACGAGGCTGGAAGGAGGGCCCGATCCACCTTTACTCATCAGTCATCACTGTGTGGCCTCTGGCATGTGCCTCCTCCACATATCTTTTTCAGTTTCTTCCAAAGAGCACACGGAGGAAGCAAGTTGCAGCTAGAGCAAGTCCCCTCCTAGGCATCATTGCTAGTTCACCAAAGTAGGGTGAGTAATAGGGTGGTAATGGCAACGAGGAGCATCTATGCCTTTGTTTGCGGACTTGCTTGGAACACTGGTGCTTGTGTTTGCTCTCTTGGGAGAGGGCATTGCACAGGAGTTGCTACATAGTGGTTTCCTGAGGGCCTCCCACGTCCCTTCCTGCTGCGAATTAGCTCAAAACATCTTAAAACAAAGCATTGAGTGGGGAGGGTTTGGTTAAGAGTCCCTTTCGAATGCATATCATTTTCCATAACAATGCAGATCTTGTTACAATGCCTCTGAACAACCATTAAGAATGTAAAGATGAGAAAAAGCTGAAAAAAACCAAAATATTTGATCTCAGCTTGATAAAGGTCTGTAGAAGCAAACCAAACTTCCATTCCTCAAAGTGCGCAACTTCCCTTTGAACAGCATGATAAATTAATTTTTTTTCCCGCACACAATGTTTTATGCTCAAAGTACCTCCCCCCAACCCCACAGAACTTCCTACTGGAAGAAAAGATACTGGACTTGGCTGCCCGTTGCAATGACTTCATCAGGTAACTGAAAAGGTATTGGCAGTACCGTAACAAAAGGTTGCAAGGAAAACAGGACTGCCACCCAGAATGGCAGCCCTGTGTTGAATTCACCCCTCCCTCTACGTAATGTCAAGCCTCATTTCCTGGTTTCAATACACTCAGGGCTTTTTTTCCGGGAAAGGAGGTGGTGGAACTCAGTGGGTTGCCCTTGGAGAAAATGGTCACATGGCTGGTGGCCGCGCCCCCTGTGTCAGGGCTTGCTGCAGCTGCCACTGGGCGTGGCACTGGGCAGTCTGCTCCTGACGTCACAGGGGGGCCAGGGACTCTGCAGGACCCTGCTCTGTGGAAGGAGGGGCGGTATACCTCACCCAGACTCCCTCTCAGTCCACTCGCTGGCCTGCTCAACCTGGCCTGCTTACCCTCTGCATCCTCCTTCATCTCCTCCTTCCAGAACTCTCCTCCAAGCCACCACCCTTGCATCCTACTGCTCTCACTCCACATCATCACTCCTCACTCACACCCACCACCTCAGAGCTCTTCCTAGCCACCTTATATAGGGCTTCCTTTCCCCGCCCTGCCCTCCTTCTAGGCTTGTTCCCTCTCCTGACTTGGCCCAGCTGTGCCTTCCCTCAGGTGTTTCCCTCCTACCACTAATCCCTTCTTGGCTTCCTTGCCTTGCTGGCAGGGTGGGGTTGAATGCGAGCCATCCCCAGCTGAGGTCTCCTTGGCCTTGCTCACGAGGAGCTGCCCCAGCCGGCTTCTGTGCTGCTGAGCCTGCCTGGCCTTGCTCGCGAGGAGCTGCCCTGGCCAGCTTTTGTGCTGCTGAGCCTGTCTGGCCTTGCTCGCGAGGAGCTGCCCTGGCCAGCTTCCGTGCTGCCTGTTCATTGATGCTGGGAGGGGCTACCCATCTCCTCCCCCAGAATGCCTGTGGCAGCTCCACCTGGAGGGGCTTGGCTCCTAGCACCTCCTGAGCCAGGCTGCTGTCCTCTAGCCAGGGTGTGGCTCTGGGCTGTGGTGGCTGCTTCTCCTCCTTGGAAGGTAAGGGCTCTGTCTGGGCTGTTGCTGTGTCCCTGTTCCCCTTGCCTTGGCCCTTTTCCTCTAGCCTGCTTAGCCCCCTTTCTCCCCCATGGTGGGTGGGACTAGCTGGCTTCTCCCTGCTCCCTCCAGCCTTCTGAGGCTTTGGCCTTTTGCCCCTTCCCCCTGGAGTAGGCAGGGTCTGGCTCTGTTTGCCAGACAGAGCAGCTGAACTGCTGTCTCCCGGCTGCCCCCTGCCGCTGTCTGCCAGCAAGTCCGGGGGCTGGGCTGCTGACCCCGGACACCCTGATCTCCAGACAGAGGGGAGTTTAGATTGCCCTCCATGCTGCTCAGCAGCGTGGAGGGCAATCTAAACACCCCTCTGTCTGGAGATCAGGGGGCGGGGCCACCAGCCATGTGTCCATTTTCAAGAGGTTCGGGAACTCCGTTCCCCCGCATTCCAGCTGAAAAAAAGCCCTGAATACACTATATGTTTCCCTTGCATCATTGGATACCATGGCTGGGGAAACACACAGCATGCTGAGCTCAGGACATGGAAGTCTAGAATCTATGGACACAAAAGACTCATGTTGCTTCTAGTGCTTAATTCTACCTTTAGGTACTGGCCCTTTTTGAATTCATAGAAAATGAGCCAAAGATGTTTAATGTAGTCCATGTATCAAAGTTTTCTGCAAAGATGTTCTGGTTCTTTGCTGCAGATGGGGCAGCCTTCTACACCTCCATAGCTGCAGATGGGATTTCAGTCAAAATGCTGGATATGTTCCAAAGCACACACTTTTAATCCAGAACCACTGGGGTGGGGGTGGGAATTCATGTTCTTTAACACCTTACTCCTACCCTCTTTTACAATGCATGGGAACCAAAATATTTTAGAAATAAATCTGCATTTATATTGCCCAGCTATCATGCTTTACCACCCATTTTGAAAGATCAGCATCATTGAGCTTTATTCTAACTAATTGTTTGGTCTTGTATAACAACCACTATTTCACACAGAGGAAAAAGAGGGAGATGATTGCCTAATGCCTAGGCATTAAGATACTACTTGGCATTCTTCAAATGAGTCGGCATTTTTAAAAGATTGAGCTTTGCGTAACTGAAAGAAGTCCTCCTTAGATCTTCTTACAGAAGCCCTGCGTTCTATGCTCCAACTTCAGAAGCAAAATGGATGGCTCCCAACAACACGATCTTTTTATTTGTGGCACCTTGCTTATGGAGTCATTCCCTGCATTCCTTCCTAGTAGGACTGCCAGTCCCCCAGTGGGGGCAGGGGATTCCCCTGCTCCCAGCCTCTGCCCCTCGCCACCACTCACATGGCTGGTGGGGGGAAAGGCCCCAGGGTAACAGGCCCAGGAGGAAAGAAACCTCCCAGGCCAGTGCACAGCAGGTGGCCTCCCCATGGGTGCGATGACATCACTTCCAGAAGTGATGTCACCACGTCTGGCAGCAGGCCTGCTTCCATGCTTCACAGCAGCCAAAACTGCACAGTCACTGTAGATGGGGAAATATGATGAATGCTGTGATCCCGAGCAGAGCTACACCCTTCTACATTAATGGGCTTAGCATTGTGGGTGCAGATGGCACTATAAAGTGACTTTTCCCTGATGTTCTAACTTCCTATGCAAAAAACTACTTTTTAACAGAAGATAGGGTTCATCAGTGGCTACTAGTCATGGTGACTAAAGGGACCGTCCACATCGAGGCAGTAAAACTCTGAATACCAGTGCCAGAAGTATGGTTTCCAGGCTCCCCCACTTCCTTGTTGTGCCAGGAATGATGTCATCCCCAGCACAACAAGAAAGTCTTCTGGAGTGCACAGGAGCACATTCTAGTCCCCAATACTTCCCCCCCCCCGCAACAGGTAAATAGCGGAAGGGGCGGAAGCTGGGAAGAGGGGATCCCACCACCACCCCGCCGGGAGAATGGGATCCCTAACCAGGAGGCAACATCAGGGAAGGCCTTGGCCTCTATTCTCTGTTATTGGCCCTCCAGCATAACTGGTTGGCTTCTTAGAGAGACAGGATGATGGACTATACCGACTACTGGTCGAATCCAGCAGGGCTCTTATTTTCTTAAAATGCTGGGAATTATTCAATCACTCTAACCTCCACTTGGAGTCTGAAGTAGTACAATCAAAAAGAGTCCAGTAGCACCTTTAAGACTAACCAATTTTATTTTAGCATAAGCTTTCGAGAATCAAGTTCTCTTCGTCAGATGCCTGATACAGAGACTGGTCAAACACAGAAGAGCAAGAGAGGGAAGAGGCAATTAGGGGGGGAGGGGGAGGGAGCAATCAAAACATTCCTTTGCTAGTATATGTAAACATCTCCTTTTGGTGTGTGTATCAGTTGGCTTCAAAGGAGTTTGCCCTGTTAGTTTGTAGAAGCCAAACAGCTAGACCATCCAATTCCAATGCAGTATGGGTCTTCGATAACCACAGCTCTCCCTGCCAGATGCATCTGACAAAGAGATCTGTGGTTCCCGAAAGCCCACGCCAGGTACCACTGAGCTCCCCCAGACCCCACCTCTGTAAAGGAAATCTGTTACCTGTGGTAATGTGATAACCATTCATAGTCCCTATTCAGTCCCAGCTTGACAGAGTCAAATTTGCATATGAATTCCAGTTCAGCAGCCTCCCGTTGGATTTTGTTTTTGAAAGGTTTCTGTTGAACTACAGTGACCTTTAAGTCTTTGATGGAATGTCCTGGTAGGTTGAAGTGTTCTCCCACTGGTTTCTGGACGTTTCCATTTCTAATGTCAGATTTGTGTCCATTTATTCTTTTGCGTAGAGGTTGGCTGGTTTGTCCAATGTACAGAGCAGATGGACATTGTTGGCACATGAGGGCATATATCAGATTGGAGGATGAGCAGCTGTAAGAGCCAGAGACAGTGTAGTTGATGCCATTGGGTCCTGTAATTGCATTCCCTGGGTAGATATAGGGGCAGAGCTGGCATCTGGGTCTGTTGCAGGGCCTGGTACCTGTGCTGGTGACTCTGCTGGCCGATTCATGATTGTGAGTGAGAAGTCGTTTAAGGTTGGGGGGCTGTCTGTAGGCAAGGAAAGGTCTTCCACCCAGGGCTTCTGAGAGAGAGGTATCATTTTCCAGGATGGGTTGTAGCTCACTGATGATACGTTGGATGGGTTTGAGCTGGGAGCTATAGGTGACAACCAGTGGTGTTCTGTTGTTAGTTCCTTTAGGTTTGTCCTGGAGTAGGCTGTTTCTGGGTACTAGTCTGGCCCTGTTGATTTGTTTCTTCACTTCATTTGGTGGGTACTGTAGTCCCAAAAATGCTTGTTGTAAATCTCTTAAGTGTGAGTCTCGGTCGAGAGCATTGGAGCAGATACGGTTGTAACATAAGGCTTGGCTGTAGACAATAGACTGAGTGGTATGTTTAGGGTGGTAGCTGGAGGCATGTAGATATGAGTATCGGTCTGTTGGTTTCCGGTATAAAGTGGTATTTATTCGTCCATTATGTAGTTGTACAGTGGTGTCCAGGAAGTGTACCTGTTGTGTAGAGTGGTCCAGGCTTAGGTTGATAGTAGGGTCTGTGTTTGACCAGTCTCTGTATCAGGCATCTGACGAAGAGAACTTGATTCTCGAAAGCTTATGCTAAAATAAAATTGGTTAGTCTTAAAGGTGCTACTGGACTCTTTTTGATTTTGCTACCACAGACTAACACGGCTAACTTCTCTGCATCTATGAAGTAGTACAGACGTTCCTAACACATACATGCGTGCATATTCATTCATTCATTCATTCATTCATTCATTCATTCATTCTAGAAAACTGCTATATACACACACCTCCTATGACTAAGCTCTCCAAGTCACTTCGTGTATTATGAGACCTATGGTGTAATCCTGTGCTGAGCTGCTCCACTCTTAAGTCCAGTGAAATCAACGGGCTGAGTGTGGAGTAACTCCCGTTTAAGCAAACACCAGTTTTTGCTCCTTGGAGGAAAGGTCAGGCACGCTGCTGTCTTGAAATTTTATTTAAATCAAACAGAGGGATAGAAATATTTTGATAAATTAAATCCTGTAACAATAGTGATATGAGCTAGAAAATAAAACTACGGAGACATTAAATCTCACTTTTTACCCACATACGGCATTCTAATGGGGTGGGGATGACCTTAAACTTTCGCTCAATAATGCTAAGAAAGTAATCCTAAACAGATCTACTCAGAAACAAGTCTCATATTTTTAGTGCTGCAAGCCTCATGAAAACATCCTTAGAACTGTAGCATACGTGACAGCAGCGAGATCAAGGGAAAGCTGGGCTTAAATTTTAACTCAGGAATTTTCTGGTTGCCTTTTGAATGCCATTAGTCCTCAACTTTAGTTCTTCCGTTGACTAAACTAGAATATTAGTGATCACTGCAGTTTGTCAGAGCAGGTACCAACAGTATTTTGTACAGTAAAAGGGCTACAGCTGTGTTTAGATAAAAGCAGTGGAATACACAATCACATGTGGCTAGAACATGTGCACGTTGACAGCACAATCCTAAACAGAATTGTACCCTTCTACATACATCGAAGTGAATGGGCTTCAAAGAGGAACTCTGCTTAGGAATGCACCATTACAAAGCCTAAGCAGGTCTACTCAGCAGTAAGTCCCATTTTATTCAATTGGGCTTAAACTCAGGAAAATGTTCTTTTGAGTGCAGCCTTAGTCACTTACTACATCATCTTTTGGCTTTGTTGAACACAATGCAAGCAATTTCACCTAGCAAAAAGCAACCTTACAACGTTTTAGTGAAGGCTTTGACTTCATTTTACTCGCTGCTGTGGCTTTAGCCTCTTCAAGGCCATATGACAAATCAAAAGTGAGAGCTTTTCATCTTGTGAGTCACATTCCATTAAGTCATCCTAAGAAGAGTCTCTGTAGTATAAAAGAACTGGGCACAAGCCCTTCCAAAGAAGTTAGTTCTTCCACCTGGATGGGTGCTTTCCCTGTATGTCCAACTGGACTCGAATTCTTAGGGGATGTAAAATGACTGGTATCCATTCTTGACCCTAAAGCATTTGAGCTGGCAGAGCTGCCTGTAGCAATGCAAACTTTCAGGTAGAGAGCCTCTTTGGGCTCTGTTTCTAGCGGCACACCCATGCACAAGTTTCTGGATAACACTGATGTCTTCATAGGTTTCTGCAGACCACAGCTGTTTATGCCAGTCAAAGATCTGTTCTATAACTGCTTTTCTTGAAAACGAACATATGAAGCTTCTCCGTATGGTCAGACCATTAGCCAGTCTAGTAACATATTGCTTCCCCTGGTTATCAGAAACTCTCCAGGATCACAGGCAGCATAGACTCTTTCCCAAGACTTGCTGCCTCAGATCCTTCAACTTTTGTGACCTTCAGTCCATGGGCCAGGATGCCCAGATGGCCCACACAGGCCCACCTGCTGGATCATGAGCCACCTACAAAGCCATTTTTGTGCTCTCCTTTGGAAGCACCTACTGTACAGAGATCAAGAGCCATGTCTCCTGCCTCTTATTGCATGCATGCTGAGTAGAGCAGTAGGATAATCAGCAGAGGTCACACATTGGTGGAGAGGATTTCTCCATAGCTCTAATCCTCAGCTTGTTCCTTGCTGTGGCATACCTCCAAGTGTTTGGCTTGCATGTCTGGTTCCCTATTCCTTTGGTATGCTGCTCGTGGTCCTGGCCTTGAAACCAGATCATATTCAATGATGACTCCTCTTCCTGTCATGTGACTCTGATTGGCACATAATTTCCTGTTATGTGATTGCAGATAAATGGGTCCCTTTCGGAGGGGCCTGGAAAAGTGAAGATCACAGCTTTAACTGGACCTACCACAGATACAAAAGACTAGGGTAGAGCCTAGAAACTCATGTTGACACCCTTCTGATACCTTCTTCAAACTGAATGGAGAGTAAGAACCATATCCATACAATCATAAAGAAGACAGTAGCCTCTTGATAGTTTGTATACGTGTGACAAAAATGAGATGTCATAATAATACTAGGCTGAAGAGTTTATATTCTCTCAATAATCTGGAATATCAATTGCAAAAACATTACAAAAAAATTGAAATGAGTTAGTAGCTAGGATCATCATATCATCCTGTATTTTTCATTGTCCATATTCATATAAATTGTAGATATATGTTACCCTATTGCAAATAGATCTGGTAAAATTACACTTTAGAGTTGGTTAATACTTCATTACATCCTTCCATCTGGAATTATACATTCCAGATAATTTTCATTTGCTAATTTGGATGTTCTGGATAGTTCTGGCTCTGCCTTTGTCTTCTGGATTTCTAGAGGACCCCTTTCTTCTCTTTGGTTAGTTACCACAGCTACTATCTGGAGCTATACAAAGCATGCGGTCTACCATTGAAACACAGCCCCCATGCTGCAGAACTGCAAATCCCAATAAGATACTGTGGCGAAATGGGCATTAAATGCAAGGATTACCAATTGCTGCATCCAGAGAGAGAAGCAGGTAGAAGGTTAAAACAACTGCTGGAAAGGAGGATGACTGGCATGTTGTTCCCCTCTCTCTGTGATTGGCCAGCAAGAAGGTAATGAATTGGAGCTGACAAGATTGGCAGGAGGAGAGTTGAAGGTTGGAATCTGACCAGGGAGGGTCAGACTGGGATTCTTCTGTGTGAGGAAAAGTTTGCCCTTACTGTGACAGTTTATGGTTGATAAAAAGCTTTTAGTTGATGAACCAAAGTGGGGAAGCCAGCACTAATTTTACTCAGATAAGATAGAACTGGGAGAGTGTGGTTGGCAGAGGAGGTGGGTAGTAAAAGGAGACTTCCTTTCAGCCAAACGGACAGGGTTATGTCTTTATGAAGGATAATTCCTGCCTAGTGTCTGGAAAGGAGGTTTTGACTCTGTGGAGTACCCGGGGTCTGGAGTAAAAGAAAAAGAGTGCTGTGTGTGGAAGTCTGTACATCTAAGCTGTGAAGTAAAATTACTGAAGGAACTTTGCTTTAAGTTAACTTAAGTCTGAAAATACCAACTTCTCACATCTTAGTACTGTAAATATTTGAAACTAAGCTTGAAGACTATTGTGCCTCATGCTAGTGAAGTATTCTGATCAACAAACAAAAATTTACCTCAGTTTTCCTTTCCCTGCCTATCTTCTTACAACCCTGCCTGTTGAATACATTTATGGTTATCTTTTTGAACTTTTCTGAATCTCTAGTGCCATTTCATTTTAAAGGAGCATAGGCCTCTGCTTTTCCTCTATTTAAACTTGGGCTGGGTAATAAACCAACTATACATATGTACTAGAAGTGTGGGACAACAGGAACAAGTTACGTCCAAATACATGCTACCAAAGGCTTCCCAGACCCAGTAAACACCCTCATCAGTTTTGGAGGGAAAATCTACCTCACAGTGGGGAGCGAGAGGGCCTTCCACTATACATACACTTAGGACCCAGTTCTAGACGCATCAAGATAAACATCTAGATCTCACTGAAGTGAAAAACACGCATCTGTGCCGCATCACTTGAGACTGCAGGTTCTTCAGTCTATCATTCACATACTGAATGCTCCTTCATACCAAAATAAACATTCCTCACACAACTGGCAGGTCAATTATAAGGCTAAGCTAGCCTTTTACATATGAGGGGAAATTTGTGGTATGGAGGAACATAAAATCCTGATCCCCCCTTGCAGGGTGAAGCGGTGTAACAGAGACCCAGGCTTACCTCAGCAAGAAAGAGACCGCAATCTAGAGAGGCAGCCTCCTGAAACTGACAAGATACAGAAAAGACAGCCACAGGGGTCTCTTCTGATCTCATTAATCCTAATATAAATATAGAACTTGATAGAGCTGACAGATTCTAATGGATAAATGAAAGCCCAAAGGATGTTATTATTCTTCAGCAAACCTTCTCAGTATGACATACCAAGCAATAGCAATCGAAATCTACACTGACTGGTCCCTCTCAGCTAAGCTCCAGAAATTAAGCAGCTAGCCGTTACAGTCATGGGGTGGGGGTGGGGAGATAAGCTGTTCTACAAGCATTCAGAACCCTAAAGGAAAAATAAGCACATGTGTGTGGATATTGATCTAGAGCAACATTTGCATAACGATTGTTCACAATGCAACATTTGATACCATGTGAGCAATTTCTGGTTTGGACAAAAGGATAAACTAGATGTGAAATGGCAGACTTGCACGAAGCAGCTGCAAAGTGGAGAGAGTAAGATACTATACACCTGCCTACCATTTCCCCACTCAACCCCTTCCCTCTACAACGAGGCGAACACACATCCAGAACCCCGGATGGTGGGAAGAAGGCAGGCAACTCCCACCTACTGCTTTCCCTTTGTGAATGTTACCCTCTTGCGTCACTTAGTTCATAGGCAACTCAGCCCTGCCCCAAAGCTCAATTCAACTCAACGTTTGCAGCAACCCTAAGGTCTCAGATCATGTTTAAACAATGCAGCCTAGATATTGCTCAAGCTGGTTGACCAAAATAATTTGATGTCACAAACCCCAAATGTAAAAAAAAAAAACCAAGCCAAAGCAAAACAAGAGATTCAAGCCCTCTTTACTCATGTATTTACTGAACACATATACTGTAACTGCTAGCCTCACCCCAGCATCGGTGCATTCAGCAAAATGCCTGCAATGAGCCCCTACATGTATGCATATAGGCTCACTAGAGATGTTTGGCAGTGGAGCCAGGTGGTGAAATTCCCTTCCCTTCTATGCACATTCAGTGACAGCATGGACCAATATCTGAAAAGGCCTGATGAATTTTGAAAACTTGCGATATACTCTCAGTGTTATCTGAACATTATTCTCCTATAATTGTTTCAAAGTTAACTGAGGCACACTGTGTTAGCGCACAGTGCCATACCATTGAATCCAGCCAGCTTTTCCCACTGACTCTCAAACAGTTCCTCTCCATCCCACGTGATTCTCAACACAGCCATTTTGGGTAGTCAAAAGAACACCTCCTTCATTTTTCGAGCAGTAGAAAAGTGAGTTGGGTGCAATCCATAGTTATAAATAAGCACCTGAAGAATGTAAAAAATTATATGCTATGTGGAACATAAGTTCTGGTTTTTAATGCATTTGGTGCATCTGTAATTGCTGCTTGTGTTATTCACCTATACATAATTTTATCATCCCTTCTGTTCACTAGACTCTTCAGTGTTTGCTGAGATATAGCCAGTCTTATTTAAACAATACCCATTTTTAAAGAAATACTTGTTTTAAAGAAATACCCATTTAAAGAAAGAGAATGCTTCAATTGGTTTTCAACAATTTAATGAATATTCTGGTTCCAAATACTTTGCTGTGGGATACAGGTGGGCTGGGGTAGGGTGGGAGCGGGCAGAGAAATTAAACATTGGGCAATATGCAGAAATTGCCCATCCAGTGACATTTCTAAATTTCAGCTTAAAGCTGGGTTTAAAATATTTTTCACACAAATACAAGAGATTCAAACTATGTCCAAGGTACATCAAACAATTACCTTCTGTTCTGACTGCCAGTTTATAGACTTGTGCCTGTTGGTTATTTCAAAAACAAAAAAAAAGTTTACATACCAACTGGAAATAATTTCACATAGAGAAGACACTGAATGTAATAAAATGGACACTTAGGCACTGACATGGTCTGTAGTCCTTTTCAGTTCTCTAAAGACTACAGAATGATTGGACCGGCTTGTTTCTCTTAAATCCACATGCCGAGGCAGCGTCCCCCAAACGGGGAGTTCATTTACGTACTGCACAACAGCACGTCTGCAAAGGGTCCCAGGAGATTTTTGTTGAAAATGCAACGAATCCACACCAGATAGTTCGTGAAAGGCTTGATGTTGTCTGAAAATGTATGATTCTGATGAGACAAGATGTAAGGCATGTAAGTATTCTCCCCTTGCTCCTGTATCCACACTTCATATTTCACCTCCCTGACTTTCAGGTATTTAAGGTTCCAAGGAATCTGCCAGGACACCGAGAGTTTGGCTTCAGTGGTTCCTTGGACAGAGGCCTGGCATTTGGCATCTCGGACCTTTCCTGGGTAGAGACTGCTAGCCCACTTCTGCCTCTTGGGCCCAGGCTTAGATTTAACAGTTTGCCTGATCACTTGGATAAGGGAAGCAATGTTAATTTTTGTGTCCTGATAGATGCGGAAAAGCCATTCTGGGTTTCGGCAACAGAGATGTCGGGGAACTTCCGTGCTCTTAATGATGCGATCTTGTTCTATTTTGTCTAAGTGGGCAATCCCGCCTTGATCCCAGGGCCTGTCTGGGTAGGTTACGGTGTTCTGCTTCTCAGAGTTCTGCCAGGAAATGTATTGAAGATCCATGCCTGGAAGAGTGGCCAATGTTTTGTAAGGTGTGTAATGTTCAGGGTTTATAGCATAAGGGAAGAGTTCTACAACCGTGGCTCCTCTTGGTAGGAAGAGAGACATCACCAGCTGGGCTCCATGCATGCTGACCAGCATGGATGCATTGCTGATCAAGCGGACAATATCTGAAAATGTATGATCTTCTATGGAAACTGTAATGGTTTTCATCTGAAACTCCTGGGCAAGCGCCAGGATAAGCTCTGCCTCATTGAGAATTAGCCTGTTTATAGTTCGGCTGAACACTATAATATATTCCTCATGGGGCATTCCTTCCAAGCTAACATTCAGCTTCGCTGTCATGAATTTTGCAAACTGTCGGATCTCATTGCCAGAGACCAGGATGTTGGCCTTGGGTCCTTGGGGCTGAACAAAACCATACTGATACCACGTTGTGATTTTTGATAGTCCCACGTACGACTTGGTAAAGCAAAGGAGCCGCCCGAGGGTTTTAAGCTGCTCCCTCAGGAGTGGCTGCTTGTTACTCAGCAGTTTGTACAGCTCAAAGTGTAGGCCTTCACCCCACCCTTCCATGAAAAACAACCGTGACTCCAGATCCAAGTCTGGGAACTGCTGCATGGTGTAGAAGATTGGGAGGAGATCATCGTGAAAAACATGCATCAAGTTGTCGGGATTGAATCGATTCACAATCAGTGCCACATCAGGGACAAAAACTGGCTTTGGCATAAATTTCAGTGCTGCAGCTGGCAGTTCTACGAAGTTGAAATACTGTGTGTTGTGGTCTTCCACGGAGGACAGATCAAGCAAGGCAGGCTGGAACCTTCTGGAGCCCAAGTTGGGGAGCATGACTGAGTAGTTGCTGTGGAAGAAGACAAATTCTTCTGCCTCGGTGGAATAGCAAAGAGACTCAAAACGACAAATCCGGTCAGTGTGCATCCTGCCAGTGCACACCATCCGGGTGCCATCTTCCACCAGGGCCTGGAGTGCGGCATGGTAGTCAATGCGAACCTGCGAGAGCTCCTGGGATTGGCGAGTGAAGACCAGCTCCTCCTCCAGCACGGAGACGTGGTCTCGCAGCTTGATATACTTCCACAGCACTGCTGCAAGGACAGACACTAGCAAGGCATTGAACACAGCCGCTATGTTCATTCTCGACCTGAATCCTAGCAAGATGGCAAACGGAGAACGCAAAAGACGAGGGGGGCATCATGAATCCTCTTTATCATGATGGAAGCAAATACCTAGAAAAAGCAAAATATAAACAATAAATCCAGAAAACAGTGTAAAATACAATTGTTCATTCTGTAAATTCTCAAGAGTTTTTACTGGGTTTTTAAGTTCTTCAGCCTTCATGCAAGAAAAGAACACATGCAGATAAAATTTAAAAATATCCTTGGGAACAGCTGCATGCACACAAAAACCCAGACTCTTCTCTAATTTTAGCAGTGCCACTTTCGGAACAAACCCCCCCCCCCCTCAAAAAACATGTTACATTGCAGAATGGTGCACAGATGCCACAGATTCTTTGTTAGCCAGTCGTCTATTCTCAACACTCTCTCTTATCAAATTCACCATTCTGGGAATGTTTGGGGGAGGAAGGTGCATTAACAGTAAGGTTACCAGCCCCACGGTAGGGGCAGGGGATCTCCTGCCCCCAGCCTGGTCACCTCTCATCTGGCTGGTAGTGGGGAGGGGGAGAGATCCAGGAATGGGTCTGGAAACTCCGGAATGCTCCCATGTCATGCTGGGAATGACGTCATTCATGATGTGGAAGCGTGAAGTCATGCAAGGGGCCGATTCAGTAAAAAATACCCCCAAATTTAGTGTTTGGGGCCGATTTTTACTGAATTGGCCCCTTGTGTGACCCTTTGCGCTGGGAATGAAGTCACCCTGGGAATGATGGCAACGTCACACTGGGAACGACTCGTGAGGTTACAACCCCACTGGCGCACTCCCCCTATAATCCCTTGGAGGACCTGGCAATCCTACTTGACCGCCACACTTCTATTTCCCAAGCAATACCAAATAGGAGCTTCTTACCCCTTTCTAAAGGAATGCCAGTGAGAACAAATAGTAAATTACTGATTTTTCATTTATTAGTGAGGAGGCCAAGAGTTCTAGGCCCAGTGATTAACATTCAGTTTCAGGACAGGAATGACAATTGGATCGGCCCTCTGATTTGGGGGGCTCTAACAATAGCATGATGGGATTCCTCAACCCCACTGTATCAAACTGCGCAAATGAACAAAGAAGTTGGGCGTTAAGAACCCAACCAAACTGATGCAAAGCACTGCACAAGCTTTCAAGTTTACCACAACTCTTCATCAGGTCAGATCTTACAGACTTTCAAATCTGGCCTCACAAAGAGTTTTGATGAGCTCAAAAATTTGGCTGATCCTAAAAAGGGGCATTCATGGATTTCATTCTAGTTTTGGGATTCTGCATGCACCAATATGGCTGTACAACTTTTTCTCCTAGGTAGACAGACATGCAAAGCAGAGAAATCCTACAGCTACAGTATCCTAGAGTTGGAAGAGGTACTAGAAGCAGTGTAAGAAATAGTGAGCAGCAGATAACACGGAAAAAAAGAAGATGGAGCCATAGGCAAGAAGGCTGCTGTGAAGGTGATGGACCCACCTATCTTCAAGGCAGAAGAGAAGCTTTAAAAAAAGCCACCTGGATACCATGGATCTCTTCCACTAACATGGGTGCTCCCTTGTGGCACCAGCAAGAGCATGTTCTTACATCAGGCTAACGCACCTTGCACCAGAGGAAAATGTTGCCTTTAGCAGATTGGATACAGGGGATCCAACGCACTGTCGGCAGTGAAAGACAAACTGGGCACAGATAAAGAAGAGTGACCTATCTGCATTGCAAAGAGACCACACCAGAGACTAAGAACTAAAGGAAGCAATCCTAGGAAGTGAGATATTCTGAAATGGAGGGGGGAGATGAAATGCCTCCCCCAAAGTCTGCATGAAATATCTTCATATTAGGGATATACAGTGAAGAGCTGCTGTCTTCATACTCTGCCCTGTAAATATAAATCAGCAGAGGCAGCATTAGGAAGCTTGTTACAGACCCAGGGTACAATATCAGATTGATGGGAAAACCTTAGCTGTAACTTTTTGAATTTCTAAAGGCCTTCATTATTTCACCTGTACCACAGAAGGCTTATTTCCTTTAGCCTGTGTATTCTCCTGGATTTCAGTTCAGTAGGCTTTCATTAAGAGCACAGCGCCCTGTTAATCAGGTGGCATGTGTTTGCAACTAGAGCACTGGGGAGTTATGGAAAGGAAATATAAATTGGGTCTCAATTCTGATATAGCAAAGTCTGAAGGAGAGAGTAATTATAAACTGATTTTACTCTACACAGAGGAGGGGGGAAATCATACACATTTTAAATCCAAGAAATTAATATTGATCCCTTTGCATTTTAAACCACAGAGTCACTGTGGCTTCAGTCTCCAGGGGATTTCTGTACTGCTGAGCTACCGAAAGAAGTGCCGATCAGGAATATGGGTGAAAACACACAATTAAGAGTAATTTTAAAAAGTTTTATTAAGTTTCATCCCACCTTTCAACCAATATTGGCTTCCCACATGGCACACAGGACTCAAATATCAGCAGAAGTCAACATTCTCTGACAAAGTGGCTTTTCCGCAGAGCTGAATCCAGGTGTGCGAAAGAAGGGGTGGACAGCTTCTTGCTTCCTCTCTGAGGGTCTTGTTGATAGGAGTTTGTAGATGGAGAAAAGGGGGTCCTCAGCTAAAGCAGGGTCCCAACAAAATGGTGGAGAACCTGATCATTTCCTGTCTCTAAAGCCTTCACATAAAACAGTAATATCTATACAAGATGGACATGTTCACAGTATGCTAATCTTATATATAATGCAACTGTATACAATGGCTTCAGAGGTTTGAGGAGAGCATTATTTCTCTCAAACGCCTCATTTGTGTCATAAGAACTTCCAGAAAGTTTGTTACACTGCAGATACATCTCAAGAATTAAGAATAAGGGAGAAAAACATCTCTGAGTACAGGTCTGAACATAAATGATATGTAAAGTAGGTTACAGTAAAAGCCCTTTTTGACAATTATACTTGTTTTCAAAAAGCTGCTATGGTTGACATGCTGAACTTTCTGAAGAGAAAGGGTGATGGAGGTGACTTTAAACACACACACAAATAAATTGAAATAATAAACTAACTGATGACTATTGTTCAAAGCTACTACAGTAAGCAGAGATACCAAAAGTAATGTAGCTGTTAACTTCACCGTATTAAGACTATATCCAAAATGTTTTATTAGATGCTAGAAACAAAGTGAAAAAATAGCATCCAAAGTGTTCTCTTGAATATTTTAGGGCCACTGCTCTTCAAAACACAAACCCATCTTGTATTCTTTACAGCACTGTGCACATTAATGATACTATATAAGTAAAAGGCCAGCACACCCACACAATGTTTAAAATGTATAATTACTCAGAGGTCTGAAAAGGATTATATGAGCTTGAAATTATTTGCAAGCCCATGCACCTTTGTGAATAGTTATGGAACAAGTACCTAGGCAGATCATGAGAGGGGACGGCAGGAAGGGATACATCAGTGCTTAGTTCTCATGGCTCTTTCTTTACATGCCCAGGGTAATGCTGAACACCACTTTGGGGTCAGGAAACAATTTTCTCCAGGCCAGTTTGGCCAAGGATTCTGGAGGTTTTTTGCCATCTTCTGGGCATGGAGCTGGGATCACTGGGTGTGTGTGTGGGGGGGGGGAGGTAGTTGTGAATTTCCTGCATTGTGCAGAGGGTTTGAACTAGATGACCCTGATGGTCCCAACTCTATGATTCTATGTACCCCAGTCCTCCAATTTACTTGTACACTGGTTTGAAGAAGACATGCATTGTTCTCTTTATAACCACACACCCCAGACACCTTTCTCAAAATACCTGAATCAATACCTTTAAAAGTTAGCACTGACTTCCTAATCCAACATAGGTCCTTTTACCATAAAAGTCTGGAACGTATGCTAGAAATTCTTTTGAAGGCCTCCAAACACTGGCTGCTCAGCCAAGGAGAATGGTGAAAAGCCTCCTCCTGACCACATGTTCATGATGAACAGATCATCTGTGCAAAACCCACCCTGTAGAGAATCAAATTTCAATCCATCATTACCAGATCCCCAGCCTTTATAGTTCTTTCCGCCGCCACCAAGGCGAAAGAAGTTGTAGAAAAGCAAAACTATTCAATTAAATGGTGCAGTTCTCACTTACTCACTCACACACCACCACGTAAAAGAACTGAGGGGGGTGGGTGTCAGACAATCCGTCTGAATGGTGGTCAAATACACACAAGAACAAACAAACAGCGCAAGGGAGGCCCCGCAGAACTGAAGAGTTTTTCGGTGAGATCAGCCCAGTTAATACAGTGCAACTGCAATTAACACTCACCAAGGAAATATATTAATTCCCAACAGCTGCTGCTGCTTTTTTTCCTCCACAGAAGTACCCAGATTGGTAGGTTAGGATTTCAGCAACCTGATGTTGCTCTGGCAAAGGAAAAGCGAGACCCACAGAAGAAGGGGGAGCCTCAACAGGCTATCCGGCAAGGAAACAGGCTCACCAGTCCTCTGTGCCCCCTCCCCAGCCCAAGGGACAGCTCTCACAGCAGGAGTGTGCGTTCCATCTGGAAAGCCAAAACGATTTCTGCCCTCCCTCCCCCAGCATGCTCCGTCTGCCAGCGGCGGCGTCCTATTGCTCCAGCAGGCTCCCCTCCATTTGCCAGCCTCCCAGAGGTCAGTCTAGTGTGCAGGACGACTGCTGCTGTATTCCTGAAAGCCCACAAAAGGGCAGACTGACTGACTCAAATAAGCCTGATGCCATTTCTGCAAAGCAAAAGTGTGTCCCGGAGACAGCTCGGCATGCTTCTGAGGCAATTAGAAAGGACACACACGCAAGAGCAAGAAAAGGAGAAGAATGGAAAGATAATTTCAATCCCCCTCCTAAAAAAGAACAAAGGAAATGGCTTTTCTAGTAATTCCCAGGTTCTTCACAAGAACTAGCCCAGTGCAAATTTCTTTAGAAAATGTATTGCAAAATGTATCTTTTCAGGCTTTCAATCTTACATATGTTTACTTAGAAGTAAGCCGCTTGAACTCTGCCTAAGAGTATCCGCATAACAAAAAAGTTGTTGTCCAGCAGCTCAAAAAAGGACATGGTTCAGTCCTCCTAAAACTATACATTCTGATTATTTGGGAGGGGAGAGGAGAGATTACATGGCTTAATACGCCTCAAGACAAAATTCCCTGCATGCTGAAATCTAACATATTGAGGGAAAGGTCTAGCCTTACCTTCTTTTCGACACACTAGGTTTCTACATGCAGAGAGGGGTTTTTTTTGCCATGGGTTAGCCAATGTACATGCCAACATGCACCCCTCCCCACCAAATTCCAAAAGCCCCATGAGGGCTGAAGACCCAGACCAAAAAAAAAAGGAGGCAAAAAGGAAGGAAAATATCAAAGGTACTCCAAAACATATCCCAACATGTTCCAAGTTTACTCTCTCATCACTCTCCTGAGTTCGCCCCCAAGAGGACTGTACCATATAATTTTCCTAACATCCAAGTTGTCTCCAAGGTAGAAGTTTATTCTCTGCTGAGGCTGGAAGCAATACGAAGGCCAGAGCTTCATGCTAGCATAAAAAATAGCTTTCACAGCAATCATGCAAGGAAAGCACATATGATAACAGGCCTGTACATACCTGCTCATGTTTTAGCATTCAAAACAGGTTAACTTTTATTCATCTTCAGGACCTGAATACCCAGGCTAGCATCACGCTCCTTGCATTGCCTGCAAATGCTGGAAGTAAAGTGAATAAAGATAAATCAGGAACTGGAAATAGTTGCTTCCAATCATGTCACAAAACTGCATACTAAAAGCAAAATCCAGTTGAGACACACACATGAAGGTGCCTTATACCGAATCAGACCCTTGATCTCTCCAGGTCTGTTACCACCTGCTCTGACCGGCAGTAGCTCTCCATGGTCTCAGGTAAGGGTCTTTCACATCTCCCGCTACTTGACAATTTTAATTGGAGTTGCCACGGACTGAAACTGGCACCTCAGATGCTCTACCCCTGAGCCACAGCTCCTCTGTGTCATTGCATTTTAGTAACACTTTTGCAGGTGATGCTTTTGCTTTTTGTCACCTTGCAACATCCTGACTTTTTTTTTGCAAAGTTTAAGGAGAAAAGGCACTGAACCCTCATAATGATGATGTCTAGCCTGAGCCAGCGCAATACAGTTACCAAGGCAGCTCACACCTAAACTAATTCACATCTGAAAATGTGACGAATATTGTCTCTTCATTATACAATTCCAGCAGAATGTCGACAAAAGGGATAATATTTAAAGGTGCGAGAAACAAGAAGCCTTGAACATAAAATACTTACTGCGGTTTTTGAATCATGAACTGCAAGACAGATTAAGTCTATTTACTGAATCTATGCCTCAAATGTTTAAACTGCAGACAAGCCTTAATTCAAATACACAAAATCCTTTATTGAAGCAGTTTTTGTTGGTCTTAATATACACAAGCTGCTGAGTGCGTAGAACTTTTCATCTGACAGAATGAGAAAGTAGTTAAAACGCTTGCTATATATAGGGTGTAAAATTATTTACAAATAGAAATATTTTAGTTCTCTGGCCTTACATAATTTAACACAATTGTTTGTGGCTAAGAAGACCTAAGCTCTACAGTTAAAACTTATTGGGCAGTATCCAGCCATCTATGTACGAAGTATCACCACATTCCTCTCCATTCCTACAGCCCCTTCCAAGCCCTGGAAGCATGGCCCCTGGGTTCACAGGATTCATGAAGAGAGGCAGTCCTAAGAGTTGGTGAACTGGAGCACGGAGAGCTAAGGGAGTTAAATGTACCCATTTCCTCAGCGGAAGAGAAAGGAAAAGCAATTCTGCCCCTTTTCCTTATTCCAACTCCTCGAATCTCTACATATATTCCTCCACAAGGGTCCCACAGCCCTAGGGAATGATCTTTCTGGTGGCTGCGGAAACAGAGAAGAGCACAGGAAGTGTCTACATTCTGTACAGAGTGGTAGGATACTACGCACAGTTTCAGACTGTGTCCTGTTAAATAAGGTGGAGAGAAGTGTTTTAACAGGGAGAATATGGGCTTGTGAGGTTTCATTGGTGCTGCTGATATAGCACAGTGGAAACGGGACTTCCACATAGCAGGTTATCCCATATTTTCCCTGCCCCTGTCCTCTGCCTTCTTCCTCTGCCACAGGAGGGATATTTTAAAAACAAAAATAACAATTGACATACCATTACAACTGTCCATCAGGATCTCTAAATTCTCAACTTTCATTTTTTTGAAAAAAGTCTCTAGCCTCCTTCATTGTAGAGGTATCCCTTTCCCCTTATATTGCCAAAATGAAATCAGCCAGAGGCTTTTTTAAAAAATGAAAGCTAGGAATTCAGAGAACCTGCCAGATGGTATGTCAATTACCATTTTAAAATAAAAAGCCCTCCCCTGGCAAGGGAAATGGCTGCCACAGAAGTCTAGGGCTAGGAAAATGGTGCCAGTGTGAGAGCGACGAGGAAGATCTAGACCTGCCCATCCACAGGGTGCCACCCTAGCTTTGCTGTGATCTTTCTGAAACCATTGTAGCAAAACAGGCTTAGGAAAGATAGCAGGGAAACCGAGGAATTGCATGGAAGTGTCATAATGCTGTGGGGAACCAGGAGCCCTGCAGCATCCAAACCAGGGGAAGCGATCCATGTGCAAGGGACAGATGAACAACAGATTAGTTAGCTAATGAGCAATCATTGCAGCAGTTCACCTTAGCTTGTTCAGAGGGCCAGCATGAAAGAACCTTGTGCAATGATCAAGCGCTATCATTTATTTGCTGAGTTTTCGATTTCAGAATTCTAATTTTTTTTTTTAACTTTTTGTCTTGATCAGGAGAAGAAAGGCTCACCAAACACCCTAGATGTACTGGAACAGAGAATGAAGATCAAAAAGTGACAGGTTATTTTTGAAGGGGAATAGCAGCAAATGTGTGTATGAAGGCTGAAGTCTTCCTGCTTTTTTTCATCTGAATGAAAAAAAGCCTGTGAGAGCCATCCAGTTACATTCTGCAAAATCGCTCTTTGCAAGAACAACATATCCACTAGTTTTGAGAAGAACGGTATGACCGCCAGAACTGAGAAGCCTCTATCATGAAAGCACAACTCTGAAGCAAAACATTTGGATTCTGCAAATCAACAACTGTTCATTTATTTTGCTAAGCTACTCCTGTCTTTAAGGTCTTCGTACGAACGAACGGAAGCAGCAACTCTCCATGGCACAGATGTGGGGGATTTTCTCTATTAACGTAAGAGCTAGATACCTAGTATGCATCAGAACCATTACCCTGTACTCGCTGTATAATCTGAGCCAGGCACATTTCAGGATCTACATAAAAATGCTCCAAAACTGAATACTTAAAGGCCTTTTCACTATTGTGTATAATCACAACTGAAGACTGGCTGGATCTCCCACACTAACCTATTCAAAAGTCTTCAGTTAGCAGTTGTTAAATGTCTGAAAGGTAATGGGACACAAAGGACACAATCCACTGAGAATTTCCCTACCTCCACGTCTACCTTCAATGAACAGCATCACCAGTCAATTGTGCTTAAAGCTGTCTGAGTGGCTTTTTCCTGGACTACCTACACCGAGATAGACAATGATGTTCTTAGAGTTGCCGGACTGAGGAGACAAACGCGGGTACAGCATCTGTGTGCACGCTTCCAACACCGCTAGTCCCTAAAGCTTATACTCTGGTGACCAAGAAAGCAACATGAGTAAGTGATATCACCTGAACAGACTATCTTTTCGAGCTCTAGAAAAGCAAAGACAGGTCAAGCTGCTAAAATGAATGGTAGGAGAGGAGGGGGTGGGAAGTTGAACTGGAAAAAGCCATAAATTTCTCACTGCTTGCTTTCACAGTCTGAGCAATAAAGCACCTTCCACCACTAAGAGCTGCGATCATTCAATAATAAAGCAAGGGTGATTACTTATTTATTAGATGAGTCATTAAATGAGCTCTGCTCACTGTTTCTGGGACGTGCTACTTTCCAAAGCACTATAGATAAAAGACCATCACTGATACCCATTTCCCCCCTCCAAACCCATTTGTGAGCAGCCCAAAGGCCACAGTGATGTAGAGAATTCCTTCATTTTTGTCAACAGGTGACTAGGAGATACATCATAGGCTATACCAGGGACCCCCAACTTTGTTGAGCCCCCACACATTTTGAAATTTTGAAAAACAGGACAGGACTCCACCACAAAATGGCTGCTGCCAGAATAAGACCAGTGACAAAACACTGGGGATGACTGCACAAAATATTGGTTAGTTCCAAGCCAAGCATCCTCCAATGACGAAGGCAAATTATTCTGAATGGGTGCTCTTGACAGAGGCAAAGATGGTGCCTCCAAGGGCTCTTTGCTTTGGGGTAGAGAGGCACTGTTTGGCTTTAGTTTTCAAAGCACAGCCACAAGATGGCCAAGCCCAGAGATATAAGGAAGTCTGTGTCCAATGGATAAAAGGAAATACTTCTTCTCCCAAAGAGTGATTAACACATGGAATTCACTGCCACAGGAGGTGGTGGCAGCTTCAAGCATAGACAGCTTCCAGAGGGAATTGGATAAACATATGGCGCAGAGGTCCATCAGTGGCTATTAGCCACAAGGCATAGATGGAACTCTCTGTCTAGGGCAATGATGCTCTGTATTCTTGGTGTTTGGGGGGGGGCAATCAGTGGGAGGGCTTCTAATGTCCCTTCCCCACTGGCAGACCTCCTGATGACACCTGTTTTTTTTGGCCACTGTGTGACACAGAGTGTTGGACTGGATGGGCCATTGGCCTGATCCAACATGGCTTCTCTTATGTGTCTACGGCGAAACAAAAGGCACATGGCTGTGAGAGGCCCATCTGGAACGAGCTCAGAGCTTTGCTAGAACATCACTCATTAAGGACTAATCCAATGTTCTCAATTTTTACTTGTTCCATTAAAGACACTGTAGATATTATACCCAAGAAACAAACGCCATGAAACAAAACAGCAGGTGTAACTGGAAAAAAACTGCATTTGGGAAGGAAAATTGCAGACAGGTCAGCCGCATCTAAATCAGTGGGGCCTGCACACCCCTTTCCCCTGTAAAATGGGACTTCCATCCCCACACTTTCCACACCCCCAAAGAGCTTCATGTTTAAACACACAGAGCCACTGTCGTGACATCTAGCTTTTCATGGAGAACACTGTGTGCTGAAGAACAGAAGCCAGAACACTAACAAGGCAACACAGGGGGCAGACTAGGGCTTTTTTTTTTCTTTAAATGCAACTGTGACAGCCAGACAAATATGCCGACAGGCAAAAGGAAGAAAGTTTTACAAAGTGTCATCTTCCAACTTTAATGTGAATCCTTGCACACCACAAAACAAGCTCAATCGATACCCTCAGAACATGCTGCTCGAGTCTATTAGGTGCCATATGCAACAATTTACAGTTCCACAGCTAGCAAAGACCCTTTCACACCTTCTGACAGCCAGAAAATTGCAGGGTAGGGCTACTGACGGCATATTTATTCATCAGGGCCAGAACCATAAAGCCAAGCATATTTGAAAGGCTTCTTGTTTTATTTGTTTAGCTTTATTCATCATTAAAGCCTCTGGGATGAAAGCAGAGATGAAACTGACAGAGTCAAGGGGGACAGATTACCTTAAGCGGTTTGGAGAACACAGCAAAACATCAATAATATAGCTGTAGGTAGTTTGCGCTCAGGGAGAAACTTTCCCTCCTCCAGATTTGATTTTCTAATGCAGTCACATCACTATTAAGCCACCAGTTTTCTCTTCCAGGAAAAAAGCCTGTGTCATTAAATGCAAACTCAAGACGGGGTTGTATTTCACCTACTTAAAATCATCCCATCTTTGGCCCCACGATTAAAGGGCCAGTTGAATGAACCGTATGTCATGTTGTGGAGTGGCATTTGCTAACTACACCACATAACACACTTTGGAGACTTTCTGTGTTGTAAAAACCATTTTTTTAAAAATTCAGAATAGAATAGTCCTTTTCAGTCATTATGTTTGACCATACTCATGAGGAGAATGTACTACATCTTATCCTCCTAATGTGTGCAATTGCCATTTTGTCTAAAAGGGGCAATGCATGCATCTATGCAGCCTCAGCACGTGTGTAGTAAGTTCCTCCCATACATGTGGTAAAACATAATGACTACAAAGCGCTAACACAAAACAGACACGGGGCTCAATCCGGCCCACATTTGGCCCTTGTTATCCTGAATGCTTGTTACACATTTCATATGTTTTCTTTGGCACACAATTGTAGGGCTCTTTAACTCAGTCCCACAGTGTGAAAAACCGCCCTCCTCTGTCTTGAGTCCTATTTTGGGAGGAAGGTGACTTCTAAGTGACATAAACATGTGGATAACAAACCAGAGCGGGAGATGAAGTGCGTAAGATGTATGCTAAGCTCTGCACAAGGCTGATGCAAATAGAGGGCGGGGGGGAGAGATCCACTTTTGGCCCTGTAGAAGAGTCCTCTGTTCACAATACAGCCCCTGCTAAAAATCAGTCACCCATTAGGGCTGTAAAATGGATCTAACCACTGGTGTCCTGACAGTTATTTAAAAGTTCTTTCGGAAAAGTTTACTTTCCTCTTCCACTCTTTGCTCAAGTTGCTAGCCCCTGCACTATACCAGCTGTGTTTCAAACCAAATAAGGAATTCAAGACCTATTTCCATTGATCTAGCACTGCAAAAGTTGCCTAAAAGGCCTTAAGCAATCCAGTTTGCCACAGGCCCTTTTCAAAACGTTGCAAACCGCTGCATCAGTCTCCAGCAGCTGGTCAGGAGGACCAGAATGCCACAACAGCTAGTATGTCCAACAGATGTCTGTTGATGTGACTATTCAGCCCGTAGTCTCTTGCATTAGTCTCTCTACTAGAGATGTAAAATTTCTGGTCATTTTGAAGCCATGGGTGGGAGGGAGTTTTTTCCCCTCCTGCTTTTCTTATTAAATTTTTTTTGGAAAAAAAATTAAATTTATGCAATCCATATTTTACTATCAATGTCTTTCACTGATTTAAAAACATAAATGCATAATTTATAACTTAGTTTGCATATAAAATTGTATAGTTCTGCATATTTATGGAATTTAAAGGTATAAATGTATTTTTTCTATAAGAGAAGTTACAAGTATACCCAATACTTAAGAGTTACAAACTGCCTCACCCTATGCTACCATAGCACATGTCTTTAATTTAATTTCTGCCATCTAAGAGGGAGGAGGGGGAAGAAAAGTTCAAGGTAGAAAACAAATTCTCTAGTAAGCAAAAAAAAAATTATTTGGACAAAACTCTCTTACAGAGTCACAGTAGGCTGGACTACCAGCATATTTGGATATTAGGCTAAAGTTTATAGCACTGAAAACACTGAACTCTTTAATACTGTATTATCTTTAAACCCATTATAGCATATTAATTACTGCCAGAATTATTTAAATTTAAACCAAAAAAATCTTGAAAACGTTGTATATGTTTATAGTAAGATTTTTTCAATGCTTTCCAAAATATCTCAATTTTTTCTTTGGAAAAATTTCATTTTTCACTGGAAAAAGTTCCCTCAGGCTTTCTCATGCTGTACATTTTGAATGACAAAATATTTCCTACTAGGTTTATCTCTTTCACTGCTTTCCCAAGTTACCCAATTTCTCCCTGAAAAAACTGCCAGAAGTCCTGGGGGCAGTAATACTTCCCCTATTTTGACCCCCCCCCCCCAATCTCCATCTCTAGTCCCTATTCCACATCTCTAGCCTCTCTTCTCCTTAGTTTGTGTAACCAGCATTCCTACCCTGCCAACACACAGAAAGGTCTGGCCAGCCCTGTCTTAGCTGGAGGGTGTGTCATGCAAGACAAAAGAGGCAAGACTGGTTAAAAGAACAGGCAGGGACAAACCACTCTGCACAATATAATTTTAATCCTGAAAGACAATGGCTAGCTAGCTCTGGGGCAGAAAGGTGTAGTCCTCCTCCTGACACAAAGAAAAGGCCCAGAGAGAAATTAACTAATCATGTGCCGTCAGCTCTGTAACTATTATTCTAAATGTTTTGATCCAATCATGTTACAATTGAGCAGTTGTCTTGCCAAACAAAAGAACATCCAAGGATCTCAGCCAGGAACTCGAGGAATTTTCTCCCAGAGCAGACACCATGTTTGTTCTTGTAGCACAATGGTCAAGTGGTTCAGCTGTGAATCAGCACTCTACTGGTTCGAATCCCACTACTGCCATGAGCTCAGTACGTGGCCTTGGGAAAGCCACTCCTCTCAGCCCCAGCTCCCCAGCTGTATTGTGGGGATAACAATAACACTAACTTATTCACCGCTCTAGGTGGGGCACTATTCTGTCTAGACGAGTGGTATATAAGCACAGTTATTATTAACCCCTCCCATCTTGCTCTCCTTGTCTGGAAAGCTTTCTGGCTATGAAAGCCCCTGCTGGGAACTTGGTTTGGGAAGGCTAAGCTTTGACAGCTGCATCTCCCATAACTATAGCACCAAATGGGAACAGCATTGACATCTGGAATATTCAAAGCTCTGTACATACATGATTCCTTATTTTTAAACTTTATCACATAACCTGTTGTTAATCGCCCAAGCAGTAGATAATTCACCTGGTTGTGTCAGGATGGCTGAGAAGAGGATGTTGTGCTCCGTTCCATGCAGCAATGACACACCACCCTCCATCCCTTTCTTCACAGGAAGTACAAGAAGGGAGCTATTCACTTTGCCTCCATTTCCTATAACAACCATTTAGGGTTCTACTTCTGTTCCTCCTCCTGTGGCAGCCATTTTGGGGTGGCGTTTACTACCCTCTCTCAAAATTCCAAAGGTGCCCATGGACTCAAAGAAGTTGTCAGAGTCAGTGGGTCAGAAGAGAAATGGGAAAGCCCACATTCAAATCCCCACTCATTTCTGAAGGTTACCACATGACTTTGGGTCAGCCACCTTCTCTCAGCCTATGCTAGGGTTGCTGAAAGATGAAGCAGGGGAGGGGAGAACCGTATCTACTTCTTTGAGCACCTTGGAGGAAGACTGAGATAAAAATGTGATGAACAACACAAGGGAAACGCCCGGATAGTAAGAACGCAAACAACAACGATTCCGGGAATCAACAGTTAATAACAATTCATTTTCATTTTATAGTGCAAAAGTGCCAATGTGCAAAGTGCAAAGATGCAGAACAATAAATATAATTAATACAATAAGATCTTATGTTTCTCGTGTCCAATCAATCATGGAATAATGATGTCCAAAAAGGGAATAACATGAAAACCCACACAGGGGCTGAACATAGAGTCACAATATGGGATAAGAGATGACCCCAGTCCAAATTGGAGTAAAATCCAAACGTGCCGACGGGATTATGCGAGCATCTTATACAATTCCCGTTTCGTATAGATGATACTTCTTCCTGGGCATAGTTAATTCTGGATGGTCACCAAATGAATAAATACACCAATGTGACAGTACATATGTTCATCCCAACTTCAATACTTCAATACATCATGTGATGTATTGAAGTATTGAAGTTGGGATGAACATATGTACTGTCACATTGGTGTATTTATTCATTTGGTGACCATCCAGAATTAACTATGCCCAGGAAGAAGTATCATCTATACGAAACGGGAATTGTATAAGATGCTCGCATAATCCCGTCGGCACGTTTGGATTTTACTCCAATTTGGACTGGGGTCATCTCTTATCCCATATTGTGACTCTATGTTCAGCCCCTGTGTGGGTTTTCATGTTATTCCCTTTTTGGACATCATTATTCCATGATTGATTGGACACGAGAAACATAAGATCTTATTGTATTAATTATATTTATTGTTCTGCATCTTTGCACTTTGCACATTGGCACTTTTGCACTATAAAATGAAAATGAATTGTTATTAACTGTTGATTCCCGGAATCGTTGTTGTTTGAGATAAAAATGTGACAGGATATAAAACTGGGCAGACTATAAAATTACATCTCACCATTTTACATGATGATACATAATCTAGTTAAACTGATCGGCTTGCTCTGATGCAGGCAGTGACTTCAACAGGAACCACTTATCTGTATTACACACAGCACCACTCATCCTTCAGTTTCTACACAAGATGGTTGACAGCAATTGGGAGCCCAGGTGCTCTGCCGTACCAGATAACCTTACAGAAAATAAGGAAAGGAGAGCAACTGCAATCTTTGCCACCTATTAACTCCCTGGTCTCTGCAGAACATGAGTAATAGCCTGAAGCACAAAGAACAAAACCAAGAATAAGCAATATTCAAAGTAAAGAGCCTTTGACTGAGTGGGAGAATAAAGCAGAAGAGCCAACCAGCAAAGACTCTTTGCTGATTCTCAGTATGAACTTCAGACACTCAACAGTGCCATTTCTACCAAATAAATGACTACAAAGCAACTTATATGAGTGATAGTCAGTAGAATCCTTCTAATAAAGGGCACATCTGGAGGCAACTTACTACCCTTTGGTTCCAGTGACCTATTTCGACCCAGGCATTCTTTCCCCGTCTTCTCAGGAGGAGAGAAAATTCACCTTCATGTATCCAGTCTTTCACTTTCCTGGTTTTCCTCACCTGTTCCTCTCCCACAGTGACAGATAATAAAAAGAAATGCCAGAATTCTTTTAAACGGAGAGGCCATCAGGAAACTCTTGGCTGAAAATGGAGGTGTCAGAGAACATACAGTTTTAACTGAAGAGGCTCTTCTGAAGTAACTCAGAGAAAGTGCACCACAAGGGCTCTTTTGCCCTCCAAAAAGCTATGTTTGTGTTCTTCAGAACTTCACACAAGCAAGGCAACTTGCTACAACAGAACTGCCACGCGGCAGGTGAGCCACACGTCCTGTCTCCAGGTGCACACTGATAGATTTCCACCTTGGTCTGCCCTGCCAAACACTCTTGATGGGGGCTTGCAGTAATGTGGGGTCAAACTATACCGCAGGAACTGCTCCACGCAGCAAGTTGCCACAAAAGCCTAAGGAAAGCTGCCAACATCACAGAAGACCTTCAGGGCCCCTTTCACGGCTATTAATTCATTGCATAAAACACAGAAGCAGAAGTGCAGGATTCGTACGAGGGAGGGGACAGCAGCTGAGGGAGAGGAGTGGTGACAGGACAAGAAAGTGAACAGGCAGGAGCAACCATACCTCCATTATCTGTCACAAAGGTCTGTGCCCACTGTCCACCATCAGCAGCTGCTACTGTGACTCTACTGCACAGACTCCATCAGAGACAATGTGATGTTGGGATGAGACTGCCACTGGAGAGACCAAGACATCTATTCTCTGTCCTGTCCCAAAGTTTATTGGAGGTCCTTGGGCTAGACCCTCTCTCTATATCTGACTTTCTGGCAGTGTGGGAAGGAAGGCCGGTTTAGAAATGCTTGTAGTAAATACTGTACAGAGTATCTGGTGGAAATGGAGGAGGGAGTAACCATGCATGCAAACCTGAGATCCTGGCAGGCCTGTGCTGGTCTTACTATTTCCCTCTCTGCAATGAGGATGGGAAAGGACAAGCAAAGGCTCTGCATCATCTGAAACTGGCAATTTGTGTAGGCTGCAGCAGCCACGTGTGTACTGGATTTGAATCCAGCATGCACCCTTAAGCATGACCTCCATGGACTGATTCTAGTGTTATTCGTTTTGAGCAGGGCCGGATCTAGGGTTGCCAGTGCCCAGGGCAACCCTAGTCCAACTGCTCGCGTGCGCGCTCCCGACGCTGCATGATGACGTCATTTCGGTGATGTCATCACATGGGGCGGGGCGGCGGAGGCAGCGTGCAGGGCTGGGAAGCCGCCCGCGCCATTCACCTCCCTGCAGGCGAGTGGCGCAAGCGGTCTCACAGCCCCCAGCGCTGCCTTTCGCCTGCCCTGCAGGACAGGGGGCGGCCGGCTTGCTGCACGCACCCTGTCCTGCAGGGCAGGCAAAAGGCATCGGGGGGGCTGCAAGGCTGCTCACACCATTTGCCTGTCCCGCAGGACAGGGGGCGGGCGGCCACCCCGTCCTGTGGGGCAGGCGAATGGTGTGGGCGGCCACGCTGCCTTTTGCCTGCCCTGCAGGACAGGGGGCGTGCGGCAATCTGGCTGCCCCCTGTCCTGCGGGGCAGGCAAAAGGCCGCGTGGGAGGCTGTGAGGCTGCCTGCGCTGCCGCCCGCGCGCTCCCGGCAGCTGGTAGCTGCTCCCGGCGCCCCCTCCCTGGCAGTGCTGGGGGCAGACAACCACCCCTTGATCCGGCCCTGGTTTTGAGTATGGATGCAAACCAGTCAAAGCTTAGCTCTTTTTAAGCCCCATTGTTTCTCATTGGAGACATTTAAGCATTTACTCAACTCTCTTACTGAAATCAGAAAGACTTAAAAGAGCTCAACATTTCTCTAGTCAGAACGGGGAGGGGGAGGGGGAGATCATCAAAGAATTAAAAGAAATTTAATGTCTGATATTTAACCTCCATTTGCAAGAGAAAGACGGAAAAATTGCTGTAATGAAACAAGTTAATAAAATTATAGAGCTGGAAGCAACTCCAGGGGTCATCTACAGTACCTTGGTGCACAATGCAGGAAATTCACAGTTACCTCCCCCCACTCCCCCAGTAACCCCTACTCTTTGCCCAGAAGAAGACCTAGAGGTAAATTCCTTCCTGATCCCAAAGTGGTGACTGGCATTACCCTGGGCATATAAGAAAGGGCTATGAGAGCCAAGCACTGGCTCATCCTTCCCTGCTCTCCCACTTGCAACCTGCCTAGAATCAGCATTGCTGACAGAGGGCCATCCAGCCTCTGCTTAAAAACCTCCGAAGGAGGAGCGCCCACCACCTCCCAAGGAAGCCTTTTCCACTGAGGAACCATCAAGAAGTTACTCATGTGTGTATTACTCCAACACATAAACACCCTTCAGTATGAACTTCCAATATTAAAAGCTAAAAAAGTGTTCAGCATCTCTTCTTGGATTATGAAGAGTTCATCTGTCACCAGTAATATACTTCCCAGATGAAACATTTCACAGCGGAGAGCGAGAGAGAGCACACGGAGGAAGACACCAGCCAGAATCTTCTGAAAGGGCGAGTTAAACTATTTTTATAGCACAACGAGATGGTGTCTGCACATTCACAAACATCGAGAGCCATGTACAAATAAACAAGCAAGGCTGTGTCCATCCAAGTCCAGTGATAGTTTGAAAGAATACTGTGGCCCAAACTGGATGTAAACAATTGTCAGTCCTGAGAAGGTAACGGTCACATTACCCAGGATGCCTTGGTGCTGCTGCCAAGTAACATGAGTACCACCTGTGGGCTCTCTCATTTCTGGATGTGGATGTGCAGGGCAAGGGGAGGGGAATTTCAGGAGGCCCTCCAACAACCTGGACTGGTCACTAGGGAAGAGGGCCTGCAAGCAAGCACAGTCTGTTTCCCCTTTTATAAACAGCAGTGTGTGGATAGGCCCTTCCTGAGCCTGGTGATCCGAATGACTCACCCCTCTCCAAATCCCAAATACAGAAAATCTTCTCTGCCTCAGTTTTGGCCAAGAAAAAAAGAAACAGACTTTACTAAAAGAAGGCTGCTAGTTCTCAATAATTAATCACTTGTCTTCTTCATTCTGCTCATATACTGATAGGTATTGGCTCAAACCACTGAGCAGTATCTGATGCAGCCATGTACCAACAGGAATATATCAGCCTATCACATTTTTCTCCTGCTGTTCTCCTACGGAGTTCAGAGAGACATACACAGTGCTCATTCCCCATTTTATCCTCCCCAAAACCCTGTGAGGTAGGCTAAAATAAGACAGCCAGACAGAAAGAGAGAGATTTGTCTAAAGTCACTCACTGAGATTTGTGACGGAATTGCGATTTGATCCCAAGTCAACTTAGAGCAGAACCACAAGTGACAAAAGGCACAGATTGGACACTTGTCTGCTTCCCTCAAGTTTTGATGGGAAATGTAGGCAACTTGGCGGAATGTTGGACAAGTGACAGTTGAAAAGTCCATTGGACAGCAGTCAGAGAGCGAAGCTGCGAGACCAGGATGCCCACATTTCCCATCAAAACTTGAGGGAAGCAGACAAGTGTCCAATCTGTGCCTTTTGTCACTTGTGGTTCTGCTCTTAATCTGACTTTGCCACAGCAGCTCTCAAAACTAAACACTTGAAAGAAGATGTATTAACCAGTCGACCAGATCCACTGAAACTTTTCTCATTATGCTGATTACTTCGTTCCCAGTCACACCCTAGTCTGCAAAAAGATTACCTAGAAGGCCTCCTTCTAGGTAATCCCCTTCAAAAATCTCATTTGCCAATGTCATCCCTATAGACAACTGTTTGAAAGTATTTTGAAAGCAAGACAGTGTGCGTGTGAAGCCACAAGAGATTCTAGATAAAGAAAGAAGGCCCCCGTTAGAATTTTAAACAACTGCAGGCTATTGTCAAGCACAAATTAAAATCCCAACCTTCCTGCACTGCTCCCAACTTCCTCTGAAGAAATGTGTACGGTATAAACAAAGATAAACCAGACCTGTGATCTGCAAAATACCTCTATTTTCCAAACTTCAAAGGGACTTACAGCATAATCTCATGCACATTTGCTAAGAAGTACATTATGTTATATTCAGTAGGACTAACTCTTCAGTAATAGGAAACTGTAGCCCTAACCTGGCTGGTCCAGGCTAGCCCTATATTGTCAGATCTTGGAAGCTAAACAGGATTAGCCCTGGTTAGTACTGAGATGGGAGGCCACCAAGGAAGTCCAGGGTCACTATACAGATCGCCTTTGTTAGTTTCTTGCCTTGAAAACCCTACAGGGTCACCGTAAGTCAGCTGCAACTTAATGGTGCTTCCACCACCAATGCAGCCTTAATCCTAGATCTTACTATGAAAGCTTTTTGTTCACGAAGATTATTGCCACACTTTGCATCTATCAACTACAGGTTGCATTTGACAAAATAACTGCTTTCCATAACTCAGCCAGCAATATTCCCGTTCTGTTCAACAATGTTAAAATCTCATCTGCAATACAGCATTCATTTCTGGACATCACCGTCCCAGGAGAATCTTCGTCAACTGGAGAAAAGAACAGTGGCTGAAGATTTTTCCTATCCCCAAACATTCATGTCTGCATCACATAAACTGCAAGGAAAATAGGGTATCTGGCCCATCAGCAATGCTTCCAGATAAGTAATTTATGTTTATTTCATTACATTATAACAATGTTATATGAACAAATAGTGTATTTTTCACTGTTGCTGTTTTGGTTTTCTGACCTTGCCTTGTGAAAAACAGATCAATACAATCAATTTAACATTCCATTGTTTAGGCTGCTGCAAAAACGACAGAGGACTGTGAATACGTATTCAAAGCAGCCACTAGGGATGGGTTCACTCTTCCCAGATGGGCACCTTCTGTATGGATTCTTAGGAACAACAATGTATGTGAAAAAACCCAGCCCACTGACTGTCAGTCAACCCATGGACAAGCACACCATCCATGAAGACAAGCCACGGCTATGAGCGAAAAGTAGGTTCATGGTTCAATATTCAACCCAGCCACAGAACCATCAGGTCACCCTGTTTTTTGCAGGGACACTGTAAGACTTGGAAACTACAGCTACACTCAGAAGTCATGACAAAACCCTCTATTTGTTAGTGACAAGGATCAGCATGGATTGTTTGCCCCGCTCCCTCCTCCCTCTTTCCCTTACGCACAAAGCACAGCTGAAAAGTTCCTAATTTTGGAAGCTTTTAGTCAAGGTCCAAGTGGCTGCGATGTCCAAATGCAGATGACCGGACAAACTGGAGTTTGTTCCCAGCTCATGCACACACATAAACGGAGAGGCAAGAGAGTATGTGAACAGAAGTAGACTTTGTTACACACACACGGACACATGAATCTGCCTTATACTGAATCAGATTACTAGTCCACCAAGGTCAGTATGGTCTACTCAAGACCGGCAACAGTTCTCCAGAGTCTCAGGCAGAAGTCTTACACCTACTTCCTGATCCTTTCTACGGGAGGTAATGGGGATTTTGCACCTACCTCCGCTACAGCTGCTCCCCTAATGCCCATCATGAGCAAAGGGTTACATTGTGTGGCTTATTGTGCAAATGCAGCCAAAGGTTTGAGGGTACAATAGTCCTGAAATAGCATTCCAGAATTTCACATACCACCTCTCCCCGCATTTGTTAGGATTAAATAGACAGGCAAGCTGACTAGTAGTGCGGTCTTAAGAACACCCCGCTGACTAGATTCAAGCAGGATTCTGAATCAGCCTCCTTACGACTGCACTCTGACTTTATGCTGCATGTCATTCAACATAGGGACAGACTGATAGAGGGTGTGTGTTAAGAAAAAGCGAACGGTGTAGCAATTTGGACTGAAATGTTCAGGGTTAGGCATTTGCCAATCTAGTTGGTATTGGAGGATTATGATAGAAAACAGTCATTACAAATGGTTTGCAAATTTTGCCTGGGTCCTCCTGGCCTCTACTTCAAAAGCTACAACCATGATCGTTGAGCCAAGCTGTAACAGTGGCTTTCACACGACCAGCACTGCCCAAGGAAGTACACACAGCCCAGAGCCCTTTCACACACCCCATTTGGAAACACAAAAGTTATTAGCCACTGGCCTGAATCAAATCTGAAAAAGATCAGCATGCTTATCTGAATTCATAAGCAAAGAAATCTGAGCAGTGTGGATGACAGTAGTGAGTCTCTATCAATATATAGACCAAGCACGTGCCAGGAGAAATCCTTGAAGGTCTCTGCTAACATAATGTTTCCAAGAGAATTCAGCACTCTGCAACATCAGGGGATGCCTGCAGATATGAAAAGCCATCAGAGGTCAAACACAAGAGACAGACAGACCTCTCATACAGCCTCACATCACCCCAGACGTGATTCTTTTCGGGGAAGGGAAGTTGGCTACAGAGCCTTTCGGTGACAAGATATCCGAAGATGCATGTTTGCTGGTGAAAACCTTCACTGTCTACTCAAAGTAGACTGACTGGTACTTGAAGGCACAAATATGAGAAGTGCCATGTAGGGTACCAAATGGTGGGGTGGGGTTGGGTGGGTATGCTCAAAGGTTCAGGGAACTATAAGAAGCAGTAGATTATGAGGTTCCCGAGTGGTAGTTATAGACTAGGGAGAGATCTTCGTACTATTTAAATAATTTTCTCCTCATGCCTGTGATGTAGAGTCCTAGACTGTATTTCATCTCATTTACATTCAGATAACAGAACAGCACTTGAGATCCTGTTTCAACAAAGTAAGGAGAGGGTCTGAAAGCAGTATAAGAGTCTATACTGCAATTCTTTCCCCCTTCACAGAAGCAGGGCTTGAGCGTTTACGTCTTCCCCGGTGGTGTAAAGCTCCGTGCCGGCGATGTTTTCCATCAAGTAGTTCACAGATTTTTTTAAAAATTCCAATTCATCGCTAAGCCTCTAAAACTTGTTCCAGCCTCACACGCGATAGGGAGATTCCTCTTATTTACTCTTCCGAAACAGAAGGCGCTCCCCCAGGCAGGGAGCTGCCTCGGGAGCCGAAAGGCGTGGGGAGCGCGGGCCACTCCGAGCGGAGACCAAGCTCTCCCCGCCCGGCTGTGCAGCCCTTTCTCCCTCCCCGCTGCGCCATCCCCGCAAAGCCACCGTCGGGGGCTTAGCCCAGAAAGGCTTCTGCTTCTCCGCACATCTGGGCTACGGACCGGCAGCCTGCCCGAGCGCCCCTGACCGCGCCAGCCACTAAGGCGGCCGCCAGCCCCGTCCCCGCTGCTCCCTCTGCCGGCCAGACGGCAACGCGACTCTCACCTCCTACTGCTGCCGCCGCCGCCGCCGCCGGTTCCTCGGACACTGCAGCAATTCCGGTCGCTGCGCCGCCGCCGCCGCTGTTCCTCGGCTGCCGCTTCAGGCGCCCGGCGCTGCGCTGGGACCCCGCCCACCGGCGGCAACGCACAACTTTGCTTGGCACGAAGGCGCCCGCAACCGACGCCAGGCGCAAAGTCTGCCCTCAGCCGCTCCGAGGGACTTCTCCGCCCGGCTGCCCTCCCTGACGCGGCGGCACCTGCGCCCGGGCTCTCTCGGCGCGTCTCTCTGCTTCCCAGCCAGTCCCTTCCAGTCCGGCGCGGCTCCCAAGCAGGACACCGCGCTCGCTCATGCTCAGTCCCGGCATGGTCGGGCGAGCTTTTCTGCCCATCGCCGAGGTGCACGCTGGGAGATGTAGTCGGTCTGCCTTGGCCCCCACATTTGTTCCTGGCTTTGGAGATGATGAAGGACGAGAGGTAGCGGGGCGCGCTCTCTTCCCGGATGAGTTTGAAGAGCGGATCCAGGCTTGGGAACTTCAGCAGGGCCAGAGCGCAACCCCGGAATACGGGATATGAAATAATGTGCAAGAAGCCTGTGCCACTAAACAGGTGCAAGGGCTTTCCCCTCAGTGTTCCTGCGATTCAGAGCCACAGAAGGTCAAGTTAAAACAGGGTTCTGCACTTGCACACCCATCCACACACACACACCCTTAATGCTGTTGGTAAATAATATTTAACTACAAGGAATAATATAATGTGTCTGTGTGTTATGTGCTGTCAAGTCGTCTCTGACCTATGGTTACCCTATGAAGGAAAGACCTCCAAAATGTCCTACCATTAACAGACTTGCTCAGATCCTGCAAACTGGAGAATGTGGCTTCTTTTATTGAGTCAAGCCATCTCATTTTAAGTCTTCCTCTTTTCCTACTGCCTTCTACTTTTCCTAGCATTATTGACTTTTCCAAAGAATCTTGTCTTCTCATAATGTGACCAAAGCACGGTAGCCTCAGTTTTGTCATTTTAGCTTCTAGGGAAGATTCAGGCTTGATTTTATCTAGTACCCACTTATTTGTTTTTTTGGATAATAATAACATACTTTGTAAACCACTCTGAGTGAGTGTTAAGTTGTCCTGCAGGGTGGTATATAAACCGAAAGTAGCTGTTACTGTCAAACCTCTAGGAATTTCCTATCCCAGAGCTGGCAACACTGCTCTCCTGGGACCTCAAAGGGCTGTATCTTTGGTGCACATCGAGCTCAGGAGACCGGGGCTTAGAGCTGCCAGCTCCAGGTTGGCAAATTCCTGGAGATTTGAAGTGTGGAACCTGAGGAGGGAGGAGTTTGGGAAGGGATGGGACCTCAGTGGGTATAATGCTCCAAGGGGAAAAGAATGAAAAACTACTGACACTAACTTCTGATACACTCCCTCCTTTTGAAATGTGCTTTAGTGATAACCTTGAAGAATGTTGACTTGGATTTAGAGGGTACATAAAGGGAGGAACGATATACTTGATATAAATAAGTTACATTTATGCTAGAAACTAATTTACACTAGAAAAGTTGTTTGACATTCCCAATTGGATAAGGAATGGGACTATATTAAAGTGGTTACAAATGACTGGATGGTGACGATGATGAACTCAAAGCAGCTTATCCTCCTCTGGAGAGCCAGCCCCAGCAGCTTGGCTTGTACTCACTCTCTCTCATTCACGAGTCACGAATGAAAATAAAGCAGAATGAACTCAAAGCAGCTTACCCTCCTCTGGAGAGCCCTCACCGCTTGCAGGCCCGGAGGACAGGCCATACGGCCCCCCCCCTCGTGCAGCCCCCCCATGTGGGGCCACCCCCTGCCCTGGGTTCCTACCAGGGAATCCAGGAGGCGGTAATGGGGTGGTGGTGGTGGTGGTGGTGCCTCCGCCACTGCCTGCTGCTAAAGACACGGGCAGCGGGGAGGCAGTGGGGAGGAAAAGGAATCACCCTGGGGGGTGCCAAACCCACATGATCTCTTTTCAGATGTTCCGGAACACCGTTCCAGTGTGTTCCCTGGGTAAAAGACATTTCTGTCATGCTATAGAGTCCACCTTCCAAAGCAGCCATTTTCTCTAGGGGGACTGATCTCTGTCACCTGGAGATCAGTTGTAATTCCAGGAGAATTACACCCACCACCTGGAGTTCGACAACCCTACTGTGCTGGCATTGCTTGCTAGACACTCTGCTGGTGCAGCTTGCCAACTGAGCCCCACCCCCTTTACAGAGCTGCACAGCAGGCCTGCCTGGCTTAGAGACTGGCCCTGCCATGTCTCCCCAGGCAGCTGCTCTCCCAGCCCATCTTCCCTGCTTCTCAGCCTGGGCCTACGTCCTGGCAGCCCCTGGCAGCCTCAGTTGTTGCCAGCATCCCAGCCACCCACCCCAGTCATCTTCCCATAGCTCTCTGGGAGTATTTCTGCCCTCTTGTCCAGCTTAAAGGAGAGGGTGTTGTGATCAAATAGGGCTTTTAATATCAAACTGACCAGTGACTCGCCTTTTCAAATCCAGCACCAGGGAACAGAACAGGGAGGAACGCATACCATCATTAAACCATTAAATCAAAGAAGATTCAGTCTTTAGCCCTGCCAAAGAATAACAATCAGTTGTTTGCTACTATCTTGCACATTAGGTAGTGTTTGAATGCACAATAAGATATTCCAAAGGTGACAAGATTGTTAAACATCTTTTCACTAAATGAATGTAAGGCTGTACATGTTGAAATTTTTGGCCCTGATAAGTGGATGCTCCTTGGGGAAAATCTAGGTTTTTAATAGCTGAAGACTTCCTCCCCTTAGCTTGTGTGGTTTGATATATGTGTAAATAATGATCTAGCGTCCCATTGGAGAAGAAAGTTAAAAACTGAGCTCTCAGAATAAACTACACCCTATAATGTATTGCTCAAAGCAAATTTTAGTTAAAAGCATGAACATTAAGAAAGACTTGCTCTAAGAAACTGCAAGGTTCCGGTCCTTAAAGACGGACTAGGATATGAGCTTTCCAGAGCCAGAGCTCCCGTCATCAGATCCATTGAAGGGAGCTCTGACTCTTCAAGCTCATATACTGGAAATCTCGTTGATCTTTAAGGTGCTACTGGATCCAAATCTTGCTCTTCTACTACAGACCAACATGGCTACCCACCTGAAACTATCTTCTAAGAAACTGGGAAGTGGTTATAGCTTCAATTAGGGTTGCCAACTCCAGCTTGGGAAATTACTGGAGATTTGGAGGTGGGCAGGTGGAATTCAGGGAGGGCAGGGAGCTCAGCAGGGATGTGATGCCATACAGTCTATCCTAAAAAGCTGCATTCTCCTTAGGGTTACCAAACCATGCTCGGCAACTGGCAGGAGCTTCAGAAGCAGAGACATGGAGGGCTGCATCATCGTCTGTGCCATGACCTCACTTCAGGAAAAACCCAGAAGTGATGTCAAGTAGCTCTAGAAATTGCTGAACACTCTATGGTTTACCATAGAGTTTTTGGCACTCCTTAAAGCTACCTGACATCTCTTCTGAATTTTCTCTGGAAATGACATTGTGGCACAGAAAACATCACCAGTATTTTAAAATATTTTTCTCCCATTGGAAGAAAATGGAAGCTACAAAGGGTGGACTTTATGGCATCACATCTCTGCTGAACCTCTTCCTAAACTCCCTAGGCTCCGCCCCAAACCTCCAAGAATTTCGTAACCTGGAATTGCCAACCCTAATACTATCACTACCCCTACTCTAAGCCCTCCACCAAACAGATAAAGAAAAAACAACGCTCCTGCCTTTACAAGCGTATCCTAACAGCAGATGCGTTCTGTAAAAAGACCAAAGCTTAGTCCTTGGTTGAGTTTCTCAACTGTGTAGCCCTTACATCCTTTTGAGTCACCAGCTGCTTCAGCTATCCTCTCATCATAGTTAACTCATCTTTATCCCTATTTAATAGAATTAAACTCTTACATTTGCAAGCCCAGTTTGGGGGCTAGTTTTGATCCATTTCGATGTGCCATTCAAATCCTACAGGAAACCAGGCCTTTCCTAATTGTGGCCAATTTTGTGGCAATTTAAAGTCACCTTGAAGTAGAAACTAAAGAGCAAAGAGAGAATGCAACCCCTTCACCAAATCTGCTGTTGCTCTCATCTTGCTAAATGAATATATTGCAGAATTTAAAAAAATAAAACAACATACTGCTGTAAGAATGCTACATTAGCTAAATCACTTGATGGCTTGAAATTCTGGGAATGATGATGAATGATCTCCTCACGCTGACACTAATTCTCTCTTACCCAGGCCAGTAATGATTGATTGGAATAGGCACATGGCTGTAATATAGCCTCGTTGTCATGATTATCCCTCATCTCCTCCTTTACAGCTCAGACGATAATTGACATGAACGCCATGAATGATTATTTATGTAGCAACCAAATTTTTACACTTTCCTGGTTCTGCGTGGTTGCTAATATTTCGAATGACAGCCACTCCATCAAGAAAACCTGCTTCATTCATCTGTTATTGACAATCCCACATGGAATATTCAACCATCAAGGTGCAGCGTGCTTCTTAGAAATACTTTCTAGACAGTGGTTCTTACCAGCAACCTCCTCATTCTCGTGTTGTGAAGTTCTTTTGATGAGATATACCATTACAGCTATATAAACCTGTGTACAGAATTAGAGATTGTTATTGATATATGTGAGTGTGTGGGAGATGGAGGGAATGGTAATTAGAGATGGGCATGAACCTGAATACGAACCAAAAAAACCCACGAACCACCCCGGTTCATGGTTCACAAACCAGTGGTTCGTAGAAGCTCTTTCCACGAACTGGTCTACTAGTTCATTTGGTTCGTTTTAAAATAGCAATACCCCTTTCCGTGCCGCTGCAAAGCAGCAGGGAAAGGGGCATTTAAACCTGTGAATCAGCTGCTTGTTGGGGAGATCCCTAACAAGCAGCTGATCATTTAAACAGCGGGGCTTGGCTGCCTGGCCAGGAGTTCCTGGCCAGCTAGCCAAGCCCCACCCGCAGTTTAAATGGCCATTTCCACACCACTTGGACTGGCCATTTAAACAGCCCCTGTTTAAATGATCCAGGGGTTTAAATGCCCCTTTCCCTGCCGCTGCTAAGCAGCCAGAAAGGGGCATTTAAACTCAACGAACCACAAACCGGTTCGTGAACTTGACTCAGCTCGTGGGAGTTCCTGGTTCGTGAAAATGCCACGAACTGCACAGTTTGTTTGTTTTTGTGGTTCATGCCCATGTCTAATGGTAATTAAGGCCCTCATGAACCCACGTACATTGTACTAGGCAAATTAAGTTAATTTATTAAGATTGTTTACAAAAAATTAAGCCAATATCTCTGGTTGTGTGTTCCAGAGGTCCTCCTTTCTAGGTAGGCTATGAACTTCTTGGAGTGTTCATTGATTCTGGAGTTATCTTCAGAGCTCCAGGGGCCTAACCATTTAAACCTCTTGGAGCAGGTGGCCACTTGTACCATTTCTGTTCCTCCAGCAACAGCAACCATCCAATAATATTTGGAAGACAGTTTTCATAATTTATTTCTTAATTTGTATAAGTTTCTGTTCCATACCACTGCTGTATTGTGATGACATCTATCTATCTGTCTGTCTGTCCGTCCGTCCGTCCATCTGTCCGCCCATCTGTCTGATCTTGATTTTTATGAGACCTTAGACCTCAGCACACAATCCGTATAGACTATAAGTATGCTACTGGGAACAAGATGGCACCACTAGTCCTGTCCATGTGCATTCAGCACCACATTGGCACAGAACCTATGCTGATATGGGCCTGATTGCATATAGGAGGGGCCATGGTTAGAATGATGTGTATTGGAAGGGATAGAGTCTGAGCCCCTATCTTAAGTTTATAATCTGTATACAGATGTGTCGTGTGGGCAGGGCTCTTGTTTCATTACCAGACTGGTTCCAGTCAGTCAAGTACAGCTTTTAGTGTGCTGTTCCATTTGTCTCCAGAAATAATGGGGATTTTTTTCTTCATAAAATTGCTTTTAGAAGAAATTGAAACCTGGTTTGGTCCTTTTTGGCAAGTAGGCTCTTGATGACTAACAATTCTTTAGGCTTCATGTGCTGTAGTATAAAGACACAGACTGGTCAAACTGGGAGCTAAGCTACACGAAATGAATTACATAAGGAGGAGCACATGAAGGGAGTCGCAATGTTAGCTGGGAAGCCAAGTTTTAAAAGCAATTGCTCTACAGAGCCAGGGAGATGCTGCTCAGAAGGTTTGTTGATTTCCTCTTCCCCTCTTAGAAGGGGAGGTGAAACTGACAGAGCCTTCCAGAGGCAAAGAGGAAATTAACAAACCCTGGCTCTGTAGAGAGGGGAAATTGACAAAGCCTTCTGATCTCTTTTAAAACTCAGCTTCCCAGCTAACATTGTGACTCCCTTCATGTGCTCCTCCTCGTGTAATTCATCTCTTGTAGCTTGGCTCTGAGTGCCATATTCTGTAATTGTATTGACATGTAACTCCACATCAATGCCATTTGCCCCCAGAAAAAATCCATGTGAGTCATATTTTATAATCACTGTGTAAAGCCGCTGACACAGGGAAGCATTTACATGGCATCCTTTCAGAGGCAGAAAAGGATATTTTATTCCACCAGTACTTTGGGTCTAGATTTTGATGGATACATTTTTTTACATTTAACATAGAAAAAGGAAATGGAGAAAAATCATGCCTTTCTTGATAGATATTCCAATGTTTCTACTTGTCCTTTTCTTTCTTAAACTAAAACAAAAAAGCAAGTTTCCTCCCCATCAAAATATATGCATTTCTTATACTGATTCATGTGTTGATCAGCAGAGACACTTAGCAAGTTTTGTGCCTTTTACAGCTGAAACTCATAGAGTCAAACCTTTCCACTGACGTTAGAATAGCTGGAAAAAACACCCCAAAACGCTCAGAAGTCAAAGTTGGTCAAAATCACCTGTGTAAGTGAAGTTTCCATAAATACATTCTGGCTCCTAGCAATTCATCTCTGAGGAATTCAGCTGGGAAGCTGGTTGCTTCGATGTAGGCAATAATTTTTTTTATATATAATGCAAAGCTTACAGAGAATCTGTGCTGAACTCCAGCTGTGTCTGTGGATCTTACAGAGCAAAGAAACTTCCATCTGATCTCAAAGTCTTTTGACATAGAACAGCAAACAGAATGTTGCATATGATTTTTTAATAAGGAATGGGGGACCAAAACACTCCAAAAGTTCCAAGTTCAGTGCTTTAATGAATTGCACTTCATAAAAACACAATGTATTCCACTAGTACCATACAAACCTCATGGATATGAATGTTTTCAGGAATGTGAACATTTTTTAAAAAATTGTTTTTATTTTTTTGTTAAAAACTGTTTTCATTATATTTTTATTAATTTGATCTGTTTTTGCTATTCTATTTGCCCCCTCCCAATTACTGTGGTTGGAGATGCCAGGTTTGCCTACCCTCTGCTCAGTAGAAACCTCAGCTGTCTTCAGCATGGGACTAACCCTGGGACATGACTGAGGGCCAAGCTAGAAGTGACGAATTACACTTGAATGGCAAGTGAACAGACTCACATGTATTCCTCCCTGTTCACTTGCGCTCCACTTGTGCTCCACTGGAGCTCACATGTATTCCTCCCTGTTCACTTGCACTCCACTAGTGCTCCACTGGAGCTCAAGTGGAGCGCAAGTGAACAAGGAGGAATACATGTGAGTCTGTTCACTTGCCATTCAAATGTAATTCGTCACTTCTAGCTTGGCCCTGAGAGGATCCTCCAGTGTCTGCACAATTGGTCTGTAACCTGAGGATGGACAGGTTGTTCTGTGTTCACAATCCCTTAATCACTGCTTGTGTGATGAACCATACAGATTCCATGATGGTGCAGGGTACGTGTCTCCAGGATCCAACCATTTTGCTTAGTAACTTCCCATGTTGCCATCCCTCCACTGAACCCATCCCCCTGAGATTAAGAGTAAAGAGCTTCTGGAACGATTAGCAGAAGCCAGCAGAGATTATCTTCATGAATCCAGCAGAGGAAATCCAGCTATGTGGGAAAGTGCTAAGCAAAATGGGCGGAGTCTGGGTCAGCCAATTAGCACTGATTGGGTCTGATGGTGCAAAATCTTCCCCATGAGCTATCGCAGGGACAAGGGATGCCTTTTGTGAATGCGCTGTTGTATGTTCTTGTGATGCTGTACTAGTGGCCATGTCTTCTTTCATTTGCAAACAGCTGCAAACTTGAAATAGCCCATCTGAACCTTTGCTATTTATTTGGAGCATTTATAAGCAGACGTTTCTCTCAGATAGCTGGGACCAAAAGCGAGTAACCAACAGAAGGCCTTTAAAAACTAATCGAGACCACTAACTTCAAAAACACCCATAAAGCCAAGGGCACGCCTAAAGAGTTCTGCATTACAAGGGCCGTTTCCACACTACTCACCTTCATCCGGAACAGGGCGCAACGTCATGAAAAAAATGTGGACGATAGTGTCTTCTTGCGCGAGTTTTCCGCGACGTTGTGTGAGTTTTGCATGATGTCACGCAAAACTTGTGCAAGAAGACACTATCTTCCTTGTTTTTTTCACAATGTTGCGCCTCATTCCGGATGAAGGTGAGTAGTGTAGAAACAGCTCAGACCTCTGAGAGTGAGCTGAGTAGGGAATGTCATTGGGAGGCTACTCCATGATTGGTGGTGGTTGACACTGTTGCTATGGACTCCAGTGGAGTTGCAACGTTCTCCCTTCCTTGGGGCTGGGTCTTTTGTGGCATTTATTTTCTCTGTGGAAAGCATAAATGCTGGCATTGGATCCTGTCAGTGAAACAGCAGCATGGTAGGGTTTAGGACTGAGCCATGATTGTAAATATCACAGTAACACTTTGGTCATGAATACAAAGCAATACAAATATATATACAATTACAGTCATTGCTGTATTCTCTCCATACAGAGAATTATTGCTTTCTCTAGATAGGAAATACCTCTTTTCATTCTTTTTTCCTATGAGACTGTCGTATTTGTGTTTTGTAGGAGTGTGCATTCTGGAGTTCCCAAGAAGGCTCCCCAGATTCCCTGGTTGGGGTGCGGGATCCCCCACTCCCAGCCCCTGCCCACTGCTGCCTTTTACCTGGCCAATGGGTGGGGGGGAAAGGTGAGCAGAATGGAAACGGGAGCTCTAGTCTGGAGCACACTCCTGCACATTCAAGACGAGGCTTCATTGTTGCGCCGGGAATGATGTCATTCCTGGCGCAACAACAAAAGGAAGGCCCCTGTGGGGGTTATTTTGGCTTAAAATCAGCTGATGGCCTTGTGCACAGGCACGGTAAGTTTTTCCCATGCACACCCCACTACAATGCCCTCATCCCCCGGTTTGAGCCCCTGGGGACCTGGCAACCCTAATTTCCAAGCCAAAAAAATACACAAAAATGGAGTCATTACCATGATTTTCCAGAATATTTACACAAATCCAGAATTCTTAAAAATTCATGTAATTTTTTCTGTTTGAGTGCTTACCATCACCATCTGCAGGCATCTTATTTTTCTTTGTTTCTCTGAACTTCCCTGACAGTGGCCTGCGGAAGGCAGCTCCTGGCCAATGCAGGGCTTGGCAGAACTGCGGTTCTGGCTTCCTCCTTCTGCTTCCCTCCCTCCTTTGTTGGGTCAGGGCCCATTTTTTATCTACAAGTAGGATGCCTGGAGGCACCTTGTTCAGAAGCCTATAGAATTGGACCCCTTTGGTCCAATTCACTGAAATTTAGGGAGAGTCTTTAGTGGACAGGCAGTGCCATTTCCCCTGCAATTCTTGTGTCATTTGGGTGAAAAGCAGCCAATCCAGTCCCACTTCCAAAGAACCCCATAGTGAAAGTGGCAGAGCGGCCGTTCTTCTTCCCTCCCTCCTCCTTCATTTTGTGAAATGAAACAAACAACAGACCGCAGCAAGGAAGGATGACAAACATAAGAGTTTTAGGCAGAAAGGTAAATATTTTTATTGTCAGTCAGTCACTATCAGAGTGGGAAAATGAAGTGAATGCAGACAAGTTGGTTGTTTTTTTTTATGTCGGTGGCCAGCCCGCGCTCCCTTGCTAGGCTGCTGCTTGGCTGCCATTTCCCCTCCAATGGGAATCAATGGAGAGGAGTGCATCTGTGCGGAGAGGCATCTGCCTTGGGGGATCTGTAAATCTGAACCCCTTTGCTCCATCTGCTGGAATCTGTCTTCTGTGCCAATTTCATGCCATTATCTTTATAAATAGCTGCCCCAGACCCTTGAATACGTTCCCCATTGAAAAAAATGGTCCCGAAACTCTAAACCCAAAAAACTACATAAATTTGAACCTAGAAACAATAATGTCCTACCTGAAAATCTGAAATCAAAGTAAACATTTCCCTCCCAAATCCTGAACCTTAAATTATAATGAATTTTTTCTTGGCACACAACCCTAAGTGTTGTTTTTTTGCAAGTCCTCCATTTTGCAATACGTACCATTTCATCTTTGTTTCATGTCACCTCTTTTCTTTTTATTTCCGTTGCATAGCTGTGGAAGAAAGCAATGTGGCTGTGTGCTGTGTGGGGATTGTGTTTATTTATTTACTTCATTAATACTCCACCTTTCTCCCCAATGGGGAGCCAGAGCAGCTTACATTGCCCTTTTCTCCTCCATTTCATCCTCACACAACAACTCTGTGAAGAAGGTTAGGCTGAGGGCATGTGACTGGCCCAAACAAGCTTCCATGGCAGCATGGGGATTCGAACCTAGTTCTCTTATTTCCTAGTCGAACACTCTAACCAATACACCAGTTCCCCTGCTGTAATATGCATGTGCTGGATGCAGTGCTGTGATGATCATCAAAGGACTTGTTACAATTCTGTCATCCGGTCTGACCAGGAAGGAAAAAGCTATTCTCTGACACTGTCTTGAGTTTAATGGATTGTTGTTGTTTTATGTGCTATACTTGCTCAAGGGATAGTCTGGATCTTGGGGTGGTGAATAGAATGTTGGTTAACCTCCTCCCTTACCATGGACCGTTTTCACACTGCTTACCAGCCACGGAACATCGCACCAAGCTCCCGGAATGACAGCATCTTCCTGGTGTGATTTCACGCGAAATTGCGCCAGGAAGATGCTGTTGTTCCAGGAGCTTGGCGCGATGTTCTGTGGCCGGTCAGCAGTGTGAAAACGGTCCATATCCTCTTCTCTATTTCCATCCAGCCTGAAAGTTTTGTGCTGATGAATTGTGTGTATGGGACAATTCATATTTTATGAACGGCCGGAACCGGAACCCAAACAGTGATCAGACTAGCCTGTCCACTCAGATTAGCAGCAGCTCTGTCTACAGAGACTAGAGCAGAAAAAGGTCTTCCCTGGCACTTGCTGCCTGAGATCTTTCAACAGGAGATGCCAGGGCTGAACCAGAAACGTTTGTCATGCAAATTATGTGCTCTATCACGGTTCATCCCTGTTCCAGCTAACTGAACGAGTACGACACATTACTAGCTGCATTGCACCAGGGCCAGGAAATATGTCTGTGATCTTGCTCCTGTGGACGATAGCATTACATTATACAGCATAAAAGCTCTTTGACTTGCACACCTTTGTTTCCAGCCATAGCTGTACTGCTTAGTAAATCTTGAGAAATCAACCATATTTCCCTTCAAAAATAAGAAGAATATGATATTCTATAGTGCGAGAGGTAGACAGCATGAGACACACAGTGCTTCATGCTCCAGCTGAGTCTTTCTACTTTTTTCACAAACATCCACAGTATCCCACTGTGTGTTATTTAAAAAAGATCCCATCAAAAGAACACCTGCAGATCAGTATAGAAGTTACAGAACATACGAGAATCCGGTAGGAAAACAAGCTTCCTGTGATTTCTACTTGCAAAATAAATAAATCAATTAAAAAGGATATACATCAAGAGGAATCTTACAAATTCTAAAAGGCGTTTTGAAGAGCCATGATGTTCCAAAGGAGATGGGAGAAACTCTGGACTGGATTTTTAAAACGAATCCAGCAGCTAATTTCCCAGGACTTGAATACACACAATTTGAAAATACCTCTTCTTCCTTGAAGACTGTAAATTCTGACATAATGATTTGGATAATGCAACTGTGTGATCCAATAACTGAGTATGAGGCTGACTGAAGACACATAAACATTAGTAGTATATGCCATTGACTTTCTATAAGAGTGTAAGATGAGCCCCGCAGGATCAGACCATTGGTCCATCTAGTCCAGCATGTTGTTTCACACAGTGGCAAACTACTTGCCCTAGAGGGCCAACGAACAGCGCATAGAGGCCCCTGATACTACCTCCCAGGACTCTTTACTCACCATGGCTAATAGCCATCAATGGACCTCTCCTCCATGAATATGTTCAACCCTCCTTTAAAGCATTCTGTTCTCATGACCTTCAGTACATCCACAAGTAGTGAATTCCACAATGACTCATTGAATAAATAAGTCCATCATTGGTGGTGGAGAGGGCCCTCAAGTCAGAGTTGACTTATGGCAACCCCTGGCTGGGTTTTCATGGCAAGAGACTAACAGAGGTGGTTTGCCGTTGCCTGGCTCTGCAACCCTCATTTTCGTTGGAGATCTCCCATCCAATTACTAACCAAGGCTGACCCTGCTTAGCTTCTGAGATCTGACGAGATCAGGCTCACCTGGGCTATCCAGGTCAGGGCATTGCCCTTTATTAGATACCCTGAATTCTAGTCTTGTGGGAAAGGCTTTTTGTAACGACTTTCTCTGCATGATGCATAATTTTATAAACCTCTGTCATGTGCTTCTAAAGTAAAAAAGCCCAGAACTATCAGCCATTCCCCATAGGAAAGGTACTCCAACCTCTTAATAATCTTAGTTGCCCTCTCTGCATTTTTTCCAGTTTTGCTATGACAGATGAGACTAAAAGTAAGTGTTGTCACTATCATGTGATGTGTTGAGAGAAACCAAATGAAAAGGGGTCAGGTCTTTGCATTTATTGCCCTTCCTCTGATTCTTTTGTGAGTTTGATAAATAACAGTCTCTTTGTGGCTTTTACAGTGTCAGAAAATTATCATATAGCCTCACTCAGGAAATTATAAGAGTGACATTTTTTAAATCCAGAGTGTGTCGAGACTGGCTAGGTGAGCAAAGTCTAATATGAAAATGTGGGCAACAAAGCATCGGATGGGAACTATCACTAATGGGTAGGTTGCATTCCACAAATCCCTAATGCAGATTCATTATGTCCCCCTTTTAAACACTGGACAGCAGGGTCTGGATTAGCTGAAAAAGATTTCAGTTCACTTGGTCAGAAAAAAACCCCAACCAGATACCTCTGAAAATTGCTGCCTGCTAAATGGTCACAGGCCATGAAAAGACAGTACAAAAAAATTCTGAAAGGACTTCGCCTGCCTACAAGGCTAATGGATCAGTTGACGCTCGAGGTGTGTTTCCGTGGTTAAAATGTTTTATTTTGTTCCGTTATTAATTTACCTTGCTCTTCAGAAAAAAAAGAAAGAAAGCCACTTACAAGAAACTGAAAAATCAAAATTGCAGCACATAACTATAAAGATCAGTAACAGAATCCAAACATAAAAATCAGCAGGAACGTCAAGCAAATCCAAACCCAGTAAATGACCAGTAGTAAAAGCAATTACATCTTCCAGTCCATATCAACAAACCAAAGGCCAATGAAAATTATGCTGGATGGATTTACTCTCTTCCTAAGACAGAAAGACAGAAGGAATGGCATCAGGCAGACCTCAAATGGAAAGGATTTTCTCTACCTTGGTACTGCAACCCTCTGCGTCACTCATCCGTATGTGTTCAGTTTCCCAAACAGGATAAATGCAGCTTCCCAGGGTCCTTTCAGATCAGGAAAATCATGCAGGAGAAAAGGCAGTTTATCCATATATCCCATTCCCAGCCCATTCTCCCTGAGCTTTATGGTTCAGAAACTAAATCCCCCTCCCCATATTTGAAAATTAGGGTTGCCAACCTTCAGGTGGGGCCTGGAGATCTCCCGGAACTGATCTCCAGACTGCAGAGATCATTTCCCCTGGAGTAAACGGTTACTTTGAACTGTATGGTATCACATCCCAACTGAGTTCCCTCGTCTTCCCAAACTCTGCCCTCCCTAGGCTCAGCCCAAACGCTCCAGGAATTTCCCAGTCCAGAGCTGGCAAACTACCAAGAATCCAAGGGTTGGATCCAATCATTTTTTTCTGCTGCTGAAAAAGGAAGGAGGGATTCTCTTTAACTCCCAAATGAGGCTATGCTGAGAATCCCTTGTGGGATGGGCAATGTAATGGGAGGGGGTAAGATTGAATAGAAAAGCTGGTTGGATCTAACCCTAAGTTTCAAATGGGAACTTCCAGTGTACATCTGTTTGAAAGCACCTGGGGCAGACCCTTAACACTATAACATGAAGCTACGCCTTCAAGGATTACCTGTTCATGCTTCTTGACTAAATAAAAGTTTATTTTGTTTTGTTTAAAAAAAAGGATTACCTGTTTACATACACACCTGCCTCCTCCTGAAACTTGCAGGAAACTGACACGTGTCCAACTCGTGTCAGGCGTAGCTTGGCTCATTGTCTTTAGCATCCTACACAGGTTGCTCTCCCTGCAGAAGGCGGTAGCTAGGGGTGGAACCTTCTCTGTGGCAGCACCCCAGTTGTGGAATGCCCCCCCCCCAAACCTGGAAACACTTGCATGGAGTCCTCAGTGAGACACATGTGGACATGGTTTTAATGTCTTGGGCTTCTAATGTCTGGTTAGCTCCTGCAGCTATTCTCAAAATAGGTTTTTTTTAGCTCATTTGAAGCTGATGTTAAACAGGAGTTGATGCAAATACTTTAAATAAATGTGCTGGCAAACTTACCAACTTTAATATCTCCCAACTCTTAAGATAAAAGCCAATTGTTATTAAAATCCATGTCTCCAGAAGGCCATTCTAATGCAGTTAGACAGTTCAACTAAGAAAAAGGAAGAACTAAAATCATAAGACAAATAAAATAGAACAGAGCCAGGAGTGGAACAAACAGTCGTTGCTAACCCAATGTCATTTTGAGCCCTAGATTTTAAAAGTGTCCACAGGTTCAACAAGGTTAGGGATCCCTATGGGGTCACTGTTTAAGTCATGCCAAAAGTTATACTTTATCTACTATATTCATGCACTCTGCCACAGCTTGCTTGGATCTAATTTAAAAGCAAAGATGATATGTATTGGCTTTATTAAAACTGCCTTACATAGCTGCTTTACAGTGCTGTCAACAGTCCAAAATATAACTTAGTAGCTGCACTAGGCAATGACAGGTCTACCATGCTAGCCTAAGTAGAGTTATAACTTTCTAAGTCAATTGAGGGCATAATTCTACTTAGGATTGCACCGAGAGTGTTCATGTGCATGCTTGCCAATGTGGTATAACAGTTAATGTGTTGGACTAGGACTGTGGAGATCTGAGTTCAAATCCCCACTCAGCCATGCATCTCACTGATTGACCATGGACCAGCCTCTCTTTCAGCCTAACGGACTTTATGGATTTGTTGAGAGGATAAGACAGAGAAGGGGAGAACCATGCAAACCGCCCTGAGCTCCTTGGATGGTGGGTGATAACATAACATGAGTCAAGATCCCCCTCAAATTAGATACCAAGGGAAGAGGTTCGCCTTGAAGAATGACAGCTTACATTAAACATTTTAACAAGGCATCTCCTAAAGACAGAAACAGGGGCCAGATAGAGGCAAGGATTTACTGTCACAGGAATCAGAAAATAAGGACTGTCCCCAACAGAGGATGAGCATTTTTTCTCAGTGGGGGAACTTAATGCTCCACCCGTGGATCATAGCCAAGATGCTTGTGAGTGGTGCTGTATAAGAGTAACACTTTGGGCTAAACTCCGTGTGATGGTGAAGGTTCAGGTCTGTAACTCCAGAAAGGTTCCAGCTGTGAGGAAATAATGACGGCAACTGGAGCTTAGGCACTGAGAAGGGAGGGCTAACTTTTCCTTTCTTGACCATTGCCCTGATGCCCCATGCTGCTTTAAGCCTGGGGAACAGAGCTGCTGAGGTGGGGGGTGGGGGTGGAAATGCTGGGAGACAGGAGACCCAAGAAGCTGGGAAATGTACACATACGGACACATGAAACTGCCTCGTACTATCAGATGCTTGGTCCATCCAAGTCCGTACTGTCTACTCAGACTGGCCATGACTCTCCAGGGTCTTAGCTAGGGCTGCCAGGTCCCCCGGTGGGGTGGGAGATCCCTCACTCCCAGTCTTTCCCCCCCCCCCCGCCACTCACCTGGCCGGGGGGGGGGAGGCTTGGGAGCAAAAAAACATGCAGACCTCTGCCCCCACACAACTGCTGGCTTGTGAACATGGCACCTACATGCAGAGGAAATGTATGAGTGTGTTGACTAAATGCATAGCAATGTCATTTGTAGAGGGTGGCAGTGTTTAGAAGAGGGCCCAGAGGAATTCTTCGGGAACTCTCAGGTATCTCTCAGCAGCATTGCCTAATGCCTGGCAAGGAAAAAGGCAGATGCAATAGAAATCCATCATGTCTTTTTAACTTACTGGGTCTTAAAGCAGCCTGAAGGGAGCTATTTTCTAGCGGGGAGATGGTAGGAGTGAAGAGTTAGCCTTCTCTAGTGCCACAGCTCCAATCCATATTGCGGAGGGCCTGCAGCGCCTTGTCAGTTCTAAAGTTCCAGTCATAGCACTTCTATGCTATTTGGAGCTGGTCCCCAACAAACTCCAAGCAACACTGACCACGTAGAATAAAGCTAGAAGGTTTTGATCTTCTGACTCTTTCATTTTTTTCATAGTCCACAGGCAAACTGACAAGCATCAGGCCTTACAGAACTGAATCCGTGGATTTCTGAAGTTCTTCCTCAGGGCAGTTTATCCATATATTCCATCCCCAGCACAGGGATTTCAGAACTGGACCTGAAAATTGCTTTGCAGGCATCTCACATGCTTTTATTAATGGCAGGACTGCGAAGCACTGAAAAGAAAAATTATCAGAGGCAATAATGCCCCCTACCGATCTCTGAACAGTTCAAGTGCAACACAGTGCTTTAAACACAACACATGAAAAGCCAACCAAGAGCAGTTTGAAAAGCCATGAGTGAAAATGCTGCCAAGAAGCACCACCTTAAAGAGTGTAGGTGTGTTTGATTAAAGTGCAAGAGATTTACAGAAGTCCTGTTCCCTAAACAAGTAAGACCGCATTGCCCATGTTGCATAGCTAAGACATTATGAATGGATTTCAGTATTAAGCACTGGCAACAACATCATGTGCTGCAATGATATTCACTAACCCTGGCATTAAGAAGCTAGTATTAATCCTGATCAGAACACTTGCAACTTGTGAGTGAACGAGTTTATTTTGCTGTTTGGGTTGGACGTACATTAAAGGTTTTGGCCACGTCAAGGTAGATTACAAATACTAATTTTCGTTAGTAGCTTGTCAGAATTCTATTAACAGCTCAGTGGCTCTCCCAAAAGCTGGGGGATCCAGGGGCTGTCAACACCTGCAGGCCGCTGCATGCTATCACAGCTTCATACGCACAGTCGCCGGAACCACTTCCCATTTAGAGTGCTTCCAGCTGCTCATTCGTATGGATGATCAAAATACAATTTGTTGTTGTTTGACTCAGGTTGTTCCATTCAGTCGACACAAGGATGGTGTTGATTGATGCTCGTTTAATCTGATTAGCTAGATCAGCACAGGTGGTATAGCAAAAACACACACACACACACAATAATAATAACATTCGATAATAATATTTGATTTATATATTGCCCTTCTGGGGAACTTACCACCCACTCAGAGCGGTTTACAAAGTGTGTTATTATTATTCTCATGACAATCACCCTGTGAGGTGGATGGGGCTGAGAGAGCTTTGAAAGAGCTGTGACTGACCCAAGGTCACCCAGCTGGCTTCAAGTGGAGGAGTGGGGAATCAAACCCCGTTCTCCAGATTAGAGTCCTGCTGCTCTTAACCACTACACCAAACTGGCTCTGAAAGAAAAAGTCCCCCCCACCCTTCAATGCACAAACTTCCTGTTTGGCACTATCATTGCTTTGCGAAGCTGCCAATTAGTCACAGCCTTATAAACCACTATTGTTATCTGTCAGTTTCCATTGTTAAGTCTGAAGACCTGTTAACTGATTGGCACCCATAAAATGACATTTCAATGAACTCAACAAAAACTCAATCAGGCATAGGATTGCCAGCCATCAGCTGCCAATCAATGAGAGTGGGATAGGGTAGGCGATACGATATTGTGTTGATGGTATGATATCACTTCCTGCAAATACCATTGAGTTCTGTCCAAATTCTAGAGTGTCATGTCAGTGATGTGATGACACTTCCAGTTATTTGTCAGAAGTGACAGGTGTTGCCAGCTTTCCAGTGATTCCACCCTCCCACAACCCCATCAAATGGCAACAGCAGTATTTCATTTAGTCCCATGCTGCCCACACCCTTCAGAATTCAATACCAAATATTCCCCACTGATCCCAAGTTGACCATAAATGTTAAAAACATTCTTTAGCATCCAAGAAGCTGAGCCAATGGCAGCCATAGGGAATATCTGGGTCCTTGCACCGACATGCTGCTGACTTGCTTGCAAGAGTGACAGAGGGCCCTTGTGGTATCGGAACTGATCAGCAAGTGACTTTAAGAGAGGCAGGGCAAGCAGAGAACACAACGCAAGCAGTGTTTTCCACAAAAGCAGGAAGAATATTGAACAATACTCATTACCTATTGAATAAAGAGGCCTTTAGCTCAAACGTTTTGTTACTCACAAATCCCAAGCTCCTTATGTTACCTCCCTTTCAAAAAGGCTAGGCTCCTGACTAGCTATACTGGCTGTTTATTTCCTAGAAAAGAATAAATTAACAGTGTAGGAAGAAATTTAAAAAAACATAGCAGATAAGTAATCCCATATAAAAAACAACATTTGCCCTTCCTGCTACATAGATTGCCTTTTGGCTTGCAATCTCCCTTCAACCTTTCACCAATTAGCAGTACAAAAAGACAGTGTTTACTGTTCAGCCTTTTTCAGACATTCATTTTGGCCTTCCAAACATGTATAATGGGTAAGGTTGCCAGGCCACAACTGGCAACTCCCCAAAGAAATTGCAGTGGGGAGGGGGGGAGAGTCTGGCATGCCAGCATTGTGCCAGCATGCTGACGTCACTAAAAGTGATGTTATCAGACACTCTAGAATTAACAAAAATCCCATGGTTTTACCACAGAGTTCTTGTAAATGCTAGAGCACCCACAATGTCACTTCTGGTTTTTACAAGAAATGATCTTAGTGCACTGGCACACACTCCAACCCCTCCTCTCCCCCCCCCCCATTTCCTTCTGTTGGCACCTGAGGTGGTAGCAGGCAAAGAAGCAGGATGCTGGGAGGTGTTCTGCTAGACTGGAAGGCATGATATTCCCAATAGTGGGACGATCCTCTTGATATTCGTGGTTGCCATTTTGTGCCTATTAGGCCAATACACATATATCCCATGTGTATACAATTTGTATACATGTGAGTGAGAACGCTCCAAAATATTATTTCTTATTTGCACTTACTGAAGCAGTATACACACGGGAAATAAATGCATTGGCCAGTTTTGCACAAAACAGTTCCAGTGCAAAATAGAACATTGTTATTTTATATGACAGCTGCAGCAAGATTACTGTATGTGCAGAAATGGAAAGTGCAAGAAGTACCTACTGTAGAGGACTGGATTTACAAATTGCTGTACATGGCAGAGATGGATAAAATGACAAGAAAACTTAAAGACCTGGATCCAGGACAGTACTTGGCGGACTGGGTGAAACTGAAACAATTTTTGGAAAAAAAATGGGATGTGAAAGGAGAACTGTGGCAGTTTGAGAACTTTTGAAATAAGACATTTTAAACAGAAGAGAGAAGTGACTTTACCATTAAGAATTTGTATCTATTTTAATCTAAACTAGGATTATAATATAGCAGAAGAGGGATGAAATTTAGAACTGATTTTTTAAAGAATAAGATAGGGAGGTTATGATAAGTAATACCTTTATCAGAGTATATGAATAAGGGAATAGTTAAACAAATATACTGATGGGGCATACTATATATACTATTAAGTTGGTAGATTAGATTGTATATTATATAATGAATGTGCAGTATGGTGCTGTGTGCGGTGCCACATTGGTGGCAGGGTGCACAGTAGGGGTGTTAATACATATTATAATGACAATAGTATATTTGATAGAATATATGTTTAAAAGAAATAGAATATGTTTAAACTAAGACTTTTGTTTATATTATATTATATTATATTATATTATATTATATTATATTATATTATATTATATTATATTATATTATATTATATTATATTATATTATATTATACTGGTCTATATTGAGGGGTATAAGATTTATACTATATTGATAGTATAATGGATAGAAGCATGCTATATTGATAGGATATTTGATATATATGATAGAATACCTGGAAAAAAATTAGAATGTGCTTAGACTAAGGGAATTATCAAGTAATAAGAGGGGGTAAGGGTTGGAAAGCTGTTGGAAGTCGATAGAGAGGGGGGAGGAAAAGGGTGGGGGATAGGGTTAATTAGATATTGAGGGAATGTATGTATTGAATTTGAAAAAAAAAAGGAAAAAAAAAACAGAAAGACAGATGCCGGCTAACCATAGGTGTTTATATAAACTCTTCTACCTTGGCTTTCATCTCCTTTCTGATTGCCTTGTGCTGCTTCATGCACTTTCGAGAAATCCAGCAGCATTTTTCTTTACAAATACACAAAACAGATCAGGAATACAACAAAAATCTTTGCATCTACAATGCTTTGCAAAGTAGTTTCTTTCTAGCTCTCCCCAAAATATCCAAGGGAAATCCTCAAATCACTTGTTTCTCAATGCCTTCCCTCTCTCAAAGCAGAGGCTCTCTGCTGGGGCTGAACGGAATTCCAAGACTGGGCCCCTTCCTCTGCTTGCAGGCACTTCTCCAAAAAGAGAGGCGGGATTTCTGATCAAAATGTCTTTCTGAGGCAAGCTGTAGAAAGAGCTTCTCTCTTTCCCTGTTGCTGCTCCTGAACTAGTTCTCGGGGTCATCCAATTCTGGCTTTGATCCAAACTTCAAATTTAAGTCCTGCTACAAAACTTGGGTGATATTCTACAAGACCCATTGGAGATACTCGTTTTTTTATTTATCTTATTTACATTATTTATAGTCTGCCTTTATCTCTGAGACTCAAGGCGATTACACAGTATATGTCAATGAGATCAATGGCTGGAACATCCCGTAAACAATGCAACAGAGTTTAAAATGCAGAAATTTGAAAACAAAGTCTGATACAGAGCTGAAACAAAACATAAGCAATTAATCATGACATGCCGAAATTTCCTAGTAGGAGCACGTTACACAGATAACATCCAGTACTATAGTTTACAGTCTCCCTGTCCCTTTACCAAAGCAGCTTTCTGAACCATTTCCTTTCAGTATAACCGTCCTATGTAAACAAGCCCTCCTGAATAATTCAGTTTTGCATAGTTTGTGGAAAGCCCAAAGGGTTGGAGTCCTCATAATTTCATCAAGCAGGCCATCCCATAATGTTTGGCTCACAACAGAGAATATGCATGTATGGGCAGAGGTTGATTTCATCCATTTGCACGGTAGCACCTGAAGAAGGCTCTGTTCAGATGAGCAAAGCTGCTGAGGTGGAGCATAGAGAGATGGGTCCTGGAGATACGAGGGACCAAGGCCATGAACAGCTTTGTATGTGATAGCCGGAACCCTGCATTAAGACCAGTAACTGATGGGTAGCCATTGGAGTGACTGCAGAATGGGAAGTATATGCATGCTCTGCCTAGCACCTGATAATAATCAAGCTGTGGTTTTCTGCACCAACTGGAGTCTCTGAGTTGGCTTTGAGGGGAGACTTATAGAGAGTACATTACAGTAGTCTAGTCTTAATATTACTGTGGTGCGAATCCAGGTGGCCAGATCAGCCGTGTCAAGGGACGGAGTCATCTTCCAGGCTAGACTGAGTTGGAGGAAGCTTTTTTGCAGCTGCATTTACTTGCTTCTCTAGCAGCAATGCTGGATCCAGTACAATGCCTAGGCTTTTAACCAAGCCTACAAGGGTCAACTGAACTGCTTTGAAAGTGGGGAGCACAGCGTCCTTCGAGATCTCCACCTTCCCAACCAGCATCACATTTGACCACAGTAGTCAGGCAGTGACTCAAGACTCAGGAGATCTAGATAGCATGATATAAGAGCTGGATGGCGTACACATATTGATGACATCCAATTCCATAGTTACGAATGTCTTCCCCTACAGGCTTTAAACTGAGGTTGAATAACATGCACAAGGAGTAGCCTTCACAGAAGCCAGGATCCTGTCAGTATCCATCACTGTAATTGGGTCAAAATGGTCCATAAGGGGATTAAGCATTTCTTCCACCTGGCCTATATTACAGCTGGCATCCGCATCAGAGTGTATTCATGCTATTAAATCAGTAAAAAACTTTGTGAGGTGTCACAGCTGATTGTTCCTGAGCCAGTAAAGATTTAAATTTTGGAGTCAGAAGATGTCTAGATACCTTAAAACTATTGCGATGGCCATGAACTAGCCAATGCAATTGTTGCTGAGAAATAACATTTCTTTGCCATTATCACTGCCTCTTCATAGGTCTTCCAATGGTTTCTATATGCTCTATCAGATTCAGTGTCAGTTTCCCACCAATGTCTTTTCAGACGTCTCTTCAGGTCACCCAGTTCTGTGACCTAAAGCTCTGTGACCTACTTGTTGGTTGTTGTAGAAATGCTGCACTGTTAGGAAAGTATGAGATCACATGGCTCTCCAAGCTGTATATTGCAGCACACTCCCCTTGCTCCCCTAAATGCACTCTGTGCTCTGCAAGGAGGGGGCGCACCAGAAGCAGCCAGAACCCAAGCTTTTTTAAACTGGAGATGGCAGGGATTAAACTGGGGACCTTTTGCATGCAAAGCAGATGCTCTACTATTGAGCCACAGCCTCTGCCCTGAACAGGGGTCATTTCGTAGAAAAAGAGCTGGAGGAACTCATTAGCATAACTCATCAGCACAACTTATTAGCATATGCCACGCCCCTTGATGGCACCAGAAACGTGTCACTAGCATAACTGATTTGCATATGCCACGCCCACTGACATCACCTATCCTGGCTGTTTTGGACCCAATCCTGGCCATTCAGGACCGAAATTGGGCCCAAAATGACAAAAAAGGGACTGGAAATGGCCAAAAAGGGGCCCAAAATGGTCAGGATCGGGCTGCTGCTGAACAGGAGAGTGATCCACCACCCGTCAGAGGCCCAATCTAGGCCATTTTGGCCCCAATCCAGGACGAAACGGGCCCCAAATGGCTGAGAGTCAGGTGGGCAGGGCCACCTGACATGTGACCTCTTTGGGGAACTGCCGGAACTGCGTTCCTGTGCGTTCCCCCTCGAAATGAGCCCTGGCCCTGAAAGAATTAGCCCATTACCCCAATATCTATCTCACTCACAGGGTGCTTGTGAGCATGAAACAGGGAAAGGTGACCATTTGTACCTTTCTGACGTCCTGGGAGGAAAGATGGGAAAGAAATACATTATTGCTCTGCTTTTGTTTTAAAGGGGCTCCCTGCATTCTTGCTGTCTTTACACATGAATGGGCAGGCTCATATAAATACCCAGGATTCCTCTGTCATGTTTAGTATGACCATTTGTTTAATCAGAAAAAAGGCTGTCTTTGGGGGGCTTATTGGGCCTTATAGCAGCAAGAGGCAATTTGATGAAGAAAATGGCTTAACCTTTACCAAATTAGGACTCTCACAGTAGGTATCTGTCTGCCTCACTTTATTGTTATTGATTACAGTTTGCACACATTGAGATAGCCTGGAAGATACTGCCCGTTGTCTGGGAGAGGAGCACTTCCCTCTTTCCATTCTATCAGTCTGCAGCGCTGCCTGTCTGGATATACAACTTGTGCAAACAAAAGATGTGCCACTGTTTGTCCATCCCAGGCCTGTCAATGAGGAAAGTGCAAGTATAGCACATACCTGTATGCCAACAAGTGCATGCGAAATCTTTATCCCTGTACCTAACAGGTGCAACCCCAAATCGAGCAGGATAGCAAGCAGCCTCTTCTCATACAGAATTTAATCAAAGCCTGCTCAGAGCTGAAAGCAGAACCTCATCTGCTATCCTCATCTGTGGCAAGATCTGTAATTCTGGAAAATGTCCCTGTCGATTACTGATCTGCTGTGTTCACTTTTTCCTACTCCCTCTGTTGTTCATGAACTTTAAGCCAGACAGCCAGGCACTGGAATAATGACCAGAGTCAAAGATTTCCTCATTTTCCCAACTGTTTTAATTTTTCAATGAAGATTAGTTAAATAGTTATATTAATGAATAGGGCATTTGTGATTTGGGTGTTGATTAATCAATGTCCAAATGCAGATTCCACTAAACTGGCCCCGTGATAGATCTGTCTTTCTTAGGCTTTACCATGTAAACTAAGTTTCTCTCTCTCTGCACTTCTGAAATTAGGGACAGGGACTTCTAGACCTGAAAGGAAGATGTTGCTTCAAGTTTGAGTCACAGCATTTGTCATTTTAGAAATTAAACATTGTGTCTCTGACTGGGAACTAGTCCACTTTTCTCAGCATATGTTTGTATGTTAACAATTCATTTTTACACTAAATTCAATACAAAATTTACTCAATAATTATCCTCAAAACACCACAAGGTCACCATGCAATAAGGCTCATCACAGCTTTCCTTTTCAGTGCATCTGTAACCATGGCAACACTGGAGCTGCCATTGACTTGGAATGGGCGAAAAGGGGGAAAAATCAGCACAAAGCCGGCTACTCTGCCTGGTGGGGATGTCACGTACTGGATATCTTGGGAAACATTTTTAATTACCATGCTCACTTAATTACCGCTACAGATTTTCTCTGGCGATTTGCTTTTTCCATAATTTGAGCAGCTCATTGGACATCTAGATAAATCAGCTGCTTCTTTAGCCACACTTATCCTTAATGGCAGAAATTAAAACTCATTTGAGGATTCATGCATAGCTTTCAACATCATTTACTCTGCAGTCCTATTCAGAGATGTAACAGTGCTAAAGCTTTGTGAGTGTTGTCCCTTCAGTGACTCCATGTTCAACAGTTTTCACTTTTGCCTTATTCCCTTCATCCAGCAGCCACCTTGAAAGACCATTGTGAAAATTAGATACTCCCTCCTCATTCATCATCACTAAGTACAGCAGAGAGACAACAAAGATCCTTTTTGGCAAGCAATTGAGGGTTCCATTGTCTTTTTTTTATTGCAATCATATCATCTAAGCAGCTTACACAGAAATGATTTACCCAGACTTCATCAACAATTCTCTTGGTGAGGCTTGAGGAGAAACAGATTCCACTCACTCTGTGTTGCTTTTTATCACTTGTGGGCAGCTGCAGTGGTGGGGAAAGCAGGAACCCATCCCCCACCCCACCCCCACCCCCGCTAATAAACCGAACCAGGAAAGGATTGTCACCATTTAGACCTCAGTTGCATTGAGCAAGGAATATGGAGATGTCAAGCTGAGCAGATGCTCTTCTGCCTAGTTCCTTGTGATCAAGTATGTAGGAAATGGTGGTCTGCTGTATGGGTCTGTTTCTGTTCAATGATCAGGGGGGAGGAGCAAGAGCAGAGGAAGCCATTACCTGGGAGTGTGAATCACCCTTGCTCGGCATGGAGTCAGAGGTGAAGAGCAAGCAACTGGTGATGATTTGCACTTGCAGTACAGAATCAATGAGGACATTATAGTTCCTGGAATTATTTGCAGTGTTCATTGACTGGAATAAGGGCGGGGGGAGTAAGCACAGAAAGCAATAGTCAAATTTTACAACAACTGTGAATGACCTTGATGGTACTATTGACATTCATGTGGTTGATCACAGCCCACAGGGGAAGGGAGACCTTATGCTATAACTATGATTGTTTTAGTACTCCCATCAGTTTCACAGCCTATGATTAGTTTTCCTTGCATGGGATGTCATTGATGTCCATAGGAGAGAGTTTAAAAGGCTACCATTGCCTAAAGAATCATGACAATACAAATTGGGATCAGCCAATTAGAAGGAAGAAGCCTTTCCAAAGGACTGTTCAGCATTGTATATACATCTAGGGTGCACGGCCTGAATGTCAGAATGCCTGCTTGAAGGAACTTGACGCTACTGAAGTCTTGATTGAACCTGCTGGAAGATTTTCCACTGTGCTTAGATCAAAAGAGAGCAGCGCCTGCATCTGGCATCGGTGAGATCAATATACATTTAAAAGTGCATGATGTGGAAGGGTGTTAATACATAGGTTTTTAAAAAGGCATTAAAAGGATTGAGGGGGGTTACCGAACAAGGAGGGAAATTATTGTGGGCAGTACCACTTCAATTCTGGCAGAGGGCAGTGTTTAGTTTATTTTCACACCAAAAATGTTTCTAACAGTGTGATCCGGGGACAGAGAATTGAAGTAAGGTTTTTCAAATCATGTGGAATCAACCCTTATTTTAATGTGAACCGTTAATGAATGAATTAGCCACAGTGCCCCCCAAAAGACCTTGGCACTTGAAATAACAGAAGGCTGTCATTCCTGCTAAAACTCAGGGGGTAATTCTGCAGAAAGCTTGGCTTACATACAACTCATTACTCAGCTGTAACATTTTTGTTTCTATTAGACTGCATCTCTCAAAGATCCTGACCCTGTACAATTTAGTCAATGAGGTTTGGCCTTAAAAGGGCATAAAATAAATCCCAGGCTTCATTCCTATGGATAGGCTTACAGGGCAGCAGAATAAGCAGTGCCTTACGCTGCTGGAGGTGAAGCATGATCTTTAGCTGCAGGCTGCTTGCCAGGAAATCCCTGCTCTTTCCATTACTATAAGAAACTATAAGTGCACGCTGCACACAATGTTGCCTGACTGGCGGGAAGAGGAAACGCCAGCAACCCCCCCCCCCAACCAGAATAGTGCAAAAGGCCTTCCATAGCACTTTTCATCCAGCTATTCTGTATCAGGAGCATATCTTCCTTCACATCTAAAATCTGAGGGCATGTTATATATAACTCTAGGCGTGCAATTGCAACCATCAAGAGAAGTCTGGTTTCCTTCTCCCTCTCAGTAACATGTTATAGAACTTACACATGTTTTGCTGTTAAGACTGTCCTTATTTCCCTGCCCTTCCTGGCAGGAAGAAACAGAAAACTGTGAGGGGAGGACATGGTAGGGATCCCATTGCCATAGTGGGGGTAGGGGACCCCCCCCCCCGCTTTCACCCTCCACCCCCCACCACAGCTCACCTGGCTGGCAGAGGGGGGAGGCGTGGGAACAGGCCTCCTGGGCACGCTCCAGGGGCAGCATGACAATGTCGCTCCTGGGACTGATGTTATCGCACCGCCCTGAGAGTGCTCCCACGCTTCGCCACAAGCCAATTTGGGCCCCAGATGGGCCCCCGTTTGCAGTGAAACACGCACGTGCCCCTGCACCTGCACAATGACATCACTTCTGGGAAGTGACATTATCATGTTGGTGCAGGGGCGCACGTGCACAGCTGTAAGGTAAACACTGGGGCCCCCAACTCCTGCCAGGAGGCTAGGGGGACCTGGTAACCCTAGGACATGGGTGGGCTCTATTAGATGTTACTGGGGGAAGGAGGGAGGGACTAAATGTGTGGTTACCTTTTTCATTAGCAGGGTTGTGTTTGGTTTGGTCTTACGTGTTACCTCAGGCCACTGTCTTCTTCGCTGGTAGGAATAATCTGTTTGTGAGAGTAATTGTAACATGCCCAACAACAGCAACTTCTGTGAACAGTGAGGAACATTTGCCACATCAGAGCTTGGAGGAGTTATGAAGCCTGAGATCCAAGACGAGCCCTCTGCTGTCATGTTACACTTCTCATGCAAGCGGATGACTGACTGACAAGTGGAAAGGAAGCAGCCCCAAGGCCACGTGCATAGCCGCCCCCAGAGTGAAAAGCAAGGTCTGCCTCTCAGCAATGCTTTCTCTTGAGGAGTCCTCATTTCCCTCCACCACTCCCATAATGTATTTTTTTAACCGTCCAGCCGGTAAAACTGTTCCCATTTTCAAACTGGAGAGGCAATTGCTTTCAGAAAGGTGTAAAACAGATGAGGTCCCTTATTGTTCCCGTGAGTTATATGAAGGAGGTGGTCTTTAAAAAAATAACTAAACAAGGTTTTCCAACTTTTGATTTTGAAAATCCAAGTGGGGCCACAAAGCAGGGCCAGATTGGAAGTAGTACTACAATGAAATCTGGTAAGCCAGTGGTGGAAACTATTACACATACATAATAGGAAGGAGAAGAGAAGCACATAAACATGGCATGTAAGGGTTTGCACCAAGAAAGTTTCCATTTCAGTTTTGGTTCTGGGGATTCCAGAATAATTCTGTTCCATTACTGGTTTGTTCCGGGTTGGCCAGTACTGGCTCAGAACTGATCTGTTTGTTTTTTTCATTTTCATGAGCTTCGGCCTGATGCACATGCATTGGCCACTCATGCGCAAATATATGCTCTTCTTTTCAAGGGTAAGGTGGGGAAATGTGGTTCTGGGGCAGCTGTTTGGGCACGCGACAGCACCAAAATTGCACAGAACACAGTTCTCCCTTGAAACCATTGACCCACCAAGTTTGAGAGTGGGGTTCTGTGTTTATGGACCCCAAGGAATGCTTGGGGAAGACACACATCAAGGTAAGCGTGCAGTGTGCATGCACACATTGTTCTTTTCAAATTGGGGTGGGGAAACAAGCTCTGTTTGTGTTTAACCAAAAACTTCATTGTCTCAAACCTTTCGATCCAATGAGTTTCCCCTCAAACACATGAAAACTCACACAACAATGGACCCCAAATAAGGTGAATGTTGGCAGGCTCATATAATGGCAGGAAACTTACTAGCAAAGTGATGATGGCACGGTATGTCGGCACTGCCCACCGGCAGGGAAGTGTTCCATTGACAACCAGCACAGTGCTGCAAAATAAAAAAAAATATTTTTTATGATAGCAAAGCCAATAAATTGTTGCCTGTGAGTCCTGCTATTATGCCATGTTTAGCTGTGCCTTGTAGTTTTGTTTCCATGACGAGGGGCAAATCCTCCTCACCCTAATCTGTTTTGCAGCAGCCTGGGACTCTCTGTTTAAATCTGCTGGCTGCCAGCCTGTCCTTGCACTGTGAGTAAAAGCGCAGAGAAAGGGAAGGCTTTTCCTTCACAGGAAGGGAAGTAGAGGGCCTTCTTTTTGAAAAAAAGTTCTAGTAGAAGTGGGAAACTGGACAGGTTGCTGGCTGCCAGTCTCCCTTTCCAGCTAAAGCGATTAACTCGGACTTGAATGAAAGCAGAGTAGCAACACTGGTAGGCACTGCCAAAGAGAGAGTCCCATTGCTGTACCTGAAAATAAAAAAATCTGACCACATCAGTCCTTTCACATGGAATACTGATCTGGAAAGACTTGGGGTGTGTGTGTGTGTGTGCGTACGAGTGTACAATGCACACACCTGCTATCTCCCCATCATTTAATGCTGGGTTAACCATTTTAATCAGAGAAGCCCAAAGAGCTTACCAGAAGGCTTTCTGAGCAAGATGAAAATTCTTCTTGGTGTTCCTCAACCCACTATCTTTGGAGGACTTCTTAATTCGGAGTGAGGGGCACTGGGGCACCTAGGCAAAGGACCACACCAAGAGAAGGCTGCTGAATGAGCATTAACCAGCTCCACATGCCTGGGACCTCCTTAGGGCAGCTCTCTTTTAATAATTGCCTTTTCTTTCCAATTTTCACCCTAATCTGCATAACATGAGCCTTTGAGGTGGCCAGGGGCTCAGAGGATGAAGGAGACTCCTCCCCCCTCGAACCCATGTGTGCACACCCATGTGGATGTTGCCAGGCCCACCTTCCCTTGCGTTGTGCATAAAAGCGTTCAGAAAGGGATGGAGATGGCAACACTGGCGCTGATGGCACCATGCAGTCTGCAGCTCCCCTCCTTGGTGCAAAGCAAACCTTTGATCCCCATGAGCCACTCAGTGCCAATGCCATGACCCCATTGCCCAGGAAGCATTGAAAAAATGCACTCACAAGCCACGTACATCCTCTTCCCACCAATGGAATTAGCATTAAGGGCTCAGTCTTTCCCCTTTGGAGACAATTGGTTGCATATGCAACCAATTCCATTAAGGAAAACAAGATGCTGCCAGACAGCCCCCAACTGCCTGGCTTGCCTGCGTGGCCTCTGCATAGTAAGAACTGAAACAAAACAGAAACTTTTCAGCTGGGGAGGGGGTGTCGACTCGTCACAGCCTCGTTTCCCAGATTTGGTTCAGCGTTCCGGAAGCTGCTTTAATGAGCTGAACTACTGAGTTCTGTGTGTAATTTTGACTCGTTTTTTCTCTTATGCACACCCCTAATGGCTGGTTCAGTGCTTCCAAGATCCATCATGAGCCCAGACAAAGATTCTTCCGGGTGCACTCTCACATCACATTTGGTCCACTTCATATTTAGCATAACAAAGACAAGATGCTTGATTAAGGCGACTACCATCAACCAATGATAGCAGGTCCCCTTTAGCAGCCTTTGACGGAGAAGTTACCACTATAATACAACCAAGTGCTTAACAATATATTCCAGAGGACCAGCAGAAAGAAAAACTATTGGGGTGAAAGTAACTTACCAGGGCAATATTAAACAGAGTTACGCACTCTTCCAAGTCCATAGCTATCAGTGGGCTTAGAAGGGTGTAGCTCTGCTAAGGATGGCATTGAAAATTTATTAACAGAACTGTCTCTCTCAGTGGGCTCGAAGCAGAAGTCACTTTCTTACCAGGACTGGTATTTACCAGCTTATTTTCATCCTCGGAGATTATTTAAATAATGGGTATGAGGCCAAGACTACCCTTGATGATGCTTCTTGCAGGTTTTCCTAAACCTAAATCTACACCTAAGAGTCACATCTTTTCTCTTTTGGAATGGTAACAGCAAAGGAGGGGCACTGGTTTGGAATAGCAAAACTAACTGGAGGCTAAGGGGTAAACTCCCTAAACCTTCCTTGCACAGCCCCTAGTCAAACTGAGGCTGCAAATGCTTACAATTTCAGTTTTTATAGGTAGACCTGAGATGCACGATCTGTCTCACATCTGTTTGAGTCAATGTTAAATGGTTCATTTTCAGTAAAGGTACCATGGTGTTTTGTGTGTTTCCCAGCCCTATTGAAGGGGGTGGCATTTCACCCATCCTGGCTGGAAATACCCAGATAAGAATTGCCATTGTTTTCATCGGATCTTGTTTGGTCAGCTGTTGATACAAAACCTGGATTTGACATGAGAGCTGAATCTTTTATCACCCCACCTCGCTGTGAGATGCTACGGAGTGGGGCAAGGCTGCTGTGGGGGTAGAGAGTTCTTTGCTTCATTCTGAAAGCGATACTCCCACTGGCTGTTTCAGAAACATAACTGACAGCCTCTTGGGGTTACTCGATACAGCATTACATAATCAGAGCAATGGAAAAACTGATGTACCATAAAGGTCTGAAGGGAGAAAGCCAAAAGTGAAAGGAGGGGGGGCCACTGTGTGTGTGAGGAGAGTGCTCGGGATGTAGCCAGGTTCCAGGGCAAAGACTGGACCAAATTAATTCCGTTTCAAGTAGACACAAAGCTAGAAGATTAGCATGGGCCTAAGCTGTTTTGTTGGTCATCCTTGACAACATTTGTTTGCATGATGCCTTCCTCTTTCAGTGCTTGTTTTTTTTTTTTTTAAATGGAAATAAAATCCACACATGACTGTTCAATAGCTAAGCTCCAGCCAAAATCAATGGAAAAATCAATGGACTGTTGACTGTCACCTTAAAAAAAAAAAACTCTCCCTGCTTTCCTTTCGAACTGAAAACTCTAAGAGAATTCAAGCTTCCATATAAAATTGAAGAAATGAAAAGGGGGATCACATCAAGGGTGATGAGCAAAGGCAGCTAAGAGGATTTATGGACTTGGAAGCAACTGTGAGCCCTGGACCAAAACATCATGAAACGAACTAGCCAGCATTGATTTTGGATTTGACCTGACACTAGTCCATCCCTTACTGCTAAGCCATCTGCTGCATCTCAAGCAGTAGAAAAGAGCAAGAGTCCAGTAGCACCTTACAAGACTAACAAAATTTGTGGCAGGGAATGAGCTTTCGTGAGTCCCAGCTCACTTCTTCAGATACAGCTAGAATGTGAGTCTATCAGATGGATCATGTCACAGAGGGACTTACATTCTAGCTGTATCTGAAGAAGTGAGCTGGGACTCATGAAAGTTCATATCCTACCACAAATTCTGTTAATCTTATAGGTGCTACTGGACTCTTGCTCTTTTCTACTGCTAAAGACAGACTAATACGGCTACCATCTTGATCGATCCACTGCATCTCAGTTCAGGTGCTTCTACCTACCTATAAACACACACAGAATTCAGCTGTGATGTTCCTTGGAATGTCGACATTCTCCTCCTCGCTCTAATTATTAGTGTAGGATAGAGCGGGATCTTCTCTGTGGTGGCACTGAAACAATAGTTTGTTCTCCCAGGATAAGTCTTCTTGGCTTGGTCTATATTTTTAGGCATCTAGTAAAGAAAACCCTACTGAGCTACCAAGCTTTTATGGGGATGGTTTACTGACTTTGATGATAACCTAATGTTTCTGTCTAGCTTTTATGCTTTTAGTTTTGAACTGAAGTTGTGTTTAGCACCAGTATCCACCACTTACAGCGCGGTCCTAAACAGCATTCTAGGCCCATTCACTTCCATCAACTTAGAAGGATGTAATTCAGCCTAATATGGCATTGTTGGTATATTATTCAATAAATGGATAATATAAAAATTGCTTCAAAAATAATATCAATGCTTGCAAGAAGCACCTCATTTAAATTCATTAATTGTCTAGTCTGCTTAATGCTGCAGGATGTATTTGAGTGGACTACGTAGTATCAGACATGGCAACTGTCTAGAAAGAAGGGCAATTGCTTCTGAACCCGGTTAGGTGAAATTGTATTGACTCAATCTGCGTTCGGCTAGCTCATGACCAAAACAATCTACTCAGCTATAGCATGTTAACTGAGAGAACTCTTTAAAATTAGATGTTGCATCTGAATTCTGTCACTGCTCTGTTTTTCAGGCACATTCGTGAGCAGGGATGGAAGCTTGTCCTGCCAAAACCAAAAATAAGGAAAAACAAATTGGACAGCTTCAAAGCATTCTCAGATTAGTCCTTTTCATGACGTCGATATTTTTGACAGGTATTGAAGGTTGTATTTTATTTTCTAACTAGTGAAATATTGTCTTCCAGTACGGATATTCTTCCTGCCTTGGCTTGAAAACATGTCGTAAGGGTTGCATAAAATGTGCCCTTCACAGGAAGCCAAATGATCTGGATGAAAATTCATTTCTGGCTCTCCTCCTACCCCAGTGAAAAACAACCTCTGTCGATCTCAAAGTAATCACAGTCAAGAAATACGGATGTTATCACCCTGGTGGGTGCCTTATAAATTGGCATCCAGATAAATTTGGAATTGTCATGACAAGTCAATCAGCAAACCATGATCATTGCAATAGCTTCTTACAGTTATTGCTGGATGCCGTGTCCATAAATGAAAGGCCTTATGCATCCCCAAGTGTACGCATGGACCAGACGTGTCTGATACATGCATTCTGAAACCACTCTTGTTCCCAGTCCCGGACTTTCCTGAAGCCAAGGATTAGCTGGGTGATGGAATTAATCTTTCATGCACAAATAGCTAAATGAGGATATGGCAAAACACATCACTATGGGTAGAGGGTAACTTTCCCAATTTCCCCTCTTCTCAGTACTTGTGACAATAAGAGTTGTTCCTGCTGGATGAAAGGTACATCTAGTACCAATCATATGCCTTGGGGCAACACACAAATTGACCTTGAAGATAGCCCTTTTCTATTGTCCATTCTCAGCATCTTACTATACTCAGCTGAACTGCCTCTATACTGAGCCATAGAGCTCATCAGAGCAAGTGTTTTCTATTATGTCACATTCTCTCTGACCAATGCGCAAGCAGTATCATCCTGTTGTCTCTGAGCACCTTTAAGCAGACCAAGATTTTGAGGCTCCAATGAAGATTTAATTTTTCTAACAGCCGTCTTCTTTGAAGTGTGTGTCTATATGGCTGTTGAGGATTTTGTTTCGTTTTCAGATCTTTATAATTCGAAGAGTGGATGGGCACAAGAGCTTCTCATGATGACATCTTAAAGATAAAAGTCTCCCAACAGATGAGCACCTAGCACCTCCTCTGACCTCAGTGAGCAGCTGTCATAAAACTTAGCTAGAAGCAGACTCCGTGCAGAAATGAGCATGGAAACTTTTCCTCTGAAGAGTTCTGAAAGGGATAGGAAGAGACCTGCAAAAACATGTTGAGTTCTGTGCCCTTTGACCTCCTCTGATGGTTGCAGAGTTTACACTTTTGAAGTGAGTCCATTTATATTTGCCGAGATCTGAAAATATAAAGGGAAAGAAACATTACATTTCAACAGTGATCCCAGTGGGCCACTCAACCATAGCATAATCCCAACTTTACAATATGTCTTGAACACACATAAACTACCAGTCAATGATGCACACACACATGTGCACACACACATGATGTGCACACACAATATTTTATCAAGGAAATCTGCAGAAACATTGAACGGAGAGGGGTATGTTGGTGATGTCAATGACACTAGCCAGTCAGTTCCTTCCATAGTCAGTTGTTCTTTGATTCAAACTGAACTGTGCTGAAATCATGCAGAACTGCCTATTCAAAGCTCAGGGGAGAAAAAAGTACACATTTCTTAAACCCCATGATGGCTCTTGGAACCTGTTCCCATTGCTATATATTCATGTTCAGTTCTCTTCTGCTTTTCCTCCTGATTGGGCACAACAGGGACAAGGTAATTTGCTACCTTGTTTTGAGATACATTGACAAAGAATAAGATAGTGTGTCTATGTGTGTGTTTTTCCAAAAGAAATGACAACAAACCCTATAACTAGATGTTATCTATACTCTGGGTATGTCTTAGGGGTTGTTTTCTCATAAATCATGTGTCTGAAACAGATGGAATCTTTTAAAAGTTAGCAAATGGCTTAATACTTGGTTGCAGCATCTTCCGCTGTCCTTTCGTGACCTCATGAATTCCAGCGTCAGAGCTGTCAGATTCTAGGTTTAGTCATTTTAATAATCTTCTCCTATGAGTGCTTGGCTAAGACAAATAGCAGAGACATGTCACAATGCAAGGAAAAGCAATACAAGACAACGGGGTTGCTCAAAGCGAAGCATCATATTCTGAGATGCTACTCATAGATTAAATATTCAGCAAACACAGTAACAAAGACCGACAATGGGTTTTTTCTTTTTTACTCACAGATGACCTCTGCATGCCTGAAGCATGGATGTTCAAGTATACCTATGATCAACTGTGAAAGAGAGACTATTTAAACAAACCAAATTCTATTGGAGCAGATACAGCCATAATGGTATTTTTCTGCCTCTAAATAGCACTATGAAGATTGTTATTACTGGCAGTGCTAAATTGACTGAGTGAGTAAAAGAGCTCATGGTCAGTTGTAATAATGAATGATCCATAACATGTCTAACAGCACTTTCACATATGTACATATTTATTTATTTTACAATATTTCTGTCTTACCTTTCTGCCCTCACAAGGGCTACCAAAGTGAATGTGATAGACTACACATTGTAAAAAGCCTGGAAGTGCTGTACACACAGCTGCAGGACCTATTAAGCACTAATCCCTCACAGACACAGAGAGCTTTGAATGACAGGCTACTCCAAGGAATCTGATTGGGTAGCATAAGCTGGAAAGAGGAGAGTCTTTATTCAGTCCTAGCAGAGAAGAATCGAATGTGAAGGGTTGGGAGTCCTAATGGAGAGGAGTTTTAACACTGGCAGGAGAACTGGGGAAAGTTGACAAAGAGGTTTGAAAAGTATTTGCAGAATCCCAAACAGGCCAAAGAAAGGGGATAGATTTTCTAAGGAGAGGACATTTTCCCTACTCAGTCAAACAGGGAGGTAACTGTGGAGAGTGAAGCAATCCCTGGTTGGGTGTTGGAAACTGCCTGTGGAGACCTTCAGATTCAGTTAACAACTGAAGGAAAGCACTGGTGTTTGGAGAGAAGAAGATTAGGATACTAAAAAGCATGTACCAACATTCCTAACTTCAGAAAAGAAAGAGAATACTAAAATAAAGTATACTAGAGTGTTTGGGGGAAACAAGGGAACGAAAGGGATAATCCTACTATATAAAAGGCAAGCCGTGTTGGCGACAACTCATTTTTTATCCTTGCGCATGCACATTGTTGACAATCCTCGCGCAGGCGCCTTGCCAACAGCTTTGGCCTTGAGGCTGCTGCAAAGTGCCCACTTGCCACCAGAAATGGGCCCACTGAATTGACAGCCTAAGCTCTCCTCCCCACACCTATCCTCAGTGCCCTCCTGCTCTGGCCTCCAGGCCACTGTGAAGTGCCCATTTGTTGCCAGGAGGGGGCGTGCAGAATCATTCTGGAGCCCATTGTATTTTTTCACATCTCATTCTGAAATGCAAGTGGATGGGGGGATATTACACTCTCACGCCAAGCAAAGTTACACCTGCTGGGGTGTTACTGGCATTCAGCATTTAAGAGGCAGAGGAGCCCTGCCAGGATAGGGGTAGTGCGGCCAGGACCCAGGCACTGGTGGTGTCCTGAGGCCAGAAAAACACACGTGAATGGCTCCTTCGGAGAGCTTTGAGGCTAGCATCTCCAACTGAAAGGGTGCAAGTGGCTCAGCCACACCAGTGTCTCCTCCACGATCACAGCACCCAATCATGCACTTTGAGGCACACTGTCCTTTCAGCTCAATGTTTAATCCGCACAATGGCCATGGGGCTGCGGCTCCCCAGTGAAGTGTCTCTGTGCTTGGAGCAACTCGATCACACAGCCAGCCTGGCTTGCCCCCCCCCTCTAGCCTGAGGGCACTTTGGTCCTATTTAGGATTTGGGTGGTCTCTGGCTAGGCAACAAGGCTTTGCCTGAGATAGACCCCAACCCCCGACTGCAGAAAAGACTCCCCAAGGGCCCTGAGAGGGGGAGAACTGGGAGATGAAGGGGGCTTGCTCTCTGGCAGGGAAGATGATCTTTAAACCAAACCTGTAGAGGAGGACACTGGGGATAGGCACTGCTGCTCGGCCACCCCTCACGCCTGTCTTTCTCTGAGCAGCCCACATATCTGGGCTTTTTAAAAAGGGGTTAGATCAAGATGGGTAGCTGTGTGTCTTTCAATAGCTGTAGAAAAGAACAAGAGTCCAGTAGCACCTATAAGACTAACAAAATTTGTGGTAGGGTATGAGTCACAGCTAGAGATGGGCACAAACCGGAAAAAAACCTGAACCATGTGGTTCGTGGTTCATCAAATTTCATGAACCACAAACTTTCACAAACCTGCCTCTGGTTCGCGAACTGGTTCATTTGGTTCGTGAAAACGCCACATCCAGGTCAGAAAACCATCACTCCCAGGTCAGCAGAAGGTCACTTCTGGGCCAGCAGAAGTTCACTTCTGGGTCAGCAGAAGGTCTGAAGGAAGTCCACCCCCTGTTGCCTAGGAAACTGATTGATTGGACCAGGCTGTCTGCAGTGACGAACCCAAAAACGAATCAAACGAACCACCCTAAAAGTTCATGGCGGTTCATCAGAAATGGGATCTGACAAACTGTGGTTCATGAACCGCGAACTGGCCTGGTTCGTGCTTAATTTTGGTTCGTATTTTGGTTCGTGCCCATCTCTAGTCACAGCTCACAGTATCTGAAGAAGTGAGCTGTGATTCATGAAAGCTCATACCCTACCAAAAGATGCTACTGGACTCTTGCTCTTTTCTACTTTTGAAAAGGGCATGGACCCAGGCTGCCCCACTATGACCTTTTGGGTGTAAACACAGGAGTGCTTACTAAACCAAAGGCTGCTGCTAGTTTCTGCCCTCCCAGAGGCAAGTCTTTGCTACTTTTTGGCCCTAGGAAGCAACCAGGAGTGGAGGGAGAGCACAGAGGAAAAGGCAACCCACCCAAGAAGAGACAAAAGCAGAGAGGGATTTTAAAAGAGATTTTCATATAGATTTTTCCAGACATTTTGAGTGCCACCAGGAGGGGGCCTGCTGAATCAGTTTGCTAGAGCCCATTGTATTTTTTCACACAACAGTCTTGGTTGCTGGTAATAACATAATTTCTAAACCACTCTGAGTGGGCATTAAGTTGTTCTGAAGGGCAGTATATAAATCGAATGTTATTATTATTATTTCCAATATCATTTTCTTTTCTCTCTCCTTTCACAGTGTATAAACTAATAATTTCTCGGGTTTGTTGGCAGATTCAAAAGTTCTTTGTTTTACATAGTTCAATTTTATTTACATTTCTCTTATTGTTAACAAAGATAACTGTTGCTTTAAAATCCTAATTTGCTGAGAAATATTTACATTTCCTGGAAATTTCTTTAATTCTTCTTCTTTTCTTTTTATCTCATCCAAAATATTTTGTGTAGTCTCCTGATTCTTCCTCTTGAGTTGGGCATTGTGTCATATTAAATAACCTCTAATAAAGGCTTTACTTACTAACTAAATAACTAACTAAAGGCTTTACTTGCTTCCCAAACCACTCTCAAATCTGTGTCCTTATTTAAATTATTTTCAACAAATTATTTTATCTTCTTTTTAGTCTTTAACAGTTGTTTCATTTTGTAACAATACTTCATTTAATCTCCATCTAAAGTTAGTAACTTTTCTTTGATAAATCATAGTCACAGGTTTGTGGTTTGAAAATTGATAAATAAAACAGGTTTTAAAATAAAAAAGAAGGTAAAATATTTGGGTATTATTTTGACAAATATGAATTGTATGTTATTTTAAAATAATTATGTCAAGATTTGGAATGAAATTTTAAAAGATTTGATAAGATGGGACAAAGTTCAACTATAACTTTTGGAAAGAATAGCTGTGATTAAGATGAATGTTTTACCTAGAAAGTTATTTTTTATTTCAGACAATCCTTCTTTTGACAACGGAGACACCATTTAAACTATGGCAGAAAGATATATCTAGATTTATATGGGAAGAGAAGAAACCAAGGGTTAAACATAAGCTATTGCAGGATGCTAAGGAAAGAGGAGGATTGGGTTTACCCGATTTGAAATTATCCTTTGCCACTTGCTGTTTTGTGTGGATGAAGGAATGGATCTTGTTAAGAAATAGAAGATTATTGGGTTTAGAAAGACATGGTTTGAGATTTGGATGGCATGGATACCTGTGGTATGACAAAGTTAAGGTTAATGCAAAATTTAATAATCACTATGTTAGACATGCCATTTTGAGAATATGGAACAAATATAAACTTAGGATCTGTCTGAAAATACCTACTGCCACAAGAAGCTCACTTCAGAAGAAAATATGATGTTTGCATAAATGGTTAACATATCATGATATGGTAGAATTTTCACAAAGAAGATTTGATAACATAGGGATATATTGGCCAATGGTTCTTCTCTTATCTGCAAATTTTAGAAAGATTTAAAGTAGACAAAATGTATTATGATTTTGAGCAATCTAAAACAATTTGAGATAGAACCAGGGCTTTTTTCAGCAGGAACGCGGTGGAACGGAGTTCCGGAACCTCTTGAAAATGGTCACATGGCTGGTGGCCCCGCCCTGTGATCTCCAGACAGAGGGGAGTTCAGCACCGAGCGGCTTGGAGGGCAATCTAAACTCCCCTCTGTCTGGAGATCAGGGGGCGGGGCCACCAGCCATGTGACCATTTTCTCCAAGGGCAACCCACTGAGTTCCACCACCTCTTTCCCCCCAAAAAAAGCCCTGGATAGAACTATGTACAAATGATGAACACGTTATTGCCAAAATGTATAAACTTTCGTTGAAATCTGAGACAGAGGAAGAGCAAGTGAAAGAATCTATGGTTAAATGGGCTGAAAATTTTGGATATGACATATTAATGGAACAATAAGAAAATATATGGTCAAAAGGATTGAAATTTACACTAAGCTCTTGTCTTAAAGCATCTGCTTTGCATGCAGAAGGTCCCAGATTCAACCCCTGACATCTCCAGTTACAAAAATCAAACAAAAAGTGATGTGAAAGATGCCTGCCTGAGACCCTGGAGAGCACCGCCAGTCTGAGTAGATGATACTGACCTTGATGGACCAATGTTCTGATTTAGTAATAAGGCCGCTTCATGTGTTCCTGTGTTCAGATAATGAACAGTAGGTTTTCCTTCATATTCACTAATGACCCATCACACTTTTCTTAATCTACAATGCCATTACAGAATCTGTGTGCTGAAGGGAGTAATGGACAATTTGGCCTGAGAGCGAAATAAAAAAGGGAGGTTTGGAGATGGTTAGCAAAGACTATTAAGTATCTAGCTAAGTGTTGCTGCTTTGGAATTTTTAGCACTGCCCACCTGAGTCTATGCCTCACTGGTGTGTTTGTCAAGAAGCAGAACTGAGAAAGGCATCACAGGTTTCTGATGATCGTTAGAAGAAAACGAGCCCTGTAAAAATGCCTTGGAATTTATTGCCACCTAGGTGCACACAAAGCAGTAAGCTTAAATATTATACCTTAGAGATTTTAAGAAATATTTTCTTGAGAATGTTCATTGTATCCATACCTTAAGCTCACAACATAAAGCAGTCCAGGCTTCTACAGATTTTGGTGCATTGCAGGAAGACTGCTAATCTGGACAGTTGTATCTCACAGTACAAGAAGACAGTATAATGGGCCTTTTTATTTTAGTCTCTCAATCAGTCTTAGCTGGTTGGAATCTAAAGTATCTGAGAACTTCCCCTTTGAAGATATAAATTTCTATATTAATTGTCAGCAAGCGTGTTTAGTATGGAAAAGGAACATTGGAGGTCACACAATTCAGGTAGCAGGGAACTGGATTCAAATAAGGAACACCCAAGAATAGTTAGAGAAAGTCCTAGCACTGGAAAAGCCCTTTGAGGTCAATTTCCTTCTTGGTGCAGGAAATCCAAAGCTAGAGCATTCCTGAATCCTGACAAATGGCTGTCCAGCTTCTACTTGAGCACCCTCAGAAAGGGAGAAGCCCACCACCTCCCCAGCTAATTGGCTGCACTGTTCAACCAAGCTATTTCTCCTAAGGTTCAATGGACACAAAATGAAAGCCCCACTGGTTAGACACAGAACCTGAGCAGACCCTGCAGAGACATAAAATGCTCCAGGACTTTGTGAAATATAAGGAACAATGGGGGACCCACAAGAAACTTGGGGGGGGGGAGATCCCACCCTCTTCTGGAGGCCTCTGCTTCCTCATCCTATTTATTTGTGCTCCCTGCTGCTACCCCCTCCATGTTCCACCTCTCCTTTGTTCCTTCCCAGTGCCCCTTTCATGTCCATCATCCCCCTTGACCTAGCTTGCTCCCATCCTCCTTCCTTTGATGCCTCTATCCCACCCCACCTTGTTCGCTCTCCCTCTGCTTCTGCTATGGCCTCTTTCCCTTGCTTGTTTGCCTGGTGCCTCTCTTTCCTTTGTTCACTTGCACACTAGCACCTCTCTCCTTCTCATGCCTCTCTTTCCCTTGCACCCACTTACTTCCACCTCCACTTCAGATTGTTATTTCCATTATCACTACCTTCCCAACTTGTTCTTCGTTCTCTGGATCTGACTACAGCAGCAACCTTCAAAATGGCAGCTGAGTTCTCATAATGTGTGGCAACAAGACCTCTTTTTTTCCTGGTTTGTTTCATTTTTTTGCTTTTAAAAAGCCCCTTTCACTTTTTTTTTCTTGTTCTGGGATTTCCCCCCTGCAAACCTGAGTATTCCCCCAAGTCTGTAGATAAATCCTTTCTTTCTGAATATGGGCAGTTTTCACACGTCTTAGCAGCTCCGGTATGTCGTGCAAAGCTCCTGCAAGGACAGTGTCTTCCTGGCGCGATTTCACACAAGAACCGGGAAATCGCGCCAGGAAGACACTGTCCTTGCGGGAACTTTGTGTGACGTACCAGAGCTGGTAAGACATATGAAAACGGCCATGGCCTTATCTTGTGGATTTTTTTCAATCTGCATTTTTTGCCCATGTTCAGAATTAGATATCTAGTTCTAGCCTAATGAAATGAGGAATTTATGAAAGAGGAAATATAATCCATGTCCATAGCAAAAATGGATGGAATAAAGTTCTTACAAAGAAACACAGGGTGGTTTTTGAAATTAACTGCAAGTGGTGCCTTTTTAATTATTAAGATGGTATACTTGGCACATCGTACTGAACGGATTGACTTGGTAATTATCTATAAAGCACCCTACTAACTAGGGAGGGCTCCCTCACAGCCCTATTCTCTCTGGGAAGAGAGGGAGAGAAATAAACCTTCCGTGTATTTATTAGTATTATGAGCTGTCAAGTTATGAAGATTTATTCAGGCCTACAGAGTAACCTCAAGGCTTTGCTTTATCGCTTTGCTCCTTCCATGGGAACAGTGCTGTGGGTGAAACCATGGAGCCCATAAAGCATTTTTTATCCTAGATAAGTAAAGTAATGACAAGTGATTCATATCCACCAGGAAGAAAATGCGGTTAATCTATGCCAGCTGAAGTATTAGGGAGACCAGCATAAAAGGTAGAATTCATCTGTGAGGGAAGAAGAAAGAATAGCGCAGAAGGAAGGAAGAATAAGGAAGAATAAATATGACAATAGTGTACAGAACAATTCAATAATAATGCCTGACAGCAAAGAGTAAAACACCAGGAAATCTTTGACCACTAATTTATACTGGCTGCAGTTGAAAGAGGAAGTCCAGTTCTCTCATATTTCCTGCTTTGGTGTTTGCATGTGGTGTGCAAGGCTGGTCTAACTTTTCTAAAAAGCAAATATGCAGACAAGAACTGAAGTTTTTGTCAAGTTTCCTCATGTCATCCCTTGAACTACATTCTACGCTGTATTAACTGTAAAATAAATCTTGTGAAATTACAGATTGACAAATTAATTAGTGTGTGTCTGACAGGGGAAAATACAAGAAATTCACACAGGAACGCTGTGCTTTGAAATATCTTGATTCCCTTTATTTTAATTGACCCTCTTGTTGATTTATGTTCACACACATTTTCTCTGTTTATATATTTACATCCTCACAGACACTTTTATGCACCTCTGCACAAATAGTCCTTCACCCATAATCAGGACAAAGAAACGGTCACAGTAAGTTCACCGTATGCAGAAAGGCTATGGGGGAGACTATTAGAAACCAGTAGCAAAATAACTGGATTTTTTTTTAATCAGGTGAAAAACAACAACCCCCTTGAACTTTCTTTGCCAGGAGGACTGTTCTTTTTCCGCTGTGCAATCCATCGTTGGCCAGTAGCAAATGCTGGACATTCCGAACCTTCCCTGGTAGAGCTATTCTGAGTAACTTACAGATAGCACCTGCAAGGGGATCGCAGTCAGAAGAGAAACAGAGTATGACGAGGAAATCCTGCAGAGGCTCTGCTCAAGAATTCCTTCCTGGCTGCCCTTTCAGCAGGATGAGACAGCTCTTCCTGCAAATTAAGAGAGTGTAAGGATACAATTTCCCGTTGATTCTGGAATCTCTGTACCTTAAAGATCCATCACCACAACTGTGGCTTTTTCAAATTTCAAAAGAGAAATGATGGCCATCACCTTAGCCTGAACCTAATTCTCGGATTATTTATTTGTTTGTTTGTTTAGATATCTATGCACCACATTTCTCTCCAATAGTCTTGGAATATGTTGGAGGAGATTCTGCCTCTATCCTACTATTCCATTAAGCAAAGTTTGAAGCCTTCCTCCAGCCTAAGGAGCTTTTCTCCAACCTAAGTGGCTCTTCCATTGGAAGAAGAGCCGTTAAGTGTAGAAGGTAGTCTCCTTCGGCTGGAAGAAGGCTCCTTGGGCGATCATTGGATCCACCCCACTAAAAGGCCCTTGTGTTAACCCTCTGTATATTCTGATAGCTGCTGATAATGGTGGTCCCAGGTTCTCAACCTCACATCTCCAGTTAAAAGATTAACAAAGGTCAGGTTGCTAGGCCTGGAAAGTCTTTGAGATATTGGAGAGCAGCTGCCAGTCAGACCATACTGAGTTAGATACACCAATGGCCTGACTCTGTATAAAGTAGCATCATAGACTGAATGTATTCGACGGTTATTATTATGACAAGGGCAAATATAAATAAAAGAGAAAGTACAGTATCTGGTAGCTGGGAATATTTTTTGGAAGGGCGTCATCCCATGACAGAGTCTTCAAATTACTTTTCTATTTTCCTGCTGTTGGCAGCCAGGAAGAGCATAGCAAAGGCTTTGCAAGTGTATCCAGTGTACAGCACGCATGTCCATGCACTCACTGTGCAATCCAAAGTAGATTTGCCCTCTTCTAATCCCATTGAAGTCAATTGGGTTCAGAAGGATGTAACTCTGTTTTGGATTGCACTGTCAATATCAAAATATAAGGCTGTTCCATAAATGTGAGTCTGCCGTGATGCTCTCTCAAACACCATGTTTGTCAGCTACTGCTGACACTGGAACCTTTACTACCTTTTAATACTCTGTCTGTTTGTGTTTTACTATGACAACTGCACATAGCATGACATAGCTAGAACATGGTTCATCTACTCCTGTATTCTGTCACTGGGGCCTGACTCACACCCAGTAAACAATCAGGGCTGATGCCAGGGGCTGATGTGGTGAGGCGCCTGCTGAGATGCTTATCACAGATACCTCATCCACATCACAGGTACCTCTAGAATGCTCTCTCATTTCCTAGGGAGAATTTGTGATAATTATGCTCTACTCCCTCTAGTCAACTGTCCCCCCAGGAAATGGGAGGTCACCAATATGCCCCCCGGTGGCTGGAACAAGCCCTGAAAATAAGCTTCTTTGCATGGTGAAGAAGGTCCATCTTTCCATCCCACTTGTTGCCATCACCCACCACTGTACAGAGAAGGTAAAATGTGGCATAAATGTCCTACATGGAGGCACTTAAACAGTATGCCCAACTAATATGCTTCTTCCTCACAAAAAAAGGGAGTGGAGATTATGTAAATCAAATCTACAGCAGACAGTCTGAGGTGCCTGAATCACACATGACAGTATATATGGTTGCCAGCTTTGGAAAATCAAGGCTGAGTGTTTGTCTCCCTTCCTGTTTCAGCTATAAAAAAGAAAGAAAGCCAAAGCAGACTAAAACAGCAGCAGCAAGCAGTAGCAGCACATGCCAAAGACCTCTAGCTGTGAAATGGAGTCAAGCTGCTTTTATCCTCTTTTGCCCATGCACAGAATACACCACATGGAGCAGCAAAATGGAGTGCTGTTTCGGCAGGGGAAAATAGCTTGGGGGGGCGGGGGCGGGGCAGGAGCCTTTTCTCCCTCTTGCTGGTCCTCTTCAGCCATCAACCTGGGCTCCTTGGGCTCCTCCTGTGAGGACTCTGTTGGAGTCACTGGGGGTCATGACAATACCCATGCAAATGTCTAATCCTTTATTGAATCCTGCTAAGCTGCTTGCCTCATTGATATCCTCTGGTGAGTTGTGTGCAAAGCAGCATTTCCTCTAATCAGTTTAAAGCTGACTGCTGCATTTCAGTTTCATTGACTGCCTTTATACTCTTAGACTGACAGGTAAGTACACAGACAGCCTTTGCGAAATGGGTAAAAGTAGAGTGCAGGAATGAACCAAGCACATTTTTCAGCTGAAGAGTATCAGGTGCATCTGGCCTCACCAAGCAAAACCGGAAGGTTTATCACAATAGATAGGTCCATCCAGGGCTTTTTTTCAGTTGGAACACAGTGGAACGGAGTTCCAGAACCTCTTGAAAATGGTCACATGGCTGGTGGTGCCGCCCCTGATCTCCAGACAGAGGGGAGTTGAGATTGCCCTCTGTGCTGCTGAAGCGATGTGGAGGGCAATCTAAACTCCCCTCTGTCTGGAGATCAGGGAGCAGGGCCACCCTGTGACCATTTTCACCAAGGGCGATTTAAACTTTAAAAAACTCCACCCCTTGTTCCAGCTGACCTAAAGTGATGTCATTGTGAGGTCCTCCAGAGTTCCACCACTGAGTTCCACCACCTCTTTTCCCAGAAAAAAAGCCCTGGGTCCATCGATGGTTACTAGCCATGATGACTAAAGGCAACTTTCATATTCAGAAGCAGCAAACCTCTGACTACCAGCTCTAGTAAGCAACATCAATGGGAGACCTCAGCCTCTGTTCCCCATTTGTTAGCCCTCCAGGGCAACTGCTTGGGTGAAACAGGACACGGGGCTAGAGTGACGACTGGTCTGATCCAGCAGGGCTCTTCTGATGTTGTGTTCTTAATACCCAATTGGTTGGCTGTTGAGTTGGTGGTTCAAAACTCATCCAGACTTGCCTTAAACTTTTGGGGAATTGTACAAAACAAGACTAAAGCAAAAAGAAAGAGAGAGAGAGAAACAGACACTCAGTATAGGAAATAATCAGGGTCCAACATGAATATATTTGAACACACTCATAATAATATCTAAAAATATAACTATAATCCTGCCAGAAATTCAGCGATGAATGGGACATTCCCATTTATTTCAATGGGATTTGCACAGGAGAACTTTCTGCTAGATTGTACCCAGCATTGTAGAGAAATGTGTTTCTTGTGACTGACCTTGATTTTGAACTTACAAGTTGTCTGTGTCAATATTCTGAATCCATAATGCCAATCATTCTTGTATTAAAGACAGCTGAGCCTTATTTCACTATTAAATCCACAGTGATCACTTTTGAGAATGACATACAAGAACATTAATTATTGTCTTTCGTTGTGTTTATATTTTCAGGACAAATCTTTGCTGGTATCTTTGGCTGCCTGCATTTGGGGCAAGGAGCAGGAAGAGAAGAAAATATGAAAAGGAAATGAAAATGTAGAGTGGAACATTTTAGCATCCATCAGCAAGAACACTGTCAAATAGGTAGCTGAAGAAAGAATAAACCGCACATACAATTGCAGGGAGCACCCTTCTGGTCAAACAACACATGGCTGAGAGGCTAATTTGGATCACGGCATCCAGCTATCCTTTCCATCCCAGCAGAAAAATTCCACTCTTCTAAAACTGTGCCTCACACAAGTGTACAATGGCAAAGCAGCCTAGTACTAGCATTAAATTTCCTGGAATTATTAATTTGGCACTTTTTCTTAGTTTATGAAGGGTATTTAGAGATATGGATGTCCCCTTTGACTGCCCTTTGGCCCTGTCGTGCCACACGAAGAATGATTGTTCCATCTTTTACTACCTGCACTTTATGGTTTTAATACAGCCTCTTATATGAGTGGTGGTAGAGAGTGCCCTCAAGTCATAGCTGACTTATGGCAGCCCCTGGCGGGGTTTTTAAAGCAAGAGATTGACAGACGTGGTTTGCCATTGCCTGCCTCTGCAACCTTTGTCTTTGTTGGAGGTCTCCCATCCAATTACTAACCAAGGCCGACCCTGCTTAGCTTCTGAGATCTGACGAGATCTGACTTATATGAGTGCTGATGCCTTATTTATTGACTGGTTTCTATTTGTTTTAATATGTATTTTAAATTTTTTATTCCGATGTTGTGAGCTGCATGCAGGGAGGGCGGGATACAAGCTTAATAAACTAAACTAAACTTACAGTTTTCACTAGAGAAGCAGAAAGATTTATTTATTTACTTCATTTATATCCCACCTTTCTCCCCACTCGGGACCCAAGGCTGCTTACATCATTCGCCTTTTTATCCTCACAACAACCCTGTGATGGAGTTTAGGCTGAGAATATGTGACTGGGCCGACGTCACCCAGAGAGCTTCCACAGCAGAGTGGGGATTTGAACCTTGGTTTGTCAGATCTTGGTCCAACACTCTTACCACTACACTTGCTCTCCAGTGTGAGGAAAGATGTGAGGAAAGCAGGGCCAGCTCGCAAAAGAGGAGCTGCCCAAGACCCCTCCCCACATGCTGTACCCCCTCCCTAGTGGCTCCACAGCACTGCTGCCATTCCAGCAAGGCTCAGGAGAACACAATGCTCCTCACAGCAGGGGCTGCTTACGTTCACTACGCTGAGGGAGGTTGGGATGGTTTCCGCTTGCTATTTGGCTTTTTCAAGCCTAACTTTGAAATGGGCTGCCAAATAACTGCGGGGAAGTATCATCTCTGGGGGTGAACTCTAGGGGAGAAATGCAGGCCTGAACTATTTAAAAGGGCCTTTACAAACTGTCCTTCTATCAAGCTGGTGGTTTGACTCTGCCATTATTGGGATTTAATATTTTAATGTTTATGGTATTAACTGTATATCTGGAAACAATTTCAAGGGTATGACAGAAAGGTGGCATTCAAATATTTTAAATAAATCAGCTGTGCCTATCATAACATTGGCACATGCTACAAAAAATCCAGTAGATGATTATGGACTTGATTTTCTGAAGGGGAAAATTACTGATGTTCTGATAGAATCAAAACAGTTTTTAATGTTCCAAGGCTGTGGAGATATAGTATGGTACAAAAAAAAGGAGTTGATATAAGTGTAAGGGGGGGAAAGTTTCAAGTAGTTATGAAACCATCAAGAAACAAAGTTTGGAATTCTCTAATATTAGTACAGCAAATATATTATAGTCAGGGCTTTTTTTCTGGGAAAAGAGGTGGTGGAAGTCAGTGATGGAACTCAGGACCGCACAATGATGTCACTTTTGGTCAGCTGGAACAAGGGGGGAGTTTTTAACAGTTTAAATCGCCCTCAGCAAAAATGGTTGCATGGCCGGTGGCGCTTGGCGGCACAGAGGGCAATCTAAACTCCCCTCTATCTGGAGATCAGGGGGCGGGGCCACCGGCCATGTGACCATTTTCAAGAGGTGCCGAACTCCGTTCCACCATGTTCCTGCTGAAAAAAGCTCTGATTATAGTATTGTGATGGGTATAACTTGAAGTGCAGAAAACAGGGCCCTGGTCTCCCTTTTGCCCAGTTGTAAATACACATTTGCTATGAGGCTCACGTATGCTGGTGTTTTAAAGTCAGCTGCTCACTCTGTTCTGGGCTGAGGGCTTCATATATTTTCTTTGGATGCACACAACGGAAAATATTAGCATGCAGAGAAAAACAAATGTTATGACTGAGGATGTGATCCAGAGCTACAGAAGCATTCCAGGAGCTCTTGACAGAAAAGTATGCTCGACATGGGGGGGAAAGTATGCAAGTCAGAGACGAAGTGAGATAGTGTCCTGAGCTGGGAATAGCTACTGCTGCATCAGGTCATCTCGTCACATTTTACTGAAAGTAGAAGTAGAAGGCTAAAGGCCTGACCCTCTGCTGCAGCCAGAGGGAGTTTGAAAACATTCCAGAATAGATTTGTTTCTTTAAACATAGATTCTGCTCAAGTAAAAGCTTTCCACCACAGTCAAGGTCACTCATTGGCTGCCCAAGGGCAGGTGCCAATTCAAAATGATAGGTGCCATGGGTCATCTGCCACTTCTGAGGTCATTTAGATTATTTGCCTCTTATCTAGCAATACAAGAACACTCGGTTTTCATGCAGCACATCTCAAGTGGTCAAAGCACTTCATGTACGCACCTTGGCAAGCATTACAAAAACGTTGAAAGATGAGTTCATATTGTTGAATAAGAAGCTACTTTACTGTGACTTATACTGCAATCATATGCAGAGTTGCTCCAGAACAAGCCAATTGATTTTTAATGGATTTAGACTGGAGTAACTTGGCAGAGGATTGCACAGTCAGTCCATTGGCCCATCTCGCCTGGGGTCAATTACTGTTAGTGGCAGCAATTCTCCAAGGTCTCAGGAAGAGAGTGGTCTTTCACAGTCCTGCTATCAGCAGTCTTTTAAAACAGAAAACTGCAGGAATCAAAGCTTTGCATGTGCAAAATAATATAGAATAGGCACTTCCCCTGCCTCTTCCCTCCAATCAGCAGGCAGAGGAGGGAATCCCCAGGAGATTGCCCATCACGGGTAGGCGCCTGCTAAACTTACACTATGACCTGCTCCTAGGGTTGCCAGCCGAGTGTCAGCAACCAGCAAAAGGCTCGGGGAGGCAGGAAAACTAAAATCGCTGTTGCAACTGCAACATGACATCACTTCCAGCATGACTCCCTGAGTGACATCATCACATTGGGGTGACACTCCAGGATTCCACTGAAAATCTATATTTTTATCAATGAGATTCAGTGAAATCCCAGAGCATTGCCCTGATGTGAGTCACTTCTGGGGTCATACAGAAGTGATGTAATGCCATTGGAACAACAGCAGTTTCCTAGTTTCTGCCCTGCTGAATAGAAGCAAGGCAGGGTTAAGGTTGTCCTACCTGCTCCCCTTTCTCTTTTGCCCCTGCCCATTTCCTTTAGCTGGCATCTGACTTTGCACCTATTATTAGACCTCCCATTTTCCTCTGCAGAGTGGAGAACTGCCAGCCCCCAGCCCCAATTTCCTGTCCCCAAAGAACTGAGGGGTGGGGGGGATGGTCTCCACATAGTAACAAGCTAAGAATTTTCTCTAGTTTTTATGGTAAGAGAGGTAGCCTAGAGCATCACCCAGAAGTGGTATCACATTCCCCCCCAAACTCCACCCTCCCAAGGCTCCACCCCCCCCCCCCAAATCTCCCTGCATTTGCTAAGACAGTATTGGGAGTCCTACCTATTATGATCAAAAAGAGTCCAGTAGCACCTTTAAGACTAACCAATTTTATTTTAGCATAAGCTTTCGAGAATCAAGTTCTCTTCGTCAGATGCCTGATACAGAGACTGGTCAAACACAGAAGAGCAAGAGAGGGAAGAGGCAATTAGGGGGGGAGGGGGAGGGAGCAATCAAAACATTCCTTTGCTAGTATATCCTCCCCCTCCCCCCCTAATTGCCTCTTCCCTCTCTTGCTCTTCTGTGTTTGACCAGTCTCTCTATCAAGCATCTGACGAAGAGAACTTGATTCTTGAAAGCTTATGCTAAAATAAAATTGGTTAGTCTTAAAGGTGCTACTGGACTCTTTTTGATTTTGCTACCACAGACTAACACGGCTAACTTCTCTGCATCTACCTATTATGGCATTTCTAGAGCAACTACAACTGTCACCTTCTAGGGCCACCACACAGTAACAAGGAGTTGGAAAACCAACAGCAGCAGCTGCTGCCACCAGAAGAGCTGGAAACAGTTAGGGTTACCAACCTCAAGGTGAGGCCTGGAGTTTTCCTGCTAGCGCTCAGATCACCTGGAGGAAATGGCAGCTTCCGAGTGTATACTCCATGGCATCACATCCCCTTGAACTCTCTCCCTTAACTCAGCCCTTCCAAGGCATTGCCCCCCCCCCCCACAAATCTCCAGAAATATTCCAAACCAGAGTTGGCAATCATAGAAACAAGGAGCAAGCAGTAGTGAGGGCAAGTGCTATGGTGACTGCTCAAGGACCCAGCGAAACTCGTAGGCAGTCCTCTGAACATATTTCAACAAGACAAATTACATGTAAAGAAGTATTACCAGTATTAAGTGTTACAATTGATCTTAGGTATATTTTAATAGGAGTACTTGAGGAACTGGATGAGTTAAGTGACTGCAGGCAAAGTATAATTATTATAACTGTCAAAGACTATTCTTTTATGTATTTATTTACTCCTGTAGAGTCACTCCTGACAGATGATAAGCTAATTGCATGATAAAAAAACCCCTGTTAACAAACAATCAATACCACTTAACATTATTTCTGGCAGCTTGACAAAACTATGGGGAAAGAATTAAGGATTGCCCTTTGTAAAACCATTTTTCTTCTTTCAACTATTCCTACAAATAACACAGAAGAAATCACTATAGCCAAAGAAAATTACAGGAAGGAAGGTCTCTAGACTCAGTTGGCACTCTGAAATTATCTGTCAGGTAAAATATCAACTAGTTAAACTATCTTGGCTTTTCCATACCCACCAGCAATTAGAGTTTTGTGATGCTGCTTTAAATTCTGTGTTGGAAACTTATAATCGGAGAACGATGATCTTTGCATATCCAGCCTTTCCAGCAAAGAGCTTAGGACAACACTCAGTGTCATTTTATCTTCACCACAATCCTGTCAAGTATGTTAGAGAAACCAACTGACCTAAATCACCCAATGAGCATCATGGCTGAGTGGAGATCCAGACCTGGATCTCTCTGGCCCAACACTCTAACCACTGCACCACGTGGCCACTCATATAATTCCTATAATCTCTTTCTGGGAAACCATGAGAGCTTTTTTGATATCTTTTCTTTGACACCTGGCTTAAGTATATAGTGTAGACATGTTTTGAAAGACAACAAAAACCATTTATTTCAAACCAAAGACAGGATTATTTATTTAATTGACTAGTTGAACATTCCAAAACTGAGGCTTTGTTTTCAACCCAGCATAGACAACTCTCACGTCAATAAGAAAGCCAGCATTCCAAGTACAACGTGCTAAGGATGCTTAAATTGTTTTTGTGAGTCCTTTATCTGTAATATTAAATTTAAGATTTGACATATGCAGTTTTACAATGACTGCCTCTCTTCCTGAGTCTATCTGTATTCAAAAGTAATACTATGCAGTCTAAAAATAATCTAAGTATCACTTGTAAAAATGGTCTGTGCCCCAGCTGATGGTTTAGACTATTAGTTTGCTTGCTTGCTTGCTTGTTGGACTTTTCTGCTCAACCAAAGCCACCAAGACCATCCAGAAGTCTCCAGAGCAGAAGTTGTCCAGGAATGAAGTCCAAGTTATAGCAGCAGAGTTGGTGTGGTGTGTAGCAGCTAGAGTGGCAAACTAGGATCTGGGAGAGCCAGGTTTGAATCCTTACCCTCTCATGGAAGCTCATTGGGTGGCCTTGGGCTACGGTTGCCAGCTCCAAGTTGGGAAATTCCTGGAGATCTGGGGAGGCGAAACCTGGAGAAACCTGGAGAAAGTGGGGTTTGGGGAGGGAAAGGACCTTGGCATGGCATAATTCCATACAGTCCACCCCCCCCCCCCAAAGTAGCCATTTTCTCCAGGTGAACTGATCTCTGTGGCCTGGAGACCAGTTGTAATTCTGGGAGATCTCCAGCCACTACCTGGAGGATGGCAGCCGTACCTTGGGCCCATCACACATTCTTAGCCTAAGTTACCTCACAGGATTGTTGTGAGAAGAAAATGAAGGAGAGGAAAAAGAAGTAAGCCACTTTGGATCTCCATTGGGGAGAAAGGTGGGGTAGAAATGAAGTAAATAGAGAAAATAAATACATTTACAGCAAAGAGGACTTGGGAAAGTGGAGAGCCTATATAGTGTTCGCTATCCATGCAGGCAAGAAGAATATTGTCTATTATCCACATTCCACTCTGCATATTTTGTTTTAATTCTAAAACAAACATCCCATTTCTTGTTGGCAGGTGGTAGCTAAGGACCAGAAGGCATAACTACCAAGTAGCTAAGGACTTAATCTTTTGCTGATGATAAATATAGTGCTGGAGACTGAACAGAGACTAATTTGACAAATTACAATGGTACTGCAAGAAACGTGCAGGAAAAACTCTACAAAGTGTCATTTTCATGTCATCTTTCATTTGCAGTGTATGAAAAAATAAACATGTGCCTGCAAATTCAAAATTTTTAACTTGAGTTCACCATCTGCTTGAGATACAATATAAATAGCAGTGTGTGTAGGTAGCAGGGAGTTCACACACCCCTAAATCCAGTTCTAACATAATTGAGAATACCCAGATTTATTTGCCAGCTCTCCAGCAGATATTAAAAAGATGATCTCAAACAAACAATAATGGAGGGAACTAGCTGCAGTTGGCTGGCTAGAAGCCTTTAATCCTAAGCATGGAAGTCATATCGTCATCGTGTACCAGGGGCCTACAGTCTTCAAAACCTACAAACTTTCCTTATGCTTTCAGATCTTCCTAAAACACAGGAGTATTTGCAATTATGCCTTCCTGTTCTTCTTTGATACTCCAGGAGTAATCCAAAACATATTGGGTAGTGTGGAAATATACCTATTCAGCATGTTACATGGGTAGGAATGCTTGAATACCCATCAGTTTGGCTTATGTTTTGCTTGTCAGTGATGAACGGGAAGCAGATTTTTCATTGATCAGTTCAGCTGTTTGTGAACAGTTCAAGTCTGTTCAGCAGGTTCATTTCATACAATGAAACAGTACAGTAGAGCACAAAGTAATCCTCAATATTCCCCACTTGCTTTGTTCTCCTAGTGGAGTCCTAGGTTTCCTCCTCCCCTGCAGACCTGCCATTGCTACTCCCTGCTTGGCAGCCAATCAGACAAATGGTGAGTAAATTAGCCAGTTAGTCAGTGATGTTAAATTGAATTTCTGCTTTGGAAAAAGAAGTCATACTATTGTTCATTTAAGTCTGTGTTATTGAGGTTATTCCATGCATGCGCATTTTCAGACCACTATGGGAAACATACTACCCCCAGCATAATTTTATTACTTGACTCGACTGTTTGTGACCCTTGGGGAGAATTGATTTCACTGCTGATAGGGGAACAATTTTGCAAGACAGCAGGCACTGCCCAGTCGCAAAGCTATTTGACCGCCATTCTAGGCTGATTGCAGCGAGCAAACCAAAGAGTCTGGAGGATCAGCTCATCCATACAGCCACTGAATACACAGTGTTCACTTGTTGAACATGTTTGCCATGAAAATTGCAGCATCCTTAATTTTGGGTCATCATTTGAGCAGGGTAGATTTTGTGCTTTCATTCCTTTTTTGCTATACAGATCAAAGGAAGTTGAACACAGGCTCTCAAGATGTGATTCATTATTCCCGTAACAGCATTTGAGCTTTCTCCCACCTCCCAAAGACTACTGCAGACATGCCCATCCACATTTATGCCTCTGACTGCCTCCTATCCAAGAAGCACACCTCCACAGACACTAAACATGGGGCTAGAAAGTCTACATGATTTTTGAAATGTTTCCTCCTTTATCAGGGGCTCACCACCACCATTCTGAGCCCAAGTAGTAGTTAATCTAGTCTTAGCAGGGAGATGGCGCACAGTAGTATGGCAGCCTAACCACACTGCCTGAGCTCACCACTGCATGCTTCATTCAAAAAGAAAAAAACTCACATTTCCCCACACACAGACTTCACACCCTGTCCAAAAACTTGAGCAATAATTGCAGTATTGAAAATAGTTTCTCTCTTGTGGAGTTCAGTGGAGCAGCAAGATTTAGAAATAAGGATTAGCCGTCATATTCTTGAATAAAGAGAATCCTTTCAGTCCAAAGCAGAGTTACATCCTTCTAAGTCCATTAACTTCCATTGATTTTGGAAGAACATAACTGTGCTTCGGATTGAACTGCTAATGAAATAAAGCTTATGTGAAAACATTGGTGCCCTCTCTGGGGAAATGGCCACTCACTAGACCTCTTGACCCCCCACTTTCCTGATAGGCTGCCGTGACTTCGGAGCAGAGTACCATGGGGCAACTAATCATGCTGCAGTGTGTGTGGGGGGGGGGGGAGAAGCACCCGTTGTTATGATCAGCTGCAGCGAGAGTTCTACGGGCTCATCCTTCTCTGTTTCCAAATAAGTAAACAGAATTACAGTTTATCAAGGCCCTAGAAGAAAGGGCATGTGATGGCTGCCCTGTGGGGCATGAATCCAGATAAGAAGTGCCACCAGGCATCTTGTTTGGGTTGTCAAAGATCCCGTGTTCTCTTAATAATCAGCAGTTCAAAGACTGCAAACAAATAAAATCAGACACCCAGAAATTCTTGACTCAGGACCAGCTTTATTTGGAACAGGATTAGATATAAGCTTTACCAGCACAACAACACCAACACGGGCCCTCTCTGTTTAAATGCATCTACAGGGTGCCAAGCACAGCCTCTTATCCGCCGGCCTCCTTCTGCAATCAGTATGAACCTGGAACAAACATTCGCAAGGAATGCAGCACCTTAAGTATAAACCAGACCTAATCCATTCTCTGCCTTTGACAGCCAACAGCACATGCCTCTCCCCATTGGGATAACTGAGCATATGCCCTGACCTCCCCAAACCAGTTGACCTCGTCCTATGTTAGTGTTATCCTATCCACTGGGAGAGTTTCTCAGTTCTCACTACAAGTGTGTTTCAGCTGTCAGTTCTTGGTAGTGGTAAGCAGTTCCAGTTAATCATGTATGAAAACTGCAGGGGTCCTGGTTCCATGTCCTGTACACCAGGCAGATTTCCACAACTGGTGTGGATTTTAGCTAATACTAACTGCACATTCATATCCAGGGGTTCCAGGTTCTCCTACCTTGAAACTAGGGGACAGGGGAGCTCCAGGTGGAGGGATACCACCTCTTCTTTTCTATGCACTCATTGTGTGTGTGCTCTGCAGGCTTCTGATGGCATCAATTCCAGTTTAAACCAGAAACGAGAGGATCTCAGCAAGTCTGATTCTTTAGGAATTGGCTCGAAACATAGCATTTTCATTATGTTTTGGGCCAACTATTAAAGAATCGGCCCCCATTGTTTCTGGTTTAAACTGGAAGTGACATCATCATTGGGATCCTGTGGAGAGTGTATATGCCATTTTTCCATGAGCTCCAGACAGCCTCCCCCCCACACACACACACACCAGGCAAAGGTGCAGTGGCAGGGAGCGGCAGCTAGGGGCAGGGGGCAACTGACATCTCAAGCTTTAATATAGGGTCTCACCATAGGAGACAAAATACACTCAAATTATATGGGTAATTTGAGAGTATTTTGTAATTCGAGTGTATTTGAGTGTAATTCAAGTGTATTTTGTCTTGTGTGGTTTGACCCATAGTGTTAAAAACTCACTTTGAACACATGAAGCTGCCTTACCCAACTCAGAACTCCGGTTCCATAGCTCAGTACTGGCAGCTCTGACTGGCAGCTGCTCCTCAGAATCTTAGAATTTGCTACTTGAGGTCTTTGAATGTGCGATGTCAGGGGCTGAACTTGGAACTGTCTGAATGCAAAGCAGTCTGCTCTACCAGTGAGAGGTGATTCGCCCCTCCCTCTAATTCAAGACACTGGGTGATTTTGCTCAGAAAACAAATGCCTCGTAAGTGTTATAGTTTTAACCTTACACTTTATTCTTACTGTTCTTTTAGGACATAGAAGCTTTGTCAATGTACTTAGAGAGTGACAGGCCCAAGGTTACCCATTGAGCTTCATGAAGAATGGGGAATTGAACCCAGATCCCTCAGATCCTTGTCTGACACCCTGACTACTACAACCACAGTGGCTCTCACATGATTCAAAGATGTAAGTGCTGCCATAGGCTTCTGTAGTTGTACATGCAGCCAGTTCCTCAAGGATCTTCTCTTTCAGAACAAGAGTTGATAGAGAATGGTCTGCACAAGAGGATTAATATATTCCACAAATGCAATTTTTACAAGGGGAGGGGCAGACTTTTTAGTCCTAGTGGATGTGGAACAAAATTATCAAAACCGTGGCAGATTCCACCAGAAATTTAGCAATAAGATTTGATAAGTGGCCAATGTGGTTGTCTGTGAATTTCAACAAGTTTAGTTTCCATGAGTCACGTGTGTGTGTTGTGCCCTCAAGTCAGAGCTGACTTATGGCGACACCTGGTGGTGTTTTCATGGCAAGAGACTAACAGAGGTAGTTTGCCATTGCCTGCCTCTGCAACCCTGGTCTTCGTCGGAGGTTTCCCATCCAATTACTAACTGAGGCTGACCCTGCTTAGCTTCTGAGATCTGATGAGATCAGGGCCGTCGTCACACGGGCTTTTATTTAGCGCTAAAATGGCGCTATTTCCCAGCAAACACCCACCTTATTCCAACACTGTAGCGATTTTCTCTCTTCTGCTTTGTGCTTGATAGTCGCGCTATTTTGTGCCTCAGTGTGAATGCCTCACATCGATGTATTTCGCCTCACAACGTCCTATGCCCTCCCTTCAATCCCAGAATCCATTTCTTCCTGCGACTCCCCTTTTTTTTATTTTATTATGTCTTTATAACGCCATAACGACATAACACAATGCAAACTTTCTGCTGAAGTAAAAATGACTCAATCGCCATGGCAGAGTCTTCAGCGATGGGGATCACGTCAGACAGGAAGTTTTCTGCGGGCAAAGGGCTATTTATATAATTTCGAAGTTGGAAAAACAAAAGGGTCGTAATGTTTTGCTCTAACGGAATGTTTATATGCTGTTATTCCGTTATAGCGGAATTAAACGCCAGAATAATAAAAAAAAGGGGGAGGAGCTGCTTCTGCGTGGTTAGAGAGAACAGAACAGAGTGCTTCGGTGTGGACAGCTGGTGGCGCGAAGAGCCGTTAGGTGACCCAAAGAAACGTTACTGTGCCGATAACAGGTAGGACGCTATATGCTGTAAATTTAACGGAAGAGATGCCCGTGTGACGACGGCCCAGGCTCACCTGGGCTATCCAGATCAGGGCCCATGACTCATAGAGAACTTGAAAAAACTATAAAACGCTAAGTAATTCATGAAGAGGGAGAGGAAGGATCAGGGTTGCATTGGCTGGTCCCATCTGAACCTTCATGTGGTCAACATCCCATTTGCACTGGAACCTATATACCCATATCCAAACATGCATACGTTCCTATATAAGATCTGCATTCTAGAAACAGAAATCACAGGGAGCATACATAGAGAACCTCTGTATGTAAGCTCCTGTGCCAATACAGTCTATGCAAGCTGGTTGAGTTTAGAGCTACTGGGTATGATCCTCTACCCACCACTCCACATTTTCATTTCCACATCGGAATGAACAGGGTTAGTAATTCCTCATGTAAAGTGTTAAATATAGATTGCATTTATGAATAAGACAGAGACTCATTTTTCATTTCTTTCTTTTAGAATTCAGTTTTGCGCAGATTACATCTCATTTTCCCACAGTACCATTTTAAAAAAATTATCAGGGTACTAAATTTAGTTTTGTTATTAAATGACTGCCACAGAAGGTAGTCATCAAAAACCTGTTGAACATTGGCCTTTTGGGCTCAGCTGCCGCAGAGCTTCTGATCTGCAATAAGCTGCATTGCACATTTTTGCATAATCCACAGAATGCGAATCATTGCCTTTGCTAGTGACGGGGTCAGACAGTACCTACCCATTTTTTTCAACCTCGTAATAGCCATCCTGCATTCCTTTTTCAGGTATAACCCTAAGGGCACAAACAGACGTGACAAAGATCATAGATCTCCGCCCTTTGGCAGAAAACAAACTGCATTTATAAGACTGTCAGGATCAGGGCCGCATAGTGAAGAGAGGAGATTTAACCCTTCGACTGTGCTCAGTTCAGCTGATTGAAATTGTGCTCCTTGTACTGTCATTAGGGTTTTGAAGGTTAAAAGGGTTTTAAAGGATGCATCTTCCTTCTCTTAAAATGTTAATGTAGGAGCATGGCTTCATGGCTCACAAGAGAACAATTTGCCTTTTACATACAGAGGGAGTTCCATGATCTTTGTCACATCTGTTTATGCTCCAGGTATTTGCACATTTGGCTTAAAAATGTAACATACAACTGCATCCAACATATATTCACAACATATCACACAGGTTCTCTTGTCAAGGAGCCAGGATTGGCTCCATCTCCCTATGAAGGGTCTATTCAGTAGCAAACTACTTTCTGAGACACAAAACAACCCTACATGAATGTTGCAGAACTGGCTTCAATGCTCAGTATGTCTTTAAGGATATGCTAACGATATATCTGGGTTTTCCCTGGGGACAGCAGCTGTGGCTTAAAGAAGCAAAAGACTCCAAACTTTTGAAAACCTTTGCTTAAGAAAACATCTTTAAAGAGATTGCATAAAAGCTAGATATCTCTATGCATATTACTAGAGTCCTTGCTTCTCATAGAGTCATCCCTGCAATGAAATACAAACTTTAAACTCACACCATTGACACATGCCCAAAATGGCAAGTTGGTTTTTAATTTCTTCTTGAGAATCAGTGAGTAGTTACACATCTAATTTTATGCTGCTTTTCCACTTCAAAAGTCTTCAAGGTGGATTACAAAAAATAAAATTTTTGAAGTTAGCTGACCCAGCCTACATTCCACAAACTGTAATGTTCCCCCCCCCCCCCCCGTGAAGATTCAGGCCACAAGCCAACAGATTTAAAGGAGTGAAAACCTTGACTTCTATGGGCTGAATGGCATTAAATTATATTAAGTCATGGCTGGGGCCTTTACCAAGTTTTTCAGCAGTCTTTATGCATTAGACATTGGTTGTTTGGAGAAATTGCAATCAATTGGAACAATGCTAAACACAAAAACGACAGGAATAAAACAGGCATATTTTCATCACCTGAAATTCAGCAAAGCAGTTGAACTCATTTTTTAAAAAAAGAATTTGGACTTCTTGAACATAGGCCAACCCTAATGTATAAATCTATCCAACCTTAGTATAGATATACTTCTTCCTAGGGGAAGTCATTCTCTTTGTTGTGTTTTACATTTTCTCCCAAACGGCATACACTATAATTATATCTTTCAATATTTCTCAGATGAAAACAGGAATATGAATACAAAACTGCTATTCTCATACTGAGCCTCACTGTGTAAACTACACAATAGCTCCTTGCTGAAGGCTACACTTTACATGTGGTAATCATTTACTCTGCCAGAGCTTCTCTTGCAGCACTTTAAAAACAAAAATTGTATGTTTTTTAAAGATATGTTAGAAAAAGATAGCTGTCCTACCGTGCTAGAGAGATATTCAGACACCCTAGCATCTCATAAGATTCAGCTCATGTTCTGTTTGCCAATTGCAAAAAGGGAGCCAATTTTTCAGCTTACTGTTCAATTGACCTGTTTGTGGCTGCTACAGCCAGTTACTCTGCCATATTTCTTCTTAACACTGCAATACAGTACAGAATAAAACAGATCTAGGGATTGGTCCATGTCACAGCTGAATTTGGTTAGTTCATCCAACACCTTTGCAGCGTAACTGGTAGCATTCTGACAATGCTATCAACCACCTCAATAGCTAGAGGGTGCTCACTGACAGGCTGTACTCCTTGGCGGTTGGCTCACACAGATGCACAGGTGCACCAGAATCAAGATGCATTCACCACCAACAACTCAGAGATTTAACTGTTAGAGGCTGCGGGGAGGGGGCAAGCTGAGCCTTGAAGAATGAAGCACCTTAGCAATTGACACTAAACATTTTGACAAGCTGTTCTCGGAAAACGAAACATAAGGGCAAAATAAAGAGCATGGATGAGGGCCAGAAGATAGGACAGTGGGAACATACATCATTTTATAATGCCATAGAGTTCATCCACCAAAGCAGCCATTTTCTCTGCTGTCTGGAGATAAGCCATAATTTCAGGTGGTCTCTGGGCCCAACTAGAAATTGGCAACCCTAGAGGTGAACTGTGTGCATGCTTGTGTGCGTGCATGTTCAGACTTCAGAAGGGAATAAAGGAGCATGCAACATTGTCCCAATGTGATATGGCAGGCAGTATGTAGATTGGTCAGACTCAGCATAACTACTCAGTAGAAAAAGTGGACTATAAATAACATTTAAATAAATCAAATTAATAAATACTAGGATTCTGGCCTTACTTTTCTTCAGGCTCCAGCTTTCAGTTCTGAGTACTTCTAACAAAAAAAAATTACCCTGCAACCAGATAATTAGCATAGTGAAGATCAGAGTTCAGTCTAGCTTTCTGCCAGGAATGCCAATTTTCTACATGCAGAGGACTGTATCCGTGGAGAAGAATTCAAACCTGCATCCTTCCTACCAATTTGAAACTGAAATGATACATTTCAAGAAATATGTTCCCATTCCATTCTCTCATTGTAGAATAAAGTCTGGGTGCTCTGTATTCTGCACTCACCTACTACTGAAATTCCAGCCAATTGTGAGCCTTTGAAACATTTTCCTTGTGCGATCCTTTCTGGAGGCCAAAGATATCACAGCAAAAAATAAAGCAGGGTTCAGGGAGTGAAACACACTGTTCTTTTCATAGGAGTGTAACAAATTGGTATCGAAGTATACAACCTCTTAGTTTAAGCTTCAGTTCCCTCATTGGCCCCAAATGCCACCACTTTATTATGGACCTTAATAAAATCATGGAAAATAAATAATTTCTTGCAAGCTGAAGTCCCAGATCAAGATATTTTTATTGTGGAATGCTTCAGGCCCTGTGAAAATGGAATGAATTCTCTGTTGCCTCCTTGGCACACATACAGAATCAACAACACTATTCTCAAGAAAGGCGCTGAATTTCTTTAACCAAAGGCAGCAGCAAAGTTGTTCCAAGGCCTGGCTTCAGCTCACTTTGCAGAAACGGGTATGTTAATTCACTGAGGCTGGTTGCCAACTTGCCACTGACTTCAAAGGGAGCCTCCACTTCACCTTCTGATTTGGAATGTGAAGGTCTCCTCTTCCTCTAAAGCCTGCAGCTGTCCCGTCCAGCTATAGATCTGCTGCCATTAAACTTTCCCATCATTTCAGCCGCACAGAGTTTCTTCTGAAGCCTCCACTGACGAGCAGCTGGCAACTCCAGAACAAATCCTGCTCCCTGAGCTTCTCCAGCATTAATCCAGTCCCACCAGTTGCAAACTTGGTTTCCTCTTCTTTTTCTTTCAAAAATATATGTTTCTGGCAGTGAAAAGAGGGACAGGAAAGGCAAGGGGTCTTGAGTTCCCTCTCTTTTTAACTGTGTTAGCAGAGCTGGTGAAGTAACCCAGTTCCACATATGCAAAGCTGCATTCAGTACAGTTTGGTTTACTGCAACAACAGGATCAGAGGAAGCGTTAATTATCTGCAGGCTTTTCAGTAGCAGAGAGAATTTCAGGATATAGCTTTCACGCACACTGAATAATTAGGGTTCCAAGTTGCCTGCTGGTGGTGGCAAACTCCTGGTGGTTTGCCCCATTGCCTGCCAATCACTGGTGATGGGCAGGAGGTGGCAAATTACCCAGCAATCTCCTACCACGATCAGGTAACCTGGGCAAACGAGCAGTGAGCATTCTCCTGCAGGGCGTGATGATATCACTTCCTGAAGTGACATCATTGCGCTGGCCGTGAGAGTGCTCTTGTGCTTTACAAGGGCCAATTTTGGCCCCAAATAGCCTGAATCACCCCCTGAGAAGTGAAGGAGCATGCCCAGCACCGGCATGATGAAGTCACTTCTAGAAGATCGTCATCCTGGTGAGTACCAGGTCCCTCATCACCACCAGGAGGGTGTAGGGACCTGGCAACCTTGTGAATAATGCACTTCCATTCCACTTCCAATGCACTTTGCAACTGGACTTTGCTGTGTGAAATGGGAAAATATACTTGCAAATGATTGCTAAAGTGCACTGAAAGTGTATTAGAAGTGCATTATTCAGGCAGCAGGCAGAGAGAGAAGAGAAAACAAGAGAAGCATTCAACAAGCTCTGAACAGTAGAAACTAGAGTTAGAATGAACCGAACACATCCTGTGCCAGTATTTACATTCATGAAAGTGCTCACATGGCTGTCACTTCTCCAACAAACTGAACCTGCAAGCTATGCTGGAACTTTCCCACACAATATTAGTTGCTCCCTTTGTGCAGTGACTCACGAGGGTTTGCGATCTAGGCTCAAATGACATACAGTGGCAGACCCATTTCTTACATCTGCCTCATCATGCATAAAGTAAAGTAGGTTCTGATTTTTTAAAAAGCAAAAAGGAGGCAGGTGGATGAAGTCTCCCTACCCACCACTTATCTCCCATAGTTTTCCCTGCATCACTCGCCGATGACTTTCTTCCTGTAGAACTCACTTCCAGTATCGGAACTTAGCTGAGAAGAAAAACATGTGGGTGACAGACTGTATGGAGGTAAGTCTTGGGAGGGGCAAAGGATACACTACGTGCCCATGCACTCCTTTTGATCTAAGGGCCAAGCTAGAAGTAACGAGTTACACTTGAATGGCAAGTGAATAGACTCACATGCAGGGCTTTTTTTCAGCTGGAACATGGTGGAACGGAGTTCTGGCACCTCTAGGAAATGGTCACATGGCCGGTGGCCCCACCCCCTGATCTCCAGACAGAGGGGAGTTTAGATTGCCCTCTGTGCCATCGGCATGGAGGGCAATCTAAACTCCCCTCTGTCTGGAGATCAGGGGCGGGGCCACTGGCCATGTGACCATTTTCACTGAGGGTGATTTAAACTTTGAAAAACTCCCCCCTTCTTCCAGCTGACCCAAAGTGAAGTCATTGTGCGGTCCTGACTCCTGAGTTCCACCACTGAGTTCCACCACCTCTTTTCCCAGAAAAAAAAGCCCTGCTCACATGTATTCCTCCCTGTTCACTTGCACTCCACTTGCACACCACTTGATCATTCCACTCGAGTGGAGTGCAAGTGGAGTGCAAGTGAACAGGGAGGAATACATGTGAATCTGTTCACTTGCCATTAAGGTGTAACTTGTCACTTCTAGCTTGGCCCTTAGTCATGAAATCTCAATAATCTAAACTCCATGTTCAGACAAAACATCTTTCAGGATTCTTGGGAGCTGTTGGTCCCCACTGAGCAATTCTAATCATGCAGTACCGCTGTTGAACTCAGAAGTGACAGCTGTGCATGAAAGCCTCCCAAATGCGAGGCATCAACTGGTGCTTCAATGCAGGTGCTAGAGAAACAACTATCATCGTTTGCACCAATGCAGCGGTTCATTATCAATACTCCGAAGACTGTACAAGTTGTAGCAGCTGTGTAAATGGATCACATATGGAAGTGCTGGTTCCTACAAAATGGCAGTTCACTACTCAGCAGTGGCCTGACACAGTCTTTGGGTGGTCAGAGAAAGAGTCCATGGCTGGTATGAACTGGTTCTCTGAGTACTAAAATTCACATTTCAGACACAGGAAATGGTCTTGTGGGAGCTTCCAGAAACACCTTGTTGGCCACTGCTTCAACAGAGTCTTTGGTCTGATCCAGCAAGGTCATTCTTATATTCTTACAATTATGTTATTATGAGTAATCAATGGGAGCAACAGCTGACCAATAAAGAAATTAATGTATCAGTCATCCTCCAGAAAGAACAGAATGAATTCTTTGTATTTTGCTTTGGTGCACAGAAAATGTGCTCTGTTAGTAGCTCTCTTTCCTTAAATGGTTATTCGAGTGAAATGTGTTCCCCTGAAAACAGCCTTTATGAAACAGATAAATTTCCTAATTCCACATTACAGTGAGTTCACCATATAATTCCCTAGCTGCTGCCCTGAAAACCTACCTTTGCTCATTCAGTTGTTGAAATCTAGCAACTATGAATATGCAGAATGGTGGGGATGCCAGCCCCCACTGAAGGGGGGGGGTCCTCCAACCCCAGCTGCCCCCCCCCACATACTGCTCACCTGGCTAGCTGGGGGAAGGCGTGCTGAGGCTGGCCAGAGCATGCCGCGGAATGGCACTTGCCATTGGGTCCACAATGATGTCACTTCCAGTTTAAACTGGAAACAATGGGGTCTCAGCAGGGCCGATTCCAGTTTAAATGGAAAGTGATGTCACCAGGGGCGCATGAAAGAAGAAAAGCAGCACCTCCCACCAGGAGCCCCCACGTACCCCCATTTCAAGGTAGGGTGGCCCGGCTACCCTGTCATTGACTTATCTGTGTATTTCCTTTTTTAGATTTCTGAATGTAAGTAGCTTTTAATGTAAACTTTAGGCAGCACAGTTACAGTTAATCCCACTAAAGAGGCTTGTATAAGATTTCTGAATCCAAACAGTAGGTGTGGGGGGAAAATGGGAGATCCTACAGATTGCCAGAATTTATTTGGCCAGCCCCAAAGGCTAGGGAGCAATCCTTCCAGTTTTGTGGTTGCTTTAGAGGTAAACTTGGGTGTGAAGCGCTGGACTTGGGTGATGTGTCTGGGACAAGGAGACTGGTAGGGGGACTAAGCCCCCCTTCAGCACCCCATTCATTCTCCTGTGCAAATCACTCCCTCTTGAAAGCACTTAGGAAGGGGGGGAGAAGGAACCAACGAATCCTTTTTGCACATAGCTGCAGTATAAAGTGTAGTTTGCTCTTGAATATCATTCCCCAGATAAGAAAATGCAAAACTGCCCTGCGATGGAATGTAGCCAAAGCAGTAATAACTAGGGTGTGGTGATGCTAATTAGATGTGCTAAGCTTCTGGGGATCACATGTGTAAACCAGCTGTTTCACGGCATAAAGAGATTCATACAGAGTTAAAGCAGTCATGTAGCTAATGGAACGAAAGTCATACCCAGCAGTATCCCTTATAGTAGTCAATAAGAATGAGGACAGAGTAAAATCAAATGACACTGGTAAAGACTTCTGGAAGGTCTTTGACAAGGTTCCTTTAAAGGGTTACATTATTTCCTATGGCTCTAAAAAGCCATCTATGGCCAGTGGAAGGCAGAAAATACAGAGGGACAGATGGTGAGAAATAAATTACTACAACATGGCCATCCCAGGGGTGCCACTGCAAGTCCCCAAAGTAGAAAGGGTGCTTCTGGCAGGCTGCCTGGTTGATATGAGGCGATCAGGTCTTAAAGGGGACCCATGTGGTGGTGGTGGGTGGGATGGCCTTAAGTGGACCCTGAAAGTCAAAACCAGAGATCTCTGTCATTTAGCGCTCTCCTAGAATCAGGCGCCTTGTACAAGATCTGGGTCACAAGCTACATCACTAGGACCCAGCTTACTTTCCCACAATCCTATACAGCTGTTTTTTCAGTACTTGGCACTCATCCTTCCTGAAGCCTAAACTTAACCACCACCTTTCCGTTTTGTACTGAGACCAACAGCCTTTTCTGTGTGCTTGCCCATTTGGCTCCTTCCCTTGGCCTACCTCTTCTTCCCTATTTAGTTTCTGTTTTTGACCTGCCAATCTTTCTTATTTGTCTCTTTCTTGCCTATTTCCTGGAGCCTTCCTCTTAGCCGATCTTTTTCTCCTGCTTGCTCTCTTACTCATCCCCCTGGAGTTCGCTAGACCACCTCCAGGTAAGGAGCTATTTGCTGTGGGTGGGGCAGCCCTAGGACCACAGGAGACAAAATACACTCGAATTACATGAGTAATTCGAGTGTATTTTGTAATTCGAGTGTATTAGAGTGTAATTCAAATGTATTTTGTCTTGTGTGGTTTGACCCCTAGTTATTGCATGAACATATACACAGTTCTCACAGTGGAAAGAGAATAAGCCATTGGGTTCTACAAGGATCATTCCTGGGATAAGTGCTATCTAATTTGTTCATCAGTTAGGTGGGGAAAGTAACAGAGGACAGCAAATTATTCAAGAATGTGAGTGCCAAAGCAGATTGTGAAGTACTGTGAAAGAATTTGTGATTGGCCCCATGTAATATCAGGTCAGGGAAGAAAGACAGACACTTAACCATTAGAGGAAGAAAAACCTAGATGGAATGTTTAGAAGCATATATAAGGTAGGTTTAGAGGTGCAATCCTAGGAAGAGAATATTATCAGACATGCGTGGGTACATAGTCCCAGCACCTCTTTCTGCATTAATGGAACCTCTTTTGGCCAACAGGCTTAGGCCCCCAAGATGATGAACATCATGAGGACTAGAACCTCTTTTTAGAGGGGGGCAGTATTGGGATAGTCCTTTGAGCCCTTATTTAGATCTGGGAAAGCAGTCCCTTTATAATCAGAGGGCTAAATGCTCAGATGGTTAGACTTTGCTGGCTACCGTTAAACCACTACCAATATGAGTACAAGACTCTCTGTTAGAATTACATACAAAAGTCTCATCTGTATTTTTATGTCACAACTCAATTTTCCATCAGTTTCCTGCCATACATTTCATTTCTCACAATCTTCCTGCCTCTTGCTATCAGCTGAATGTCATTTCTTTATACTAAGCTGACAGGGAGATGAACAAAAGTGACAAAAACAATAGGTCACAGCAGGAAAAAAAGCACAGATATTCTCTGGCTTTTCCATTTTTTCCGAGAAGTCAAATATAAAATATTTGCAATCTGTCCTCAGGAAAATATCAATTCCTTCCATCTCCATTTTCAGTCCCCCCACCTTCTAAATTTTCCTTCAACCCAAGCTTGCATCATTACTCAGAACAGATGAAATTTACCCTGCCTAAATGCATAAACAAGTTTAAGAAGCGGCCAACTGGATATGCATATATTTTGCTGAATTACAGAAGCTTCCACGTCTTGGAACTGGTTTTGAAACTTTAATATGTATTTTTATATACCATTTTGTGAAATCTCCCCGTTCTTGGTGGTGATGACGCAAAGTCATTCTGACTAGATGTGGTTGCCGCGGTGCCGCTTGGTAAGATCAGACAGTGATTAATAGGGTGTACTGTTGAGCAATGCCCAAAACTGTTTCCATAAACCACAAACAAGGAAATCCCAGTGACGCTGATAAAACTTTTTTGTATCAACACCAATCATTTTGAAATTTAATTCAAAGGCGAGTTCAGTACAATTCTAAACTAGCCTACTCAAAACTATACTCAAGTTTATTCGATGGAGCTTACTCCCAAGGAAGAGTTGGCTCTGTCTATTTCCTTTTTCTTAAAAACAAAACTTGCCTGAAATCAGTGAAAAACTCTAGAATGTATCCTGTTAACGCTTAACAAGCAAAATTTCATCAGGGAAAAATCTCGGGCATAGCAAAATGGTAACTTTAAAGGATGTTTATTGGCCTGGCTTTCCCCAAAGAACTCTAGAAACTGCAGTTTTGTGATGGTGATGATGATACATCAGAGCTAAAAATTGCTGGTCACTTCATGGGTGCACTATTGTCACCTATGTGCAATGTCAGACTGCGCAGAGGCTATGAATCACACCAGACACTTGCTTGGGTTAGAAATGGCCACAACTTTATTGCTAACAGCTAGATGGAGCATTAGCCTGGCATCTGGGCACGGATCTCCGTTGGCATTGTAGGCCTGGCTGCCGACCAATGCATCACCCGTCAGCCTCCTGCTGTCACCTCGGCACACGTTCCGTCGCTGACCCTGCCTGGCGTCCCTTGCTTCCAGATCCGTCGGGGTGAGCAGTCCCGAAGGCCCACTCACCCTATTGGGATCCAGCCCAATGCGATGCTCGGGTATAATGGCGCTGACCATGCAGCTGGGCCAGCACGGGATGGATGCTCCTCTTCCTTTCTTAAACCCGCCTCCGCTTCGTCTTGCACTCAGCGCCAACCCAGCTTGCTGGTAAGTCGTCAGCTTCCTTTCCTAGGCTCCTTGGAAGTGTCAAGTGGGGTTGAATGTGATATGTGTTATAAGGAAAGGTTGTGCAATCATTAAAAATTATTGTTTCTTTAAGAGACAACTTTGTTTCTTCCTGCTTATACACCATTGACATATTCAAGCTCCCCATATCTGAGTAACATATTATTAAAACTGTTTGCTAATTATGCAGATCAGGGCCAGTGCCAGGGTTTCTGGCGCTTGAGGCGAGATACCTACTTGCGGCCCCTCCCCCCCCGCTAACCAATTTTAAAAAACAGAAGAAATGTAGGAAAAATGAAAAGCACAAAACTTGAAACTTTTTACATTTTAAATTTAATTTTTATTTCTTAATTTAAATTTTAAATTTTAATTTTTTTAATAAGTGTGAGAATAACAACAATCTTTGTTTTTCTTATTGTGAGCCAAAAATCTATTTTGTGAGCAGAAACAGCAACTTGTATTGAAGTTTTGAGCACACCTCCTGTTGTGTGTGTGTGTGTGTAAAAAAGTTTCCCTCTCTCTTTCTTCTCACCTGTCTCTGAACCCAAAGACTCTTGGAGGGCTTCTCTTACACGGCCTGCTTGGAGGAGAGAGATGTTTAGAAGGGAGAGACTGAGCTGAAGCCTTCTCTTTCTCTCCGACCCTCTCCAAGCCTTAAAATATTGATCTCCTTTGTCAGAGATCCCTTTCGGGAACTACCCTCCATGCTCATCCTTGAGTTCGAAGTGAGCAGCAGCTGACAGCTAAGCGTGTGGCATATAAATATTGAAATAAACTATTGGGGGAGAGGGGAAAGGTGAGGTGATATATGTAAACTAGGGAATGAGAGAAGGAAGGTGCGGGGTGGGGCAAAGTATATCTACCTATCCTGAAGAGTAGTCCAGTCCATGGGGAAGAGGGCAGCTTCAAACGCCAGCGTTCTCACCCAGGAGAGCAAGAGGCTTAGGGCAAACCTCAACGGAACAGCACTTTGGATCTAGTAAGCATGTACAATTTGAGTGGGGCCAGGGCACTACTCTTATAGGGTAAAACGTGACCTGAGGTGGGATAGCCCACCTAGCTTTTAGAACAAAGACTCCAACGGTCAGTTCCTTGGAGCAACGAAAGGTTTGACTACCTTGATTGGTAGCTGCCAGGGCGTGTGAAAGAGAATGCAAAACTTGTCCTGGCTCTGCACAAAAGGGCAGTTTGTTAATGAAGTCCACCGCTAAGTTGATTAATTTAGTTGGGGAATGTACCTTCCCAGGAACAAATTATAAATACTTATGACTGATAGCTGATTCTCTCCTCAATCATGGACAGGAGATCTCATCATGGAAGGAGGGAACGGAATGTGTAAAGTAGGGGTGACTCTGTGAGACTTTTGTTGCCCTGGATTCCTTTATGGGGCTTGAGGAGACTGCAAACCTAATCACCGCTGGTCTCTCCGCATTTACATGCGGCATTTCATTCATGCCTGGTTCTCCCAGGCGGGACTCAGCAACTGTTTGCTGGAATTCCCCCTGGCTGCAAACCAAACTGCCATTTTAAATCCAGGGACCTTGTGATTCTGTATCACAGGTAGCTATATTAAATGGCTATTAAAGATGGCAGAGGCTGGGCTGACTGCTTACAATTTGGCCCTTTCAGCTTGCTAACACACCATCTAAAATTATTTTCCAGCTTTGAAAATATAAAGCTCACATGGTTTTTCTGCTGCTATCAACTCTTACAAATAGAATTTGGTGACTGATAACCACTGCCCTTTTATATTTTAAAAGACATTTTTTATTCCAATACTTTCTTATTTAATAATCTGGAAATTTACAAGAAGGCATAAGATACTTTCCCTTAATATTGCTTGATTTCAGAAGCCAGTCAAAGCCTAAGAAGCAAAACATAGACAGAGCTGGCATTGCTGCTGCAGGCTCTTCTGTTAACACGGAAACAAAGCATTCCCCTGGGCTTTTCATCCCTGTCAATCAGAGCGGTGACTTCCTTCATTAGCAAAGAGAAGGCAAATGGGCTTTCACCCAACTGCATAGCAGTCTTCGCATTTTGCCTTTAACTTTAGATCTAGAATACCTAGACAGAGTCACTTTAAAAAAACGAAACCTGGAAATCTGGGTCAGGAAATGGCTGAAATGGGTGCCAGGTGGCATGCTCAGATACTGGGTAAAACTCAGCCAGCCTGGCAGCCCTATACTCACTGATCTTTATTGAGAAAGTGCAAAATTTAACTAATACACAATATGGGTCACATATGACAGCAATATTGGCCTGTCTTAAAAAGCTGTTGGTCTACCTTAAAAGGCCAGTGTAGTATAGCGGTTGAAATGTTATACTACGCCCTGGGGGACCCAGGTTGGAATCCCCACTCTGCTGTGGATGTTCACTAGGTGATTTTGAGACAGTCACATACTCTCAGACTAACCTACTTCATCTTCTTCATGGGAGGATAAAATGGAAGAGGATGATATTGCAAGCCACTTTGGATCCCTATTGGAGAGAAGTGTGGGGTACAAAATGAAGAAAATAAACTGTAAGAATAACAAAAAGATAATTCAGGTTTTAAGTCTAGTGGCACCTTAGAAGAAGATAATGTATATCAAGGTTTCCCAGCATGGTGCCCATGGGCACCTTTGTGCCTGCCAACACTTTTCCTGGAGACTGCCACATGTTTTTAGAAAGTGGGTGGGGCCAGATGGAGTTTTTCCCAAGCATGGCTTCTGATGAGCCATTGGAGATTTGACAGGCTGTGCAGATTTTTAAAACATTGCTTTGGCAGAAGCTGCTTCCACAGCGCAAGGAAAGTAAGCTGTAGCGGCCATTTTATGGCTGGCTCCACCTCCCGCGGCAGCCATTTTGTGGCTGTACCCACCACACTTGTATCAGAATTCCAAATGTGTGTCCTTTCTAAAGAGGTTTGTGAATTTGTTCTTAATGCTATAACAGCTGCAAGATTAATTTTTGCTCAGAACTGGAAGATCATCCTGAAGAAAGAGGACTGGTTAGAGAAATTAGTAGAATGTATTCATTTATGTAAATTAACGTTTATTACATGGCCAAATGTCTGATAAATTTGGAAAATAGAATGTCTTTCTGTCTAGAATGAGAAATTAATTTGAAGCTTGCATAACTGATTATAATAGCTTTGTAGTTTGTATTTTAGAATTTTGTCTATTCATGTAATTTTTATAATTTTTAATCGAAAGAAAAAAAATTCCAAATGTGCCTGCAGGCTCAAAACGTTTGGGGACCCCTGATGTATATGAACACCTAAAAAGCCTAGATAGATAGATAGATAGATAGATAGATAGATAGATAGATAGATAGATAGATAGATAGATAGATAGATAGATAGATAGATAGATAGATAGATAGATAGATAGATAGATAGATAGATAGATAGATAGATAGATAGATAGATAGATAGATAGATAGATAGATAGATAGATAGATAGATAGATAATTATGCATTCAACAATGATAAGTGATTTCATGGAACATAAGAATGTAGGAATTGCTTTGCTGTGTCTGGCCAAAGGTCCATTTAGTCCAACATTCTGTGTTTAAGGTACCACTGGACTTTTGTTTTATTTTGCAATGGCAGACTAATATAGAGCTATCCCTTTGCAGTCCTGACAAACTACCCATTTTTTTTGCCTCCAGCCTCTCCTAAATGCAGGGTTCTTACCTATGAATGTGGAAGTTCCAATTTTAGCTACTATTTTATCATAACTGTTCTATTTCTGAAGATGAGCAATTGCTAAATCATATAACCATTGGCCATATACAGGCCTGTGTTGTCAGACATTTACCAGATCTTCCTCATTATCCAAGCTGCTGTCTTGCTGATTCTTTTAGTTTGAAGAATGTTGTCTGCTAGAGAGACTGGGGAAATGGACCTTCAAAGCAGCATCTTACTGCTCTCTTCTTCATCTCAGCTGTCTATTATGTATGTCAGTGACGGAGGAGAAAAGACAATTATTTCTATTTATTAATTATGTTTATTTATTTACTTCAGTTATGCTCCCACCTTGCTCCCCAATAGGAACTCAAAGCTCCTTACATTGTTCTCCTCTTCTCCATTTTATCAATAATCTAATTTCTAATTTAACCTATAATGGATTTGATTTTGCATGGAATCACATGCTAGTGTTTTGGACATTATATGCAGATCTTTGGGGAATATATAAATATGTTGTTTTTATATGGGCTGAGAAACATTTTTAAAAGTTTATAATGATTAATAGCTGGTCCTCAGAGAACACAAAAGACAGAAAAGAAATGCCCGTAACGAGATCCTGCGGCATCGTCTGTGCAGTTGAGGCAAAATCCATTTTGGATTAAACTGAATGGGAATAGTCTGGTTGCCAATGACTCACAAAGACAGGTTTTCTGTTATTGCTTTAGAAGTCTGAACTTAAAGTCAAGTAATTTTATTAAAATGTCAGCTTTTATTTTTTAAAAGCAAGGCCGCATTCAAAAGTTGTTTTAGCTGTCAGCTGCCACATAGAAGCCACGAACTGTGCAATCCTCAGCAGAGCTACACCCATCTAAATCACTCTGCTTAGGACTGACTGTTCGTGTGGTAGCCAGAGCTTGTAGTGAACCACGTTCTCCTTACTCTGTGATCCACATCCCTTTTGTTCCACTTCGCAGTGGTGTGAGAGCTCCTGATCCACATGATGAATTGCTCCATACAAATGGATCATCAAGTGATGCCTGTTTAAAGATTCCTCCATGTGGCAGCCCTGAAGTGTCCTCTAGCCTTTGTGCTGCTAAAGTGAAGTAACAGACTTAGCAAGTGCACTTTTTATAGGTGAGGCATACACCAGCATACTCATGCAATACATATTAGAAGGCCAGATGTACCTCTTGTTCATGTCTTTCCTGTGATATATTTCGCATAATACTTCCTTTCCTTGTTTGTTCTCTATAAAGCTGTCATCCTCCCTGCCAGTGACTGGTATTCAGAGGTGTTTCCTGGTACCCACTTCCTTCTTCCCCAAAGTATCTTCTTCCCTAAAGTAAAGGGCTAATCCTGCCTTTCATTTCCCTCCTTGGAAATTCAAGGAACACCCATTTGGGAGCAACTGCCACAATCATAGGAAGATGCTTGGTTTGTAACCTCCCAATATTTTAATAGTGCCCCTCCTATGGTAGCCATTTTGTGATTGCCCCCACCTAGGGTTGCCAGGTCTCTCGTGTTCCCCAGTGGGGGACTGGGATCCTGGCACCCATCCTACCTTTCCCCCCTTTTTTTAAACTTCTCTCAGCATGTATGATGATGTCACTCACGTGATGGTGCATGATGGTGGCACTTCCGCGACTGGCATCGCCGCACATGCAGGAGAAAGGGTGCTTCTGTCCCCTTTCTCCTGGCCGCCCCCACTGCAGCTCACTTGTGGTGGTGGTGGTGGTGGCAGCAGCGAGAACGGCTCGCTGTAGCCAGTGCCGCCCTCTGCCACCACCGCTGCTCTGGTGAAAGCAGTCTGCAGCAGTGAAAGCAAGCAGCAGCTGCAGCGGGAGGCGTTGGCGCTGGTGGCAGTAAGCCGCTCTCGCTGGCATCACCACCACCACAGCTTGCTCTCGCCACTGCAAACCACTTTCATCAGCGCTGCAGCTCCCGCATCACGAGAGCATGCAACGTCGGTGTAAGCGGGCGATGCTGGCAGCAGCAGCAGCATCAAGAACAGCCTGCTTTCACTTCAGCCATTGGCTGCTCTCATGGTGCAGGAGCACGCCTCCCACCCCTGCCAGGTGGGTAAGTGAGAGTGGAGTGGGAAGGGTGGGATCAGGGGATCCCCCACCCTAGGTGGGGGGATGGCAACCCTAGCCCCACCTCCCATGGCAGCTATTTGTAATGGCACTCACTAATGTTACTCAGAATTCCAAAAGCACCCACAGGCTTAACAGGTTTATGCACAAAGACATATTAAAGCATTTACAGGAGAACAGGAATGCCCATATCCTGCAAACGCTCATTTTAGTATGTAGCTCCACTCACATTAGGGTTCCATGAGCCAACATGTGATTTCAATTACTCCAGTGTAGATTTGTAGCCTTTTGCCCATAAATTATAAGGTCCTCCTGAGTCAAAAGGAGGTCATTTCTATCTCTTCAGTATAACAATGGGTGCTGTAATAAATGTTCATTAACATGGATATATTGGTAATAATAACAACTGTTCAAACAACCAGACAGGCTTTCCTCAGCGCCATTTAAATTATTCATCCTTATGGTGCACAGATTTTAGAGGATTTATGTTTCCGAATATAACAGGATGGAGTCTGTTCTTAGCATCTGGAGTCCAAAGAAAAATTGCCTTTAAAAATATCCCTGATCTGCTGCAGGAGAATAATCAAACTTCATGGATTTAAGGGACAATTTATATAACACAGAAAGGTTAGAACTAAATCTTGTATTCTTCATAATCATGTATTTTTGTCTGAATGTCATCTTGTATATATATTTTTAGATTCTCTGTCTCCCTCAATGAAAAACATAGAATATTCTTGGAACCAAAGTCCAAAACAAAAATATTCCAGATTCAGCTTTAATGCTAAACTGTATAATGTTTGTAAATCAGAGCCATGTGGAGTGATTGTACAGTTTCAAGGATGGTCTTTTGACATCTAAGACAGCTCATGGAGTTTTTTCTTCTACACATACTCACATAAACCTCCAGTAACTTGTCATACTTAGCAGCTGAAATGAAACACTAATGTATACATTTGGATGTGTTAAATCTCTGCCTAGATGTGCTGATACGGCTAATACAGCATATACATCTGTCATCTTATTGTTTAATTAAGTCATCCACAGATGAAAGAAAATTGCTTTATTTAATAGCAGCATTTTTCATGCAGCAGGGGTTAATTTTCAAAGTGAGTCTCAGAAAGCCCTCCTGCAAATTTACAACTTCATAAGCATCAATCACTCCCCACCACTCTTTTCACCCATTATTACTAGTATACTCAGTTATTGTCGGTACTTTTCAGTATTGTATTTTTATGTGTATGCAGGGCTTTTTTTCAGCAGGAACGCGGTGGAACGGAGTTCCGGAACCTCTTGAAAATGGTCACATGGCTGGTGGCCCTGCTCCCTGATCTCCAGACAGAGGGGAGTTGAGATTGCCCTCCATGCTATGTGGTGCGGAGGGCAATCTAAATTCCCCTCTGTCTGGAGATCAGGGGGTGGGGCCACCAGCCATGTGACCATTTTCTCCGAGGGCAACCCACTGAGTTCCACCACCTCTTTTCCCAGAAAAAAAGCCCTATGTGTACGTATGAACCACAGAGCTCACTGTGTGCATCCAAACTGAAGTTCCAGAGTGGAAACACCTCAAAACACAATATTAGGGATTTCTTTGAGGGGAAGTTGCTCTAAAAGTTGCTTCCCCATTTCAAAAGCTGGACCTGACTAATTCCAGAGAAAGACTGCATGTCCTGCTTTTTTTAATTATCACAGTTTATTTAAAGCAGTGCAAGACCACACATAGATCTTTGTCAGCTGAGTAGATGATTTAGGATTAGCATTCATTCCAAAAGCCTCTGAGGGCTGATGCATGAATGTTTAAGTTAAGAATGCCAGCCCAGGGAATCCTCTGGCCCCACCGTTTGCCCCCTGGGTCCTCTCACATGGCCAGCATGGGTAGGGGAAGTAAGCCTGGAGCCACCAGAGCACATAGTGAAATGGTGCATGCACGTGCTCCAGAGGCCCCAATGATGTACTTTCGGTTGAAGTTCTTGTGATGTCCACAATGTGGACTCTGCAGTAGGTGAATCTTTCCTTATATGTTAGAAGGACAGCAATGCTTATTGCAAAATATGAATGCATAGTAAGTTACAAAAAGTTAATAAAAACCAATCACATACATGATGTGTGGACTTGTGAACCCTTGAAGCTGCCTTCTACTGAGTCAGACCATTGGTTTGTCATAGCGGACTGAAACCAACATATCTTTGGAACTGGCTCCTCCCTTATATCCCCAGAGGGTGTTACGTTCCTCTGGCCAACATCTGCTGGTGGTCCCTGGCCCAAAGAACGTCCACCTTTTTTATACCAGAGCCAGATCCTTCTTGGTTCTGGCATTGGCCTGGTGGAACGCTCTTCTGGATAAGATCCAGGCACTGCGGGATCTGTTATAGTTCCAAGGGGTCTGTAAAAAAGAGCTGTTCCGCCAGGCTTATGGCTGAGATAGGCGGTCCCTTCTTTTTTGGCCTCCCTACTCCTGCCCGGGAGACTCTGGCAGTTCGCCTCCTGACCAGTACTGTGCATTACAGTTGCTGCATTTGAAGCTAACTGGACCCCGTGTCGAGAGTTTGATCGTGTTTTAATTGTGCTTTGATGGTAGTTATTGTGTATTGTTTGTTCTGGTTGTAACCTGGCCTGAGCCTGCTTGCAAGGAGGATGGGCTAAATATCCAATATAACAAACAAACAAACAATCGTGTACTCTGATTGGCAGCAGCTCTCCAGGGTCCTGGACAGAGATCTGTAACATTACCTATTATCTGAGAGCGAAACTACAAGTGACAAAAGGCACAGGTTGGACACTTGTCAGCTTCCCTCATGTTTTGATGGGAAATGTAGGCAGCTTGACGGAATGTTGGACAAGTAACAGTTGAAAAGTCCATTGGACAGCAGTCGGAGAGCCAAGCTGCAAGACTAGGATGCCTACATTTCCCATCAAAACTTGAGGGAAGCTGACAAGTGTCCAATCTGTGCTTTTTGTCACTTGTAGTTCCGCTCTTATTCTTTGAACTGGTGAAGCCAGAGGTTGAACTTGGGATCTTCTACAAGTAAAGCAGATGATTTAACACTGACCCACAGCTCCCGCTAATGAGTTTAGAAAGAAGTTTCTGTGAAATGAATCCTTGGATTCAGGGCAGGGGAGAGGGACCCTATTCAGTGTTCTTGCAACTATGAATCTGCTGCGGACTACAAGCTGACTGACCAACATATAGGTCAGCATGACCTCTGTAGTATCGCTATCACACTTTTGAACCCATGATTTTATGAGGTGACACAAAAAATGCTGAATTTATAACATAATCCATAACAGCAGCAGGGCCCATCATTGACCTCTTCTTAAAGAAAAACCTTGTGCGATGTGGGGCCAGATAATTCAAAACCTGGTAACCGTATCACTTAGGTAATCACTCTGTTCTATGCCTATACAAATCAAACTTCCAAATACATTAAGAAGTCTCAAGGAAATGAGAGAAAATCTGCTCTTCTGGGGAACTGCGACCTCTGTGTATCCAAAATACTGCTCCAGTGGCTAGCTGTGAGTGTATGTGTGGGGTGTGTGTGTGTGTGGAAATAGAGCTCGCTGTATTATTAAAAAACAGCATGTTCAGCTCCTGGTGGTGAAATAGCCTTCCACGCTCCTCTAATGAGACCCTTTGGCCAATGAAAGGAGCAACTCTGACAGGCTCCAGATGGTGCTGTTGTCATCATGGGCCCTCCTCATCTTTTGCCAAGCCTTCCTTTGCCTGAAGTCAAAGGGAGCCCTGCTGTTACCACTGACAGAAACATCATCAAGATCTTAGAGAGTCCCTAATGATATCAGAGGACCCTGGAGAGTTGATAGAGTGAGTGGTGAGGAAACTGAAATAACCTCAAAGGCAGCTTTGCAAGAAGGGAACCCTCTGTGATTCAGCTAATGGAAATGCATCTACAACCAAGGGCTTGACTGCTACAGTAGCTTGCGATGTCTCAGGGGTAATTTTTAGGCAACTTTTAGTGTACACATCTGCCCTGTACTCTGTGCAGAGAAAATGTTCAACGTTGCCGTGCTGAAAAGTGGACTGTTTTTGAAGAGTCTATGCCCTTGTGTCAATAACAGGATACAAAAGGATGGATGGATGATGGGCTCCAGTTTGTATTTTATGATGGCTTGGCCACCACTCTATCATGCTTTGTATGGGAATCATTCTTATTTTGATAGCCAGTAGTGTCAGCTTCAAGGCAATGACATCCTTGACTCTTCATAGCAGAAGTGGCAAACATGTTTGTTTAGATAGTTATGCCCTGCTTTTCTAGCCAATGGGGACCCCAAGCAGCTTGCAGCATCATTCCCTCCTCCTCCTCCATTTTCTCCTCACAACTACAGCCCTAGGCTGAAAGAGTGAGGAACAGGCCTCAGGTGATCCAGCAGGCTCCCATGGAATGGGAATTTGAACCTGGGTCTCCCAGATCCTTTTCTGCATTGTAATACTGCTGGGAGTGACAAAACGTTCAGCAGAGGGAGTGAAGAAAAAGAGCAAAAGTGATAAGATGAAATAGGAGCAGATATTGAGAAATACAATTATGGTGAAAGTATCATGCGTGAGATCCATAATCAAAGGCTCTTCTTTTTCGATCAAAGCAGTTATGGGGGTAAGGGGAGGTCAAGTTGGTGAAACAACATTCACAGAGGAAGTTAACTTTCCCCCTCCGTTTCATTTTACAAAATTAAATTGACCCCCCCCCCTAAAGCTGCTATCTTCCAAGCAGGGGGAAATACAGGCATCACATGGGCCATTTTCACACATCTCCTCCTCCTCCCGAAAAATAGCGCAAAACTTATGGAACAACACACCTTCATGGCGCGATTTCTCAACATGACTTTGCTTTGTGGCACGATGACATCAGAAAACGTGCCACGAAGTGAAGTCATGATGGAAAATCGCGCCATGAAGGCGCGTCGTTCCATGAGTTTTGTGTTATTTTGCGGGAGGGGAAGACGTGTGAAAACTGCCATGAAGTTCCTCTGCTCGTGGATCTTTAGTAAAGAAAAGAAGAAAGTCTGGACAACAACAGGAATCGATCTTATCTCTCCAGAGCAGAACAAATGGTTCATCATTCAGTCTACACATTAAGTTTTATGTTTGTCCTCCACCGAGACTTTTAGTCAGATGTCTGCTGCGCGTTCCCCCACCAGGAACTCATTTCTGAAATGGGAGGGAGAAAGAGTGGCTTGCCATTGCCTGCCTCTGCACAGCAACCCTGGCCTTCCTTGGTGGGCTGCCATTCAAGTACTAACCCGGCCAACCCTGCTTAGCCTCTGAGATTTCATGAGATCAGGCTCACCTGGGCTATCCCTCTAAGCCTGATATTACAGTGCAATCCTATGCAGAATTACTCCAGTTGAAGTCCATTGAAATCAAGGGGCTTCAACTGGAGTAACTCTGCGTAGGATTGTATTATTCTCTTCCTTGTTTTTTTCTCTTCCTTCAATAGACCATCCTTGTTCAAATAGTAAGAGTTACTGTTTAAATTTTCCCCTTAGATTACTGTGGAGTAATTGTGCAAATTTATTAAGTGAACCATGATAAGGAAGATGTTTTAACTAGAAAAACATGGTTGCTATTCATGCAATCCACAGATGATTTACAAACTGAGAAGATGCATAAGAAACTAGAAAAACTGAATTTACATTTCCTGCATTTATACCTGCCTTTCTTCCCAATGGGGACCCAAAGCAGAAATTTGAACCAAGGTCTCCCACAGATTGTAGCCTGACGTTCTTACCATTGTGCTATTATTCCCTATGAGAAACCAAAACAGGGAGGCACATGATGTGACAGAAGCAGATGGTCTAATTCCAATGCCATGTAAGGAATGGAACTGATAGCCATAAAAGAGAGGTGCCATGTGGCACAAGTATAGCTTTAACACAAAGGAGCCATTCTCAGTTTAAGAAGAGGATTCAGGTAAAGTGCTACAGAAAGGGACAGCAATTTGAATGACAACCTAAAGTTTGTCATTAGCCTGGAGCATAGTACTGAATAATTGAAAGATGAATAATTAAGTTATAAGAGGATTATATCCTGTAGGCAAACAGAAGAATGCTTCTGGAAGGTTTGGGTATAATGGCGCCTTTTTATTTTCTGCTGAACTCAGCAGCAGAATGGGATTATGGATAACTTTGCAGAAAAGACCTTAGGCCACCTCAGACTCCCCCCCCCTTCTTAGTCTACAAAGCATTTTTAATCAAAAAATATAGGCTTGAGGTCAAGGATGACACAGTATGTAATCATCTGCATTCTCTCATTCATGCATAACATTTGTTGATGGACCATGCAATGAGGGTAATCATATTCCATCTGAGACAATGCTTCTGTCTCTCCGCAAGAGACTTTCGTTGGTGCCACTCAACACTCTTTGGTCACAATGGGAGAACCTGTACTTTCTTGCTATTAATCAGTTTTAAAATATGGCAAATGTCACTGAATGGATTTATTCAGTAAATAAATCAAGGTTTGTGCAAGATTTACTATTCTGCTAAATAATCCTGATTTTTAAAAAAAACCCTTCAAATTCCCGAAAAGCCAAAAAAAGACACTTTTTTTTTTAAAGTAAATATTCTGGTCAGTTGAACACACCAGGTTCAGAAACGAGAACATGGCTGGCCATTGAAAAGTCAATGAATGTAAGCAGAAAAGCTGCATTTGGTAATGTCCTCTGAATATCTCTGAGAGCCAAACTACATGAGATGAATTATACACGTATGACATGTGAACGCACTTACACGTGCTTCCCCATTGCTTTCCTGTTCACTCGCACAATGCAGCCACACTGTACTCGATCCCGTGCTCAGATGGGATGTGTTTCTTCCTCACTTCTCCCAGATGAGAGATGGTATCCCATGAGGCACCTTCTCTTTGTGCATGCTCAAACCTTTCTCTGCAGCTTTTCTGAGAGGGAGACTTGTTTACTCAATAGATGCATCTGACAAAGAGAATGGTGGTTCTCAAAAGCTTATGCTACAGTAAAGTTGATTAGTCTTAAAAGTGCTACTGGACTCTTTTCTATTTTGCTATTACAGACTAACATGACTAACTCCTCTTGTTTACTCAATTGGATGTATCAGGGGGAAACCCCCGCTGGGTTCCTGGGGGGGTTAAAATGGGGGTTCCACACCTTTGCTGAGATCTTGCAGCTTGGCCCGCCAGGAGGGGGGGGCACCTATGCAAAGGGGGAGGTGGACAATCCCTACTTCAGAAGCCATGGCAACATTTCTTGCAGTCAGCCAAAATCAACTCTTTCCTGCCTGTTTGTCCCTAGTCACCTCTGATCTCCATTATTATCTATGGGAAAAATTATGGGGGCTATCCAAGGGGATGGGGTGGCATTTAGCAAAATAAATCAACAAAAATTTCAGGGGACCTACTGCTAACTGTCCACTAAATCCCCCCCCCCAAGTTTCAGGGAGATTGGACCTTGGGTAGCCATTTTATGACCCCCCCCCCAAAAAGGTGCCATCAGCCACCCCATTTTTCCTATTGTAGGAAGAAAATGACAGCAACTGGGGAAACCCATAGAACATGCCTTTCCCGGGGTTCAATCTCCCTGAAACTTGGGGGGTCTTCATAGGAGAGTGAGGAGTAGGTCCCCTGCAAATTTGGTGGATTTTGGACCTTGGGGAGCCATTTTGGGGGGTCCCAAAGAAGATGCCATCAGGCACCCCATTTTTTCCTATTGTGGGGAGAAAATGACAGCAACTGGGGAAATCCATAGATCATGCCTTTCTCGGGGTTCAATCTCCCTGAACTTGGGGGGTCTTTGGAGGACAGTGAGGAGTAGGTCCCCTACAAATTTGGAGAATTTTGCTTGCAAAATTCCACCTCAGCCCCCGGATAGCTTCCCTAGTTTCCCCCACAGGGAATAATGGAGCTTGGAGGTGGCTGGGGGCACCTTTCAGGGCCCATAAAGTGGCCCCCTGAAGCCTAATCTTCATGAAACTTGGGGAGTCTTTAGAGAACCACTAGTAGTAGATTCCCAGCAACTTTGGTAAAATGTGGTCCTAAAATGCCCCCCAGCCCCCCAGAAAGCCTCAAATTCCATTTCCCATGGGAAATAACGGCCAAATTTTACCCAATTTGCTCTGCATTGCCGAACTGAACTGGAAAACAAGTACTCCCCACCCCATCCTTTTCAGGTTCATGTATCAGGCATGTTTCTGAACTTTTGCTCAGATGCTTAATCATGTTACCACGATCTTTCTTCTCACCTCCTCCTTATCCCAAACAAAGACGCTGCATAGAGAGGAGGAGGAGGAAGTTAAGGGGAAGGAGGGTGCAGGAAGAAGGAGGAGGGAGGCAGCAGCATCAACTAGAAAACAGGAGAATTTAAAACATGCCAGATTAAAAGCAAAACAGTTTGGGGGTAAGCTAGATCTAAGGGCAAAAAAAGGGGAAGAGGTAGCAGATGCCATCCAAAATTGATGCTCTGCAATGACAACTCGCTGATTTTGACCATGGACACTAGCAACTGTGAATACACCAGTTCCCCAACATATACACAGACTAGGGCTACAGGACATCTGTTCACCTGAGGTAAAATGGACATGGGCTTGTAGGAACAGACATGATTCTAGACACTCGCATAGTCTCGTGTAATTAGTCTTGTCTAGTTTGGCTCTGAGTGAGTGATGAGACTGTACTTGGGCTGTGACTTTTAATGTAAGAAGGGACGCATTTCACGTATACAAGTATACTTTTAATCTGTAAAATGTTGGATGGGAATACTGACCTGAAAATGTTATCACTATCTCTAAAATTATACAGTACTAAATATTCAGCTCCTACAATTAAGCAGGGAGTATTCAGCATTTGTAATTATCATACAGACTCAAAGAACTTTGAGACAGGAAAAGATCTTAATAGGTTAACTTTTCTTCTTAAAATCTTGCATGGCCTGTTATGCCAAAAATGTTAACAACAAATATTTGTTTATCTAAATTGTTCTTTTAAAAAAATCTTCCATTTTGTATAACTTTCCAATTTGGATATTTTAAATTAATTTCCTGACTGCTTAGTGCCTCTGCTTAAAAATTATTCCTGATATTCAACATATATTTTTCTGTACTGGGTCTCTTGACAGAACTAGGTGGAACTTTTGGCAGCATCAGTGGAGGAAGGGAGCTTACAAACTGCAAGGAAAACATTTAGGTTATTCCAAGCCCCTCAGTGCTTCTGTTTGACTATTTCCGAAATTAACTTTGCAATATCTGAAGACCTTAAATTCTAAAACCAAAGTAACAACAACATTCCCAACCATTGTCATCATCCTTAACCTCCAAAAGTAAAGAAACAAAACGTAGGTCCCCCCCACACACACATACGCAAACGAATAATCTGGAAAAGACAGTTACATCCTGGCCCACTAACTGTGCTAGGAACACTTTCCTGGGATGAAACCCCATTGAAGAGACCTTGACCATTTCCACACATCCTTAAAGGGATGGCCCATTCACCAAATGCTGGTGGCTTTTCCTCTTGACTCCAGACATCTCTGTTTTCAAAATGGTTGCAGGGTGTTTTCCAACCATTTTTTAGCTATTTTTTCTGCAACTGCACTTTTGTTCGCCTTTTCTTTTGGCACGACTTGATGAGTGCTTTTTCTTCATTTTGGGGCATGTGAATGATAAAAGCGCTCTGAGGAATCCTCCGATTGCTGCCTGGCTCCTCCCCCCAAGCTCTCAGCATGCCATCACACATGTGCAGAGCAAAATCAAAGTTTGAAAGGGAGGAGGGTGACAGTGACTAAAGTGCCTGACCTCCACTCCAAACCCGCTTTTTGTAGGAGCTGCAGAGGCTGCCTGCAACCACAAAGCGCAAGGTAAGTGCTTTTGGGGAGTGTGTGTGGAGGCTGAATTATCAGAGCGACTCAGCAAACCACACACAATAAGTGGGACAAGGATGAGAAAGACCAGCTGTGTGGAAATGGCCCTGAATAGGAGTCTGCGTAGACTTGGTCAGGAGGATTGTTTTCCAAGGAGGTGTTAGCAAGGGAGAGAGGTGTTAGCAAGAATCATCTCCTCCAGCAAAATCTTCATGACTCCTTAGAAGGACTCACCTCACACTTTGAGAGCCCCGGCTTCAAACCAACGATCCTCAACATTTAACCTTCCACCCTCATGAACTGCTTTAAAGCTCACTATGGCATACAGATTTGAACCAACCATGTCTTTATTACAGTACAGCCTACAGTGTGATGACATAGTTACCTGTGATGGTGGGGAAACTCTTGCTGCCCAGATAAACGATGCAGCTTTCAGAAGGGTGTTTAATCTGATGGCAGCTTTCAGCACATCTGGAGATCAGCATCTCGCTTAAAATTGCCACATCCTTGCTTGCAAAGTGAAAAATCTCTTGAGCGCAATACAGGTTCTCTCATGTATCTCAGCCTATAGATTGTTTTCCAGTTATTCTCCACTCTTTTCTGCCTCCAAAAAGCCTTTTTGGTTTTGCATATGCCCACCTTTTAAAATTTACTTTATAGAATTTTATCTGGCTCTTTCTCTTGCTTCCCCCCACCCTCCAGTTTCCCTTTGGCTATTTATTTTTGTACTGAGCCATAATCCCTTGGATTAATCCAGGTTGTTGAGAGCTGCCACAGCCTCCAGACAAAAATCCACTGGGATCCTTCCCATTACCAAGACTCAACCCAAACAGAAGCAGTGGCTTCAATGTTAGACTAGGATCTGGGTGACCGAGGTTCAAATCCCAGTTCTGCCACGGAAACTCACTCACTGGGTGACTTTGGGCGAGTCACATGCTCTTAACCTAACCTACTTCACCAAGTAGTTGTGAGGATAAAAGGAGGAGAGAATGTTGCAACCACTTTGGGTCCTCATTGGACAGAGAAGTGGGGTATAAATGAAGTAAAAAATAATAAATATCTATGTAATCAAGTCACATGAATTGCCCATATTCATGGACCATGTGAGTGACTAGGGGTCCAAGAATTTTGTCCCCCTAGTTCCTTCTCTCAGCAGTCCTGGATTAGTCTCCCATTTCTTGAAATCATACTTGATTTGCTCTTCTTTACACCCAAAGTATATTGAAACATGTTGCAAAGGATGGCAGGTTTTCTGTTTGTTTACTACTGGTAGAGAGAATTTTGGAATGTGCAGAAGAACTTCACATCATACAAGAGTCCTGCCTTCCTCTCTTCATCTGGTCATCTTGCAGACACATTAAGAACAATTCTCATAGGGACACGTTCCTACTTATTTGTGCTGCTTGAATATGCATTGTTTAGGTTTGAATTTACGCTGTACCTTGTCTCAAAAAAGAAACACTCTGATACTGGTTTTGCAAAGGCGTGTCAGCTGCTGTGATTTAATCGGTTAATAATTGCATTCATGCAGTACATTTATTTTATCTTCAAAGTACTTTATCAGTAGGCTAAAGTCTGCTCTCCTTTCCAGACATATAACAAATATGAAATGAACAGAATTTGAATAGGATGGCAGAAAACAGGGGGGGGGGGATGTTAGACCACAGATGACTCAAGTTACTTGAACCACAACATCTGTTTTAGGTGGCAAAGTACCAGACCAATTATATTATTTCCTTTTGATAGACTGAAATATTGAGCCATGGTAGAAAAACACTAGAACTTGCCAAGACCTTGGAACAAGTCACTGGCAGAGTCTGAATTAGAACTGATGAGTTCCTGGTTTTCTATTCTGTGCTCAGAACAGAATTCCTTTTGCTCCTGTACCTTCTATTTAAACCATTTTTTATGAAAAAATCTTCCATCCACACTAGTAGCTGATGTTTCAAAACCTGAAACTGCAAGACTAAGAGAGTTCCAACATACCCCAAGAAACCTATATCATCTGGTCAAGACTAGAGATGGGCACAAACCGAAATATCAACCAAAATTCATCACGAACTGGGTCAGTTCGTGGTTCACGAACCGGTGGTTCGTCAGAGCCCATTTCTGACAAACCGCCACAAACTTCAGGCTGGTTTGTTTGGTTTGTTTTTTGGTTCGTCACCGCAGACAGCCTGGGGCTGATCAATCAGTTTCCTAGGTAACGGGGGGTTGGGCTTTTTGCTGTCCCAGAAGTGACGTTTTCACAAGCCAAACAAACCAGTTAGCGAACCAGGGCAAGTTCATGAAAGTTCGTGGTTTGTAGTTCGTGAAATGCAACAAACCATGAACTGCATGATTCAGTATTTTCCTGGTTCATGCCCACCTCTAGTCAAGACCAATATATTTTGCTTCTCAGAATAAGTTAATTTCTCTACCCTCGCTGTTTTATTGTATGCACCCATAGTGGGTGTTTCTGTCTTAAGAGTTTTCTTAATTCCAACTCCTTTTCTTTGTTTATAGATGTGCCTAAAGTGAAGGGAAGAGACACTCCCAATGTACAGAAGTGAATATTCATATGGAACAAGAGCAAGGGGTTACAGTAAGAAAATGGGGAGCATGGAATGTGTACATGCCTCATCCACACAAGACTGTTGTCCTAAGGATCTCAATGGTAGTTGGGTTCTCCCTAGAAGAATTTCCCAGCTCACCTGGATTTCCTGGAATACCGCTATCCCTGGCTGTGCTGCCTATTGTGCTGAGTGGGTGCTAAGGCTGAATATGAATGTTACAGTGAAAAGCTTCAACTCTCCAGACTTTTCCTCTAGGTCATAATTGGTACAAACTAGGGAGAAAATAATATCTGGACAATTCAAATACCAAAAGAGTTAGCTAATTTTTTCAAGGGGCAAAATAAACTTTGCAGAAGTCCACTTCTTTGATACCATCTGCTAGGATTCAGAAATCGCTGTTGTGTCAGGCAAACGGCTACATTCATTTGAACTGGGGTCCTGCAGGAGAGGTTCCTTCCCAGTAGATTATACCACTCATCTGTAATTGCCTGCCTTCTGTCAATGAAAGATAATGCATTTAAGCCATGATCTAAAGCCACTAAAGTCAGTGGAAGCCTTTCAGTGGGCTTTAGTTTAGGCCCCTGGGATGACATTTATCAAAGGCAAGATTTATCTTATGGATCAGAGTAGTATTTTGGCCTGAGACTCAGAGGTTGTGCTCGAAGCAGCTACCCAAACAATATGCTTTGTATGCTATTGATCCTTCATTAGGAATGAGAAAGCTGATAGAGTACCTTGCATAACCTACTTTAACATTTCCCATGGAATCCTACAAGGGGTACCTCTGTGCAGACAAGTATTAGGATTATTGTGTGTGTTTTTTAAGAAAGCCTTACTAAACAAGCACTTACCGTTACATTAAAATTGATCCTGTTCTCAAATTATTTTCTGCTGTACCTAGTGAAAAAGTGTCTAAGTGGCTGATGAATTTGACAGATGATTTTCATTTGGGCCTCTAGACATGCTGCCTCAGCGGATCTCAGAGTCAAGCCACACATCTGTCACTCCCTCCCGTCAAGCTCTGGGATATTTAATTATATTAAAAACCTCATTTATCCAGATCAGCTATATCCATATTTTCTGGTATATTGTAAAGGGTTTAAAGAATGCCAATGAGTGTACACTGATTTGTTTTATTTAATGAAAGGAATCAGGAGTATGTAGAATAGGCAATTTTGCATACATTTTCTTAGTATCCTTTTTTTACCATTTCCAGTTTTGAGGTTTGGGTAGGTTTGGGAAGCAAGGATGCCCAAACTTCAAAATTGGAAACAATAAAAAAGGGTAGAAAAAAAGGCATACATATTTATTAAACATAGAGAATAAAGTTAGAATTGCTGCTTTAAATATGTACTCCTATGTACTACCAGTGCTCCATGTTGTCTAATATTAGTCCTAGAATTGATTATGTTGTGCTTCAGTATTTTTTCTACTCTGTATTGGATTCTTGCTAATACTATGTCTTTTAAACTTGTATCTATTTACCCTATGGTATTGTTTATGAAATGTGCTTGAGCCAGGAAAAATGCAGGACAGTTTTGCCTTCAGATAGCCCTTGGTAAATTCCTTTTGGTTCCTGACAACCACTGCATGTTTTGTGGCAGCCAGGGTAAATAATTTTTCAACTGCTGTTTGTTCCGGTAAACATGGGAAGTGTAAAGAGGAGGAGCAGGGCCAGCTTAAGACATGCTGATGCCCTGAACTATGACAAATAAATAAAAAACTTGTCTCTTTGTCTGATTACTTCAAATAAATATATATATTTTACTCAGTTGGGTAGAAAAATTGGGTGAGCATGTAAGGCATCTATTGACGAAGGGAAGTCATCTAAGCTAGCTGCTTATAAGCTATATGGCTAGTGGGTAGGGGAAAGATGTTCCCTTGGCGCTAAGCAACATTAAACTGAACTGTTGCTGTGGTACGGCACAGCATGAGGGGATATTGGTGGGGCTCAGCAGCACTTCTCGTCTCAATTCTGTGCAGGGAATTTTTTAAAAAGCCTTCAGTGTCTGAGACAAATCTCCCCTAAGGGTACTCCTCAATGAACCTATCCATCAGCTGAAATGATGACAACGATGATGTCTGGGTTGGAATTTTTGTACCAAACATCTGGTGGACTGCAATAGCAGAAAAAGTATCTTCCAAAGGACACAAAAGGATGTATGCTGCCACCCCTCCTTGAGGGCTCTGTTCTATAACAGGGAACACTCCTCTTTGTATGTAAAGAAAATGTGCTTATTTAAACTATTTATATGCCAACCTTTCTTTTGGAAAAAGAGGCCCTATAACATTAACAAAAATGTTTGTTTGTTTAGTATTTTGAGGCCTTTCATAATCTGAGGCCCTAAAATGTAGCTTACTTACCTTGTGCATAAATCCGCCTCTCAGGAGGCTATGCATGAAGGAGCCACAGCCGATCATGGCAACTCAGAGCGTTTCCCTTGCGGGGCTTGCCTTTGGAGGGGCACATGTTTCCTCTTCACACCACAGAAAATCTCAGCAGAACACCAATGTGCCCAGGCTACTGTGTGAAATGGAAGGTGTATCTGTAAGCCAAATTGAAAATGACAACAGAAGAGCTATGAATTAATTCTCTACTAACTGGGAAGCCCTGTTTAAATCACAGATAAAGGGATTGACTCTTTATTTGCTATTTTCATTATCCAAACCAATCCCCTTGTTTTATTACAGTTACAGTTCCAGGGTGTCAGAAGATGGAGAAGTTCAAGAAGACCTCCATTTTTCGGTGCTTTTTCTGGGATTGCAAGAAGTGCAGTTCCAGAAAAAGTAACATAAAAATGGAAGCAAAACAGCCTGCAAACATTTTGAAAACAGAGACACCTGGAGTCAAAGGGAAAAGCCGCCAGCGTTCAGTGAGTGGGCCATCCTTTTAAGAACGTGTGGAAACAGCCCTAATTTGGTCCAACAGACATAAACGATTCACTTTTTGTCACTGAACAGGCCAGATTCTCTCTCTCCCTCTCAGTGAAAGTTCAAATTCTGAAGATAACTGTATTCTGTATTAAGAACCAGATTCTGTGCTTGTGAAGTAATTCTACAGATGTATGGAACACCTCTAACTTTAGGTCTCTCTTGGGTTTATCCTCCCATTTAAATGTAGCCTAAAGTTTAGCATGCGAAGTTTTACAGATAAATTTAATCAATATTGCATCACATCACTAAGAACATCTATTGAAAGAGTAAATCCTTTATTAAATAAATTATGGCAAATGAGTACATGTTCCACAAACCACAACTTTACTTGCATGAACTCACATTTGCCTTTCATGGTTGCTATCTAGTAATCCTTAACTCTATGTATTTTTAAGTTTCTAATGGGAATGCTCTGGACTATGTGTGGCATATTATTTTTTAAAATTTGCACCAACACAACACTGCTAATGTTTCTATACACCAAAACTCACTAGAAGTTCATCTGATATTTACATCCATAACAAGTAAGAAATCTAGAAAATGTGTGGGGAACGTGAACTCCTTTGTGTAGCTGTGGAATAAAAATGTAATTTATTGTGACTGGAATAAAATGAAGTTGAATCTAAGGTAAATCGATAGACAACAGCATTAGCCCAACTATTAATTGGCAAGTTGATCTTGTGATCCATTCAAAAAGTCTAATGTATAGTTCAATTAGCCTTGAGCTATGACTCAGATATTCAATAGCAGATATTCAGATAGTGCATACATGAACATGTTTTTGAAATGGTGCAACTGCACATGCTGAACCTGCCCTTGACCTACTTACATTGCTCAGAATTTATGCACGGGGCCTATACACACACTCTTTAATGTTCATAGGCTCTGAATGTGTATTCCTTCCAGTTTTGCAGAATGCAGAGTATTAAGCATTCCGAGTCTTATAGGCACAGTATATGCAGAGGCACCATGCACAAGTCATCAAAGGCTTGGCTCCTATGTATTGTGTTGTGCAGCACCCTTTTCCACTGCAGAGACTTTCCTCCTCTGTGGAGCGCGTTCTTCCAGCATCAGGCACTTCTGTTCATACAAGACCAATATCTTTAAATGAGACAAAAATGTACTAGAGGTATGCAATGGACAAAGGCCGATTCCAGATGACTAACCTTAAGTTAGTTAACCCAAGACTGGTGCAGGCAAAAAGAAGGCATGGGATCCAAGCCAAAGCACGGAGATGGGGGCAGAGGCAACCGCCACATTCATTCTATCCTGTTTGAACAGATGCACAGGGCTTACATGAGTGCATTTAATTCCAATTTTATAAGATTCCTATACATTTCATTCATGTGTGTGTGTGTGTGCATGCACGCATTGTGTAAACACATACACACACATACACACATTATTGACAATGATGATGCTTGCAGTTGGGGTACTAACCGCAGCCTAAAATCCAGGGAAATAGTTTGCAACAAAGTCCTTTACTGCTCCATAAACAACACGCTTTGAATTACATAGATAGTGCCGCTCCTGAAACTTTCCCTGTCAAAGGCATCTACAAGTAGCAATCTTTTTTTTAAAAGTCAATTTGGCAGCAACAAACACAAGTCCTTTGCAAAAACAAAAGTCAATACATGAAGCACTAAGAAAAGAGGCTCCCAGGAATGTTGCAGGCTCTTGTTTCTTTTCAACACTGTTTGGCTCCTGAGCAGAATATATAACATGTATAATTATTTGCCTGTGTATGGGGTAGGGTTGCCAACTCTAGGCTGAGAAATTCCTAGAGATTTGGGGGTGGAGCCTGGGAGTCTCTCTACACTTCTGACACATGTTCTTCACATGTTGGGAGACACAACGTTAGCTGGGAAGTGTAGTTTTAAATGACAGAGCTGGTGGAGATCACTACGGAGAGGACAGACTCTCTCACAGCTCTCCACTGCCTCTGGTGTGCAGCAAAGGCAGCAGGGCAAAGGCTCTGGAAGGGGAGACAGTCCAGCACGCCAGAGGCAGTGGAGAGCTGTGAGAGAATCTGTCCCCTCCAAAGGGTGTAACTGCTTAGGATGGCAAGTGTGCACTTGTGTCTCCATTGAAATCAGTGGAACTTGAACATGCTTAACTGGATGGCCACACACTCACACACACACACAAACCCATGTTCATTTCTAAGATACCAGTAACGTCTAGTATTAGATAGTGGGGTTCTTTGATAATGGAAGATAATTATATGTAAACTGGTCTTTAGAATAGTTTTAATCAGGCTTGGAATGAAAAACCTTTAAACAGTTCCCCTCTGTCAGTCATCAAAATTTTAAAAAATCACATTTGTGTCCAGATCAAATTCTGTTTATTCAAATGACATGGAGGGCAATCAGAATGTTTGGATCATCGGAAGCTTGGATAAACACAAATGCAATTTAGAAAGAATTTTGCTCTCATGGGGGTATTTTGAGAGTGAATGGGGGCTCACTGCAGCTCTGAACAGCAGACAACTCAAGAAAACTATCTGGATATAGTAGTGCCAAGGGTGTATATATATATGGCATGATTTAACCCAAATTAAGCATGTTTAAAGCTGCAATCCTAAGCTCACTTACTTACCCAGTAACACTGACGTCTGTGTATTGGATCAGGCTGCAGTATCTCATGGATTTCAAGTTGCAAGTCAGCTATCTCCTTAAATCTCTCCCACTGAAATCAGTGGAATTTTTAAAAGGCTTCATTGGTGTGTATTCAACCATCTGCTGACTTTGCAGGGTGCTACTTTCCCACTTCCCTGTTGCAGCCCTTTGAACCCTCCAAAATTTGTTCCTGGGTGTCAGTGGACTCTCCAGCAGAACATCATAGAGGGGCAGAGTGTGCACTGGGATAGAGAATGGGTGAAAATCGCTGTCCTCTCTTCCACGCACAGAAATGCCGTTGCACCAGAGGAACTGTGTGATTGGATGGACGCTGCTTTGGTTGGGATTGTGCCCAGAGCCTTTTGTTCAATTTGGAGTAATTCCATGGCCAGAATTAGAATGAACTACTTTGGTAAGGTAAGAATGAGTAGGAAGTTGAATGCTGGGCAATGAGGCCTTGGAGCCGCCAGCATCTGGTGTCACTCACCCTGTGCTTCCATCCATTACCTGCAGCAATGAAGGACTTCTGTTGTGTGGAGTCAGCAAGTGTACAGTCAGGAGAACATTAGGCAAGCGTATATCTTATTCAAATAATTGTTCGGCTCTCCTTCTGTTGTGTAATAATTGCTTCAGGGCAAGGTATGCCACAGATCCAATTAACTGAATTGTTATAATTAATTTGACACAATCACTCTCCTGTTTATGAATGCTGTCAATTTGTAAACACACTTGGGGGTCTCACAAATGGACGCAAACCCTTTCAGGGATGACTCTTGGAAGGGATTTGGGGGAGGCTCAACTGAAATCCAAAAGGCCCCGCCTCCAACAAATACAGAGTCATCCTTACAAGCAAGTCAAACCTTGCAATTCACGGTTGCAAGCACCAACTCATCCTGGCCCGCTTATTTTTATTACGCAACACGTACTGACACATTCCTTCAGAGTGTGTGTGTGTGTGTGTGTGTGTGTGTGTGCTTGTGCATGTGCAGCAATTGCTGCAGCAGCTTTGTATGAATAAAGAGAAGGCCATGGGAGGGAATATAGAAGGTAGGGCATATTTTCAAGCCACGATTAGTGTTTACCTTTGGCAATATTCTTGCAGAGGTCTGACGTTTGGTGACCTGTTTTCAAAAGTAGTTCTCAGTCCTGACTCCCTCCTCCCCTATGTAATTATGCACCATGATGTCATAATATCACAAATGAAGGCCATTTGGTAATTTGGTAAACCAATGTGGGCTTTTCTTGGAGTGCTGTGGATGCTGTAATGTTACCACTAGAGAGGTGTTGAATAGAAGATCACAAAAGTTGCTTAACTTCTTTAAACAGAGTCTACAGGATGGTCCCCTTTTTGTTGCACAAGCCAATCCCATCATTAGCAGCTGAATGCCAAGCAGGAATACTAGAGGCAAAGCTTTCATCCAGCCTAGAGATGCAGTGATAAAAGGGCACCATAAGCACCTGTCACTTTCAGATATCAAGTATTAAGATCCAATAACTGATGAGGAATGGGAGGATTTGACTAGGATATAGGGGTTTTCTCTTCCAAGCCAAACCAGAAATCCCTGTGACTTACAGCTGGCAAAGCAGGGAGTTGCAATGACATATTTATTCTCCTCCTCATATGATGCTATCTAGTATGCACCAGAAAAATTGCCTGACCTGGGTCCAAAGAGATTAACAGTGAAATAATGCAGACGGTGAGATTTTCTTACCGGTTTTGCAAATACTTCATATGTACACATGGGGGTATATGTACACATGTGGGCATTATAGAAGTTAATAACACAACTGAACTATTATTGGGTAATCACTGGGGACTATCTGGAAAGGATGTACCTTGAAAGGCATAACTCTGGGCTATCTAAGAAAGGAAAGTTTAAAAGAGTAAAAACTAGGATTTGCCCAGCTCTCTAATTTGGCCCTGGTCAAAACTAAAACAGCAGGTATTCATGAATCACGATTAAAGTTCCTAACATGACTCAGGCAGGTCTCTGAGCCTACATATGAACCAATCCATGTAGGCAAGATACTTTAGACTGGTTTATACATTGATAAAAGCACATGGTACAGTTCTCCTGGGACCCAAAGGCAGATGTGAAATTGCATGTTGGAATGCTCTGTGGCTACAAAAGGTCTCAGAAAACTAGCATTTTAACAAGCAACTTTCTCACTGATCTTCTACTTTTTTCTGGTCAGGATTTGATTTTCTTGACAGCATTCAAAATATGGGCAGGAACAAAGACTCCTGAAGGGATATCAGCACAGCTTCTGGAAAGGGGAGTCTTCTTTGAAAGAGTTAACAAGAATGTGGATAAGGGTGATACAGTAGACATTATATTCTTAGACTTTCAAAGGTTTTGGACAAGGTTCTTTGCCAAAAACTCCTGAGTAAATGTTGTAGTCATGGGATAAAGGGACAAGTCCTTTTATGAATTACAAATTGGTTAAACAACAGTAGGAATAAATAGACAGTTCTTGCAACGGAGGGAAGTAAGCAGCGGGGATCCACAAGGATTGGTACTGGGTACTATTTGATGGTTCATAAATGATCAGGAACTGGGAGAGAGCAGTAAAGTGGCCAAGTTTGTGAATGATATCACATTTATTCAGGATAAAGAAAATCTGAATGGACTCTGGGAAGATTACCTCTAAATTGAATGAGTGAGGGAATATTGGTAAAGTGAATGAGTGAATGAAGTTCAGTGTTGAAAAGTTCAAGGTGATACACACTGGAACAAAAAACATCCCATCTTTATGTGTGGATGGTGTCCAAACTGGCCAATATTGGTTCTAGAGGATAGTGTGATGAAAATGCTGACTCAGTCTGAAAATTGCAAAGTTCATACTATGGATTTCTAAAAAAAAATAAAACAGCCAATATTGGAATGCTCTTGTATATCTATGATGCAGCCATATCGGTAATAATATGTTTGCTGTACCTCAAAAAAGACTTTACAGAGCTGGAAAAAGTGCAGAAGACGCAAAGGCAAGAAGACCCAAGATGATTAATGAATTGGAGCCCCTTTTTCATGGGCAAATGAGAAAACTCTAGAGCTTTTCAGTTTAGAAAACGAGACTAAGAGGAACATGATAGAGGTTTATAAAATTATGCATGGAGTGGAGAAAGTGGATAGAGAGAACTTCCTCTCCCCTGACACTGTTACTCAGAGACCCACCCACCCCCCATGAAGTTGATGGACGATAGATTCAAAACAGACAAAAAGAAATACAACTTTACTCAATAAGTAATTCAATTGTGGACGTGACTGCCAGAAGATGAAGTGAAGGCCACCAGCAGAGATGGCATTGAAAGGAGGCTAGACAGATTCATAGATGATAGGCTCATTAATGGCTGCTAGCCAAGATAACTAAAGGGAAAGTCTAAGAACAGAGGCAGTTAACCTCTGAATACTATTCCTAGGAGGCAAGATCAGCAGGAGGCCATCTCTGTTCATTGGCCCTTCAGGGCAACTAGTTGGCCATTGTGTGAAACAGCTGCAGAACTAGATGAACCACTAGTCATCTAGCAGGACCCCTCTTATATTAATGGGATTCTGCACCTGCTCATCCTGTACTGGTCCAGGCCAAAATGGGTTTGTATCAAACGCTGTTAGTGAATATATCATTTGCATCTCAGGAACAATGCTCAAAGGAGGTGGTATGAAGAGTGTAGATATAAGCAGAGGAAACAGGACAGTGAGATAAAAGGCCAAAATGGGAGCAGTTTGGTTTTTTAAAAAACAGCATCTCAACATTGTGCCTTTGTGCATAATGGATGATAAACATCTGCTTGTCTTCTGTTTCTTAGAACGACCAACCATAGGTTACATAACCAGGGCTAGATAACTAAGAAAAACGTGTTTATCTCCACAATCACCCTTTTAGGCAATGCAAGATGGTAGTTTACTGTGAACTCCAGGGCAGATGCTCCCAAAGGATTAAAGAGTTGTGCTTGGAATCTAGATCCTTATAGTAATTAAGCCCTACTGGTTGTGCAATTAATTGCCTACTATTGATGGTATTCCCTTACAAGTGATGCATGTATGTCACAAAAACTCCCTCGCAGGCAGTACTTTATTAACATTGTTAATAATTATGGTAGTGTTTGGTCCCATAAATACTAATGTCAAGAGTTAATAACATCAATTTCCATCAGCCAGCCACATATTATAATAGCAACTATCACAAAGTGTCGTAGTTTATGAGGCCTGAGGGTATCCTTTTTCCTGTCTGCTGTGAAATGTGTCAAGCTCATATGCCCAGGGAACTGGTATAAGTCCATCGGATACCACTGCTGTCAGAATTCCTGTTTGGAACATTTACAGTGTTGAATGCACTGGCATATCAACAGGTTTAGAGAATACTGGGGAGAGAGTGCTGAATGAAGACAGATGTAATGTTCTTAACAGTCAGTGACAGGCTCTTCACCTGTGATGTGAACTCAAGCTGTGCAATTTTCCCACATAAGTCAACTCTGATTTAGTTTGTCTACCCTTATGTCTGCCTTTTTAAATAAAATGTATAGAGGCATAAAAGGATTGATACATGTATATGTTCACCTTTCACCATATAAAACAAATTCGGCAACATTTTTACTACAACTGGCAAAATTTCTTTAGCGACTGGGGGAAGGTATGTAGGTCATTTTATGGGCATTAGCCAACAGACTTTTCTTCCATCGCTGGCCTTTATCCCACACTCTAGAGTCTTGTGGAACTTGGTTTTTTCTCTAAAGTTGTCTCCAGGACATTAAAATGTACATGTTTTCAGGGCGGCAAAGACAATTCAAGCCCCTAAAATAACACACTGGTAGTCTGTGGGACTCTAGGGCACCCAATAAGTGGAGGAAATGTCATTTCCCTAGCTTTTCTTACCCTCTATGTTATATGCTACTCTCTTAATTTCTCTAGTGATGGACACATTATCTTGTTCCTAACTTTAACATGAAACAGGCATCCATTTGGTAAAACCTGCACAATTCCTATTCCTACTGCAAACAGATGAACATCAGATTCTGCAGGTAAGCCATCACATAACAAGAACCAATGAAATAACCTGGAATGTTTCTAATAAAGCACTTGCCTCAGTGAGAGAAAGCCTACTGTGGCAAGTTTGGCCATCTTGGTAATGGTGAATGGCTAGCTAAGGATTCATTGTCCGAGGGCCTTAACAAAAGAACTTTAACATTCGGGAATTGTTTGGCTGAAATCTCTTTTGTGGAATCGCGCAAAACTCCCAGATAACAGTATCTTCCTGGCGCGATTTTGCGCGAGAAAACGCTGTCTTCCGGGTCTTTCGCGTGATGTTCCGCAGTCAGGTAAGACGTGTGGAAACAGCCCAGGAATGTAATATCTAGTAGAGTTTGGGAAAGCAACATTCCTCATGACTAAAGGGAGGGGCAGAGAAGCAATTTGAAGCCAATTTTGAGTTGAGATAGGTAGAAGCTGTGAGTTGGTTAATAGTAAGGCTCAATTGCTGCCTGGATTTGCTGTGCATATATTGTAGTGGAAAGTGCCATCAAATCACAGCCAACTCATGGCAACACCGTAGGATTTTCAAGGCACAAGACTAACAGAGGTAGTTTGCCATTGCCTGCAGCTGTATAGTGACCTTGGACTTCCTTGGTAGTCTCCCATCCAAGTACTGATCAGAGCCGACACTGCCTAGCTTCCAAGATCTGATGAGATCAGGTAAGTCGGCACCAATCCAGTAGGGTGTTTATATATTACTCCTATTATAAGGCCTATGCATTCCTTTCAGGTTCAGTTCCAGGTGTTGGATCTTACTTTTCAAGCCCAGCATGACCTGGGGATCGGACCCACAGTCTCTCCCTGTATGAATTCATCCAGCAGCACCGGTCTTTTCCAAATATCTTCTCTCCATCCCCTCCAACAGACAAAAACAGCCACAGCAGTGATCATTATGGAATATAAATTATGTGTAAGCAAAGAATATTGGGAAAACAAAGGGAAACCATGCATGTTTTATTATTTAGACATGGGTACAAGTATAAGAGGTATTAGCAGAAACCAGGGAGGCTAGGTATTTTTCCTGTGCATTACATTAAAGATTTAGCCCAAATGTTATAACACTTATTACCTATCTCTATCCTGGTGTTCTTGCCACCCTTTTTTGTTCATTTTCCCTCCTCAGATTTTAACACTAAAAATTCAGGTACTTGTCTGCCAAGAAATAGGAAAATTATATCATAGAAGGGCAGGATTTGTCATGCAATTGGTTTGTCTTAATTGAGGGTTAGTGAGCAAAATTAAACAGCGATTCCAGCATTATTTTTATGCACCCAGTGTAAAAATGTTTGGATCGTACCTCATATAATTAGGATCAAGGATGGACTTGGCATCTTCAAGGCAAAGCCTCAGAATGACTGTGATGGCTTAGCTGGCACCATTGCCAACACTTGTCTTGCAGGGAGGATAATAGTAACAATTAACTTGGCAAGACAGAACAGAATTAAATTGGTAGCAAAACTAAATTGTCTCCTGGCCAAATACAGGGTGAGGAGTGACCTCACAGTGTGATCTACAACATCTGCCATAGAATTAGATAATTATGCTTGCTTTTTTAGGAGGTGCATCTCTTCCTGTAGGGTATTAAAATGTCCACTTATTTTAATGCTTCCTTATTGTAGACCTTGCGTATCTTCTGCTTTTCTGGGAGAATGAAACAGGCCTTTATTTGGCGATTGCCAAGCCTGCTATTTAAACAGTGTGGGGTAGCTAAAAACACAACTCACTGTTAGATGCCCAATATTTACTGAAAATGACACCAACTGACTCTCAATTTCTGTAAGAATGACAAAGAGGACTGTGGTGTCTTACAGACCATGGGTTGGATCTGGTGCAAAGACCACACAAGAATTGCCAGTATTCCTAGTTTTCCTCTCTACCAGCAGCCATTTCTAACTCTGAGTAAATTTATTCCTGGAGTCTTAGGATTGGCACGGAATAATAGCCAGGCAGGTTGGGAGGGCACAGTGGGAAGAGGGAAGGGGACAAAATTGCTTCCTTCTTCCTCTCTTGTCAGGGGAGCTCTGCTCATGCAAGAGGCAGCAATTTCCCCCCTTTCCCCCACAGCCACCTGACCCACATGATTATTATTCCACATGCATCCAATAACCCTGAATGTAAATTATCCTGGATTTGAAAATGGCTGCAGAGTAGAAGGTAAAGCTGGAAAGATTGGCAACTATCAGCACTTTCCACTGACAGATTGAGGAATCCAATGCAGTCTGTGGTAAAATTAATGTCCTTTCTTAGGCTGAAGCATAGGTAGCCTTTCCTTTCCAACTCCTTTGATCCAATGATTTTGAGCAGTAGATACAGAGTCTTTATTTCTTTAATGAAAATATGGAGGAGAGATACATGGCCATAGCCAGCGTGATCCTTGGGTCTCTATCCACCAGCAAATAAGGGACTATATTGTCTTTTGGTACAATAGGGGGTAGTTTATTTAAAATAGGAGTAATCCAGTTCACTATAAGAATTAGATAAAGTCTTTATCTTACCATGCAGGATCTTTCAACAGGGCTAACACTTAGGCAGGTTCGTTAGGCAGTCTCTTTCCTTCTATTTCAGAATTCAAGAGATTATGAAGTACACCTAGGCCTGGCTAACTCATTGGTTCTACATCCTTGTAGAAAGTTTTTCTGGTCGAAGCTGTTGTGGATATTGACTAGGAGGATTCTGTAGCAATCTGATACATACATTAATGACCAGTGTTTTTTAATCTGCTGGAGATAGCGGAATGATACTACAAATGCTTTAAAATAGATATAAAGATCTTATATGCATATGGAATAGAAAAGTCTCCAGCTAGTTAAAGATTACATACATTGGCTACTTAAGCACACATTTCATGCACATTATATTTGTTTCATTTTTGACATTTCTATCCAACCATTTCCCCCAAGGTTAGGATAATGTACCTAGGGAGTTATTCCATTTTACAGCCACAAGGATTGTCTGGCTGACACAGGGACTAACTAAAGTCATCCAGTGAGAACCAAACTAGACATTAAGAGTGGCACAGAGTGTTGGATTTAGTTAAGGATGGCTGGACCAGTCAGACATCCCTTCCTTGCCTTATTAACAGAGTGCTCCTCCTGAGCTTCAGCGCAGCAGCGTAGCCTAAACTAATATTTACCACACTATCTTACAAATTGCACACAGAGAGCCTTTCCAAGTTTTTTTAAAAAATAACTTGATTTATCATATTTTGAAATATAAACAACTGTAAGAAGAATGAACAAGTCCAAGAACCAACATTATTCTGTACTATTTTGATAAACTCAACACAACATCTTAACAGCATTCAATACACCACATAAACTATACAATATTTTATCTATTCACCTCTCAGTCACTGGGTGACCAGAATATTACAGACCGTTGCATTTGGTAAGTGGGATTGGTCTGCAGCAGTCGAAAACTCTAGAAATGGGAGCCAAATACTAACAAATGAAGATTGATAATTAGGGTCATCTAACAAATGTAGGTGATCAGTGATCTTTTCCATGGCAAGAAAGTCCCATACCTTTTTAAACCACATTGATATACAGGGGAAGTTTGCCTTATTCCATGAAAATACTACTAATGCCTTGGCTGCAGTTAAAAGAAAGAAAATTAGGTCCTTCCTGGTATCTGAAATCATCCCATCCTCCCATAAGCCTAGCAAGATAATCTCTGGTTTTAACGGTACTTTGTGTCCTGTGTTTTTAAATATTTGGGTGACAATTTTTTTCCAAAAGGCCTGGACCACTGGGCAGCTCCACCAACAGTAGAGATAGTCCCCAGGTAAGCCACATTGTCTCCAGCATAAAGGGCTATAGCTCTTGCTGATTAAATGTATTTGAGAGGGATACTGATACTATTTAGTCATTATTTTAAACAAAAGAATCCAAGTGTTAATAACTCTGGAATACATTGTTTTAGTTTTCCATATGCTTCCCCATTATAAGTCGGTGAAATTAATTCTGCAAGCTTTTCCCAAAAAACCCTGATATTTCACCTGAGAATCCTCCCTCTTACTGTTCATAATTTGATATAATCTAGAGACCATCCCTTTATGTTGCCTATGATCGTTTCGTATAACAACCTGAAATTTTGTGAGGGGCCTTTTGAAAGCCTCTTTAACGTCTCTGCTTTCAGAAAGATGTTTGACCTGCAAGTACTGAAACCAGGGAAGTTTAATGCTTGAACCTTCTTCTAGTTTAGTTTTTTCCTTAATATGTCCTTGTTTAATTACATCACACAATCTATAATTATGTGTTTCCCTCCACTGGTCAAACTGATGTGGTTTATTTGCTGGTGGGAACCAGCTCTGCGATAGAAAGGATGGCATAGGTGAAATTTTAGGTGCTAACCACTTCCTGTCCTTATCCCAAATGCAAAGTGTGGCATCGCATAAGATATTTATTGTACTTGAGTTGGGTCTTTCTTTCTTGTCTCCCCAAATTACACCTGTTAAATTCCATGGAGAAAAATAAGATCTCTCAGTATTGGCCCACTGAATGTTGTCACTTGGATTCATTAATGTAATTAAATTGGCCAATTGAGTCGCAACATAGTAGCTTCTCAAAACTGGCATAGCCCCCCCCTTTTTTTTTTTACCGGCCTAAACATAGCATCCTGACTAATTCTGGTCTTTTTGTAGTCCAAATAAACTTGCTCAGATTAGCCTGCCACATGGATTTCTTTGTCCGAAAGGAATATAGGAATCATCATTCTAAAATAAAAGAGGTAATGTGGAAGTACAAAAAAATTAATTAAGTTTACTCTTTCATACCAATTCAGATTGAGTTTTCGACTATCTCTAAGGAGCACAAGGAGCATACTAACTTTGTCTTCTAGGTCTTTGTAGTTACAGGCTTTAAGCTTATCTAATGAGATGGGGATCCTAATTCCTAAGTACTCCCATGACTTCTTGATCCATCTGTATGGAAGTTTTCCTTTAAGTATTTTAGAAACCGAGCTTGATACATGTAATTTTAAAATTAATTTTAAATCCTGAAATATGACTAAAGGATGAGATAGTCTATTCCAGTGCATTCAGAGACTTCTCCGGTTTAGTAACATACACTGCCATATCATCAGCAAATAAACTAAGTTTATATTCTTGACCATCAATGCAAACCCCTTGAATATTGTGGTTAGATCTAATCAATTCGGCTAGAGGCTCAATAGAGATCGCAAAAAGAATGGGGGATAGGGGGCACCCCTGACGGGTGCCTCTCGACAGGTTAAAGTCCTCCAATAAGACACCATTTGCCAGTATTTGAGCTTTAGATTTTGCATATAAAGTTTGTATAGTCTGCATGAACCTAGGGCCGAAGCCCATATTTCCCAATAGTTGAATTAAGTATTGAATTTCTAATCTGTCATATGCTTTTTCTGCATCAAGGGAAAGAATTAAAGATTCAATCTGGTGATGTTTACAGTGGTTAATGATGTTAACTGTTTTCCTGATGTGGTCTGTAATGTTCCTATGGGGGATAAATCCTATCTGGTTGCTATGAATGTAATTAGTGATGAAAGTGTTTCGCCTACTTGCCATAATTGCGGTAAAAAAATTTGTGTCCTGGTTGAGTAAGGAGATGGGTCTGTAAGACTCTGGACGCATTCGGTCTTTTCCTTTCTTGGGTATTAAAATAATTTTGGATTCATACCATGTTTGCAGGATGGCCCTGTGAAGTAAAGCCGAATTACAAGCCTCTGCAAGAGGCTCTGCTCGGGTATCAATATTTTTTTTATAATATTCGGCTGTAAAGCTGTCTCTGCCTGGAGCTTTGTTCAGTTTTAGCTTCTTAATTGCTTCAATCACTTCCTGTCTAGATATTAACTGTTCCATTAGGTCTTTATGAGCTTGTGATACTTTCTTTGTGTTTTTAAAATCTGACAAAAAGGAAGAAATAGAAAGCTTATCTGGATTTTCCAAAGAGTACAGCTTTTTATAAAAATCCATAAATATCTTTCTAAGATGTCCTTAGCATTATAAGTTATTTTATCTTTTTGGTTTCTCAAGCCACATATCAAATTGGCCGGCGCTCTCTTATGAATTTTCCATACTAGTAATCTCAGCATTTTTGGATTCTGGTGCCAATATCTTTGTTTCATAAATAGTACGTTTTTACGCACAGTGTGAACCTCTAGTGTTTTTAACTTCTTCCTTTCCAAAACTAATTTTTTATAAATTTTGGGACTACAATATTTTTTGTGCTGTTCTTCTAAAAAGCAGATATTACTTATTAATTCTAGTTTGCATTTCTCTTTCTCCTTTTTATAGGCTGCTGCAAGCAAAATAAATTTTCCCTAATGACAGACTTCATGACGTCCCAAACTACGATCTGCAAAGACTCACCATTGCCATTAAATCTAAAATATTCACCCAACTCTTCTCATATTTTCTCTGAAAAGGAATGATTTAATAAAAGAAATTTATTCAACTTCCAATGAAACCCTTGTCTTGTTCTTAATTTTTGTCGGATTTCACATTCAACCCATGAACGGTCAGACCAGGCATTGAGTTCTATGTCAGCAGAGGTCATTAAAACCTTTTCTTTACATGTGTTAAATGTCTAAGCCCAGGGGTAATTAGAATATAGTCTATTCGAGTATGTACATTAAGATGAGCAGAAAATATGTATAGTTCCTCTCATTAGGGTGCTGGTCTCACCATATATCAATTAAGGAAAATTTCTACAAAAGTTCTTTTAGCTCAGATGTTTTGCTAGTTTTAACAGGCTTCTTCCTAGTTTTTTTGGTAAAGGATTACCATATTATTATCTACAGTATAATTAAGGTCACCGCCAATAATGATTTCCCCTTCTGCAAACTCTGTTAACTCCTCCAGGGTGTTTTGTATAAAGTCTAACTGATTATTATTTGGGGTATATAGTGATGCTATTGTTAACTTAAGACCATTAACAGACCCTTTTACCCCAATAAATCTTCCTCCTGGATCCGTCTTTGTTGCTGATATCTAAAAAGGGGTGCTTTTTGAAATCAATATTGCCACCCCTCTAGCCTTAGAAAACCCTGGGGCCTGGAGATGATATTGAAACCAGTTAGATCTAAGTACTTGGGGTAAACTATTCTTAAGATGTGTTTCCTGCAGCAAAACAAAGTTGGGACATTGTTTAACTATTATTGATGTAATACGCTTAAGCTTAATGATATTGTTTATCATTTAAAGATAATGATATGCAATTAAAAGATAATACCTTAATATAATGGTGAGATGTTGGTATTTGTATACAGTAAGGTCTTATAACTTCTCGGTTCCCCAGACTCCTCCAGGTCATACTCCAACAGGTTACCCAATCTAAACACATAACTCTTAAAAAATAGAGATACTTAATTTTATGCATAAGAGTAACTTTGATCTCCCAGTGACACTTGGGGAGCCAATACATACAATTAAGCGAGAACACAAATTTACACACCTCCTGTTTCATTGTCCGCCTAGACCCCCACTCTGTTAGAATGTATTTTGGTTGAGTCCATCCAACCTCACTATTGTCATATTTCTTACCTCTCCCACCCTCTCCCCACTCCCTCCCTCTTCCTCAACCCTTCCCACCTCCCCAGACCCCCCTCCCAGAAAAAAACCCATAAACAACAACAAACAAAAAACTTGCAAACATTCTAGTAACTAAACTAGAACCTCACTGAGACATTCCCCTTCAGAACCACTAACGCAAAGCAGTACAGAGGAGGACTGCACTCTCCTATCTGAAGGTTCCTTGTTTTTACTTGAGGGTAGAGGTGACCTGCCCCCTCCTCTTCCCCGCTGATGCTGTCAAGAGATAAAAAGAGATTAAAGCAAGACTAAACGCTTCGGGATGATTTGCTTCCAAAAGTGGTTCAACTCCATAGACGGATTTGTGACTCTTCTTACGGCTTCGTCACATGTGGATCACACTCGTGCTCCAACAGGCTTTTCCTCGCCATCTTCTCCTCGTATGTTCAAATTGAGGTCTCTCAGAAGTTTTTTGCCTGTTTCTAAGTCACACACTTGGAGCTGTTGTTTTGATGGGTAACCTGGAGTATAAATGCAGAGATCCACCTGTATCTAATATTCTTTTCATTCAGCCTGGAGGTAATTGATTTTAGCTCTCTATGGTGAGATAGGGTTTCTGCTGACAAGTCTTGGAAGATCTGGATCTTAGAATCATGAAACATAAAATGCCCTCTTGCTCTTGCTTCATGAAGAATTTTTTCTTTGATTTGGCTATTAGAGAACTGTACCAAAATATCTCTGCTCTTCTTAGCCCTAACATTGGGCACTGGGCCTAGCCTGTATGCAAAGTGAATGAGTGGTGTGACGCCATCTTCTAACCTTAGCTCTGTTGCCAACCAGCCAGCAATAAAGGTTGCAAGATCCGATGACCCTTCAGCTCCTTCCTCCAGCCCTTTAATCCTCAAATTATTAAAATTAATTTTATTTTCAAGGTCAATCAGCTTTGACTTTAGCCACTTCTCCTTGGCTTGTAGACCCTTTATTTTTTCCTGTGCATCCAACCCTAGCTGCATTGTTTCTTCCACAGTTTTGAGTGTTCTGCTGGAAGGCAACTCTAAACTCACCAAAATGATCAGACAAGGGTTTTATGAGAGCCTCCATTCTTTTAGCTAGTTTTTCTTCCAAGAGTTTGATTTTAATTGCTATTTCATTATCAATTGCTTCCAAGAGGTTGATTTTAGTTGCTATTTCATTATCAATTGTTCAGACTCTTCCTTCTCTCTGCTGCCTGCGGCATCCATCTTGGCTCCATTCCACGTGTCTCAGCCTGCTCTGTTTTGGGCCAATCCAGCAGGGGAAAATACTTTTAGAGAGGCGAGAGTGGGTTCAGCCGACTTGGCTCTGCTTCCCCATCCTCTGCAACTCACGATGGTGCCTTGCTGCTTTAATCTCTCAGCAATTCAGGAAGAGGAGAGCGGAGCTCGCTCTCTAGGCATCCAACATCCACAACTCGGCCCCCCGCCCCCCTCTCCGTTGAGTTAAAGAACCAATAATGGTCTATTTATTTAGAGAAGTACATTAATTTAAGCATAGTGGAGAGAAAAAGTGACTAACTAATCTAGCTAACTAGGATGTCTTCAGATTGATAACAGGCCATCTGCTTCATTTGTCCCAGGAGGAGATACCATGCTGCTTTTCCTGGTGCATGCAGGGGGAAAAAAGGGAAGAACAGAGAGGAAGGAAGTTCCCTTGGACTATATTTTACCAATCAGAGAAAGTGAGTGATAGTAGAGTAGCCAGGAAGGAGACTGATACTAGCCTATCTATTCAAATTCAATTCAAATTTACATCTCCTATATCAAATTCCAATACAATTGCACGATACTGAGCCTCATGACTGACTTTTCTTCATTTGAATACTTGACATTGAGCATCAACAGAGTAATTAAAAATAAACAGTAATTCCTACCAGATCTGATGCATTTGGGTATTTGCAGATATGGAAACAGGAGAGGTTTGTGGTTATTTCATTCATTCCACCTTGGTTCTAATGGTGGTGGTCACTTCTTGGATGAATCCCATTTCAGAAAAATCGTCCATCATCTGCCATTCTTAAACATAAAAAACTGTACTATTCCACTTGTTTTATGTTTGTTACTGTAGAAGAAGCAAGCAAATATGTTTACAAAATCTTCCTGTAAATTATGTGGAATGATGTGATGTAGTGGTTAGAGTAGTGAATTAGGATTTGGGATACCCAGGTTCAAATCACTACTCTGCCATGGTATTTTGCTGGGTGACCTTGTGCCAGTCAGACAATTTAAGCCTACCTACCTCATAGGGTCATTTTAAGGATAAAATGGATAAGAAGAAACAATATTCGTCGCTTTGGGCCCCTATTGGGAATAAAGGCAGAGTATAAATTAAGTAAATAAAATAATGACAAGAGAGTATCTTTATTCTACTATACTGAATATAGGATTCACCCTCTTTAGAAGCTAAAGTAAGTTGATGGAACTTGTAAAAAACTCCACTTGTGTTTTAACTTTAGACAAAATAATTAAAATGAGCACACTATAGTGCCCCAGCATCTCTCAGACAGTGCATGCAGCAAAACATCACATCTCTGCAACCCTTGTTCATTTTTGCTGAGATTGGCATAGGAGCAGCCCTTTCATGGACAACCTAGATCTACTTCTTTTCTTTACAAAGGTCTGAGTAGCTATAGTTGGAGGTTGTTATATTACTGCAAGGGGAAGAGATCTGCCATCTCATGAAGACAGTCCAGTTAGTGTTTTGTAGAATCAATATTGCCAGAGTTAGTCTATTGCAGCAAAAATAAACAAGGGTTTATGGTCCTTTAAAGACTAACAAAATTTTACTCCAGCACAAGCTTTCAGGGCTCAAGTTCCCACAAAAGTTCTTGCTGGAATAAAATTTTGTTAGTCTGTAAGGTACCACAAGACTTCTGTCTGTCTGTTTTGTCGAATCAATGTTTTTGCCTCTTGAAAGTTAAAACTAAAGTTAAAATGATCTGGTTGCATAAACACCTGTGAACATACTTGGGAGGAAAAATCCAATTATACATGGATTAAAGAAAAATAGCTCATTGTTGCTTCTAGTCTTGATTGAAAAAGGGCAATGGGCATACAATGATAGCCAGTGTGTATGCTAATTAGGAAGCTTCACAATCTCTTAACCAAATAAATATTTTAAATAGGATGTCCTACTTAGAAACAATTGTTATATGAGCAATATCCACTGCTTCCACAATATGCCCTGTCACCACTGAATGATCTTTTCACCTTCTAGAAATTAAATCATTTGAAATGGAAACAGTGGATGTAGCGTGCTTGTTTCTTGTAACATATCCATATTCTTAGTCTTCAACCACATTGCCTTGCTTTGTGCTTTACATCCTCTGGAACTAAGCAGAGTAACTCCGCTTAGGATTGCACGGATGTACTAACTATTATTCAAAATGGCTTGTGAGTGATGAAAACCATTCTGTTTGAATTTGTTGACGTGGTTATCTCAGAGCATAGACACTGGCTGGTGCATCACCTCTTTCTACTCCAAAAGAAGCCTAGATTGGCCAAAGCACACCTGCAGTACTATAATCTATAATCAGTGGTGGAAATTCCAAAGGAGCAGCTAATTACACATTCATTGCAATAACCAAGAGGAAACTGATAATGTGATAGTATTCTGTTGGTATAAATGAAAGCCTCAAAGGTTAGTAGCATAACATAAAGGCTGGTAATTTGTGAAATTCATCATTCAAAAATGTAAAATTTTAAATGTACATTAAGATGTATGACTGTTTGGTAGAAGTTCATAACCAGACAAAAATTGACAGACCCAAACATTAAAGTCTTGTGGTGTCCTAAAAACTAACACATTTTATACTAGCATAAACTTTCAGGGGCTAGAGTCCACATCGTCATACACATGAAGTGGGCCCACATTTGGCAGACACACATACGACGTTATGAAAAAAAAGTTTGTAAAGAGTGGGGTCAAAGAGCCAGGAAATGCAGGAAGCACAGAGTGAAATGTAATGATGTAAAATGCAAATATAATCAGGAAAAGTACAAAGACCATTCAGTAACACAATTTCCCTACTTTTCCTAAGTGGATCAATTACCTGTGTGCGTTATGTGCCGTCAAGTCGTCTCCGAATTACGGTGACCCTGTAACAGCTAAGAAATTCCATGTCTTGAAGATGTGGTCTGACTTTATCATGAATTCTAAGCGTGAGATAAGAAGTCAACTAGTGATGTGTGTGTGTGTGTGTGTGTGTGTGTGTGGGTATGAGATGTGTGTGTGTGAGAGAGAGCGATCTGTTTACTACTATATGATTAATAACTTGCATTATGCACCTAATGAGCCAGTTTGGTGCAGTGGTTAAGAGCACGGGACTTTAATCTGGAGAACTGGGTTTGATTCCCCACTTCTCCACTTGTAGCCAGCTGGGTGACCTTGGGTCAGTCACAACATCTAGGAGCTCTCTCTGCCCCACCCACCTCACAGGCTGATTGTTGTTGTGGGGATAATGATAACATACTTTGTAAACCGTTCTGAGTAGGTGTTAAGTCATCCTGAAGGGCAGTATATAAATCAAATGTTGTTGTTGTTATTACTAATGAAAGCATGGATAAATCAGCACTAGCTTGTGGGCAATTTCAGATTTGTGATTTAAGAAGTTTTTTTAAACAGTGGATAACACTGTTTGTGATGTAGTAACCTTTCCTAGGTTAAAGAGAGGCAGGTAGGACAAGGATTTTATCTCAAATCCCTTTGGGGGGGGACAGGGAGTTATGATGGGAGAAGCTACCTGTGTTTTGCAGTTGTTTGTTTTACTTCTATACCTTCTTTTTGAATAAAAAGAGATATTGTATGAGACTTCCTTGGCTATTTTACACCATTAAAAATACAAATAATTGTTCTCCTTGACTTTGAATTTCTGTCTGCTTTTTGATTTGTTACAGTTCCTGACATTACTTAAATACATTGTTATGCTTTAGCAATAAGCTGGAGGCACAAAAAATATATCATACATTAAAGCCAAGGGGGGAAAATAACGATGTTCCCTTTTGGCACAAAATGAAAATGTACATGAATGAATCGCTGACCTGTAAACTGTAATCTATTGATGTAATATGGATGTTATGAAGCCTTAGATAGCTTTAAAAAGCAATGACCAATTATTGTAGAAAGATAATAGGCCATGAGGTGCATGTTTGAGAATCAATAATAGGATTGTAAATGATTACAACAGTACATTAACTATGGATCACAAGAAAGAAAATAAAACCAGTGAGAGGAAAACTTGCATGTTTCTTTACAGGCTACACAATAAACAACAGTGGCTACACTTCTTAATAGGAAGCGCTTTCTAAAATTATATCAATGGAATTTTCCATTTGTCATATCTGCTCATATTTGTCCCAATGTTTGTTTGGCAATACCGTGTACTGTGCTGATGAAGACATTTTATTTTAAAAGAATCATTCTTGGGGTTTTTTTTTTGTTTCAACAACAATTAACAATCAAAATTTGGAACTTTTGAAAACAGCAAGCAACCTACCAAATTCTTAATTTATTTATTTAAATGGGCCTTTTTTTTTTTTTTGCATTTAGAAATATGTTGTCTTGACTGATGAATTAAAGAAAATAAGGAAACAATCAATAATTTTAGGGGATGTCCCTAAACCACATTGGCTAATGTGATATGTAGACACACAAATGGACTGTTGGCTCATATTGAAATGTGGACAACCCTTGGAAAAATGCGGTTGTCAGTGTGGACAGCCCTTGGATCAACGAGCTGCACATGAAAAGGGAAAGCAACGTGAACACTTGTACATGATAAATTCAACAGTCCACCCTTTTCTGCAGCCAGAAATCGACCTCAGAAATTTCTTAATGGAAGGCCACACATAGCAGATGCCTCATAGCCTACTGTCCATTGGTAAGCTGAAACAATATTTTCTCCCTCTACAACAATGTTCATTTTCCGTAGGTTATAAGTTTATTGGGCAAGTTCTCTTCATTTTTTAATTTGTGATTATGTATACATTTTGAGTCACCTTTGTAAAGGAGTATTCAAGGGGATTTCTAAAAACTCCTTACCAAAGTGTTGCAGACTTTCAAAATAAAACATTTCCACCTGGTGCTGGAAGAGGGGCAGTGCAAAAGAACAGCAGTTGTCTTGTGCAGGGAATTCTACAATGAAGTCCTTCTTTATGCTCTACTTGGAGTGAATATAAGGACATAGGGAACAAAGACAATGGACGTTTCCAGACAGCTTACCTGCATCCGAGACATTGCGCCACGTTTCGGATCATGCCGGGGAAAACGCAAAATATCGGGTTTTCTCGTGTGAGTTTTGCGCAATGTCGCAAAACTTGCACGAGAAAATGCGATATTTCGCATTTTCCCTGGCACGATCTGAAACGTGGCGTGACATCCCGGGTGCAGGTAAGCCGTCTGGAAACGGCCAATGCCCAAAAGCCTGAAGAGACAGTAGGGAACACATGGACAATATGATTTTTGATCCCTCAAGAGCTCAACCAGCACTATGAACTGGGTCACTGGTACTACTAAGCCACATCTTGGGTGATGCAATCTCTATTCTTCATTTTAATTCAGAATTTAAAAACCATGTATTGCCTTGAATTTCTACCAGAAAGGTGGACTACAAGTGAAGTAAATAATAAATAAGCAGGCTGCAGAATTTTGTGCTGGCTGACATTTCAATGTCATCCTGTTCACTGAGCATTAGGGTGTCCAATTGTCCAAACTTGCTGAGGCTGTGAGTACCTTTAGATTCTGAGAACAGGTAGGGGAGGCAGGTCACCACAAAATAAGGTGTGTGGCCAATCAAAAAATGTTGGGAGGTCCTAAACAAAGCATTTTCCAATGAAGGGAGTAGCTGTTTCTGAAAAGATGCTTCCTGCAGGTAGAATGGTGATACCGCCTGGGCTCTTCTGAAGCACTGCCTGCCCCTATATGGTGAACAAAAGCCAGGATTTGCTCTTTTCCTTGGGGCAGGGGAAAGAGGAAGTAGACACCAGGAAACATATTGGTGGGGACCATGGACCCACAGGCACCACACTGGGGATCACTGTTAGGCAGACAGAACAGCAAGATTACACCTTAAAGACCAACATGGTTTTCAGAGTATAAGCTTCTGAGAGCCAAAGCTCCCTTCATCAGCTATCTGACAAAGGGAGCTTTGACTCTCAAAAGCTTATATCCTGAAAATTTTGTTGGTCTTTAAGGTGCTAATGCACTTGAATCTTGCCGTTCTACTGTAGACCAACACAGCTACCCACCTGAAACTATTAAGCAGTTAGGTACCAACTCTCGAACCACTACAACACATTACCTTGCATTAATAGCATGGTATTTACAGATGCAGTGATTTTCCACGAAAAGTACATCTGCCTTTGTTCTTTCTTCTTTTATCAACTATTATGTGGTGTGAAGAGAAAATACAATGTCACCCATTTGGGTGTGGGAGTGGTCTCCCTGTATGAATGGTTTTTGGTGCCCATGAACTAACGAAGGAAAAGGATTGGGTTGGAGGTCTGGGTTCAGGAAAAGAAATCACTGTCCAAAACAGGAAAGACCTTAACTGAACATAAAGAGAAGCTTGGTTTTATCCACAATTAACATTGCTGCATCAGAAACTTTTCTAAGGGGGAGGGTCAAATTTAATTTTGATGTACTGATTGCTTTCGGATACAAAGTAATTCTAATGAAATGTCCCTGAAGTGCTTTGAAAACCCTTAAGACAGAGAAGTTCCCTAGGAAACGAGGGATGTGTTTCCAAGCATTCTAAAGCCTGGATGGCTGACAGCCAGTTAGTTGAGCAGTAAGCATCATTAGTTAATACGCTCCAGTTCAGAAGTGAATCCTTTGGCTGCACAGGAGAAAAGAGCGGTATGATATTATGTTATGATGACATCAAGGGCTTGTCTACACTGCAGTTTATCACTACTACATGCATACACGGGCAACACTAGCTTACAAGGCTTACGCTGCATTGATATTTATCATCTACTTTTTTGCCATAGCTTCAGAATAAGAAGTAAATTCTGAATTCATATATTTTTTTTCCAATGTCAAGAAACTGCCCATCAGGTTTTTGTGTCCCCCTTCCCCCTTCCTGAACTGTCCCTGGGAATGGAACAGAATTTCCTTGTCTGCTATTCTCCTCAGTTGTTCTTCAACACATTTGCGGGGTGGGGGTGGGGTGGGGGACAATGGGAGGAAAGTTCAAGTTGCTAACTTCCACTGTATCCAAAGCGCTTCACTCAGTTGTGGAATAAATGGCCCACATCCAGCTGCAACATCAGTGATGACTTGCCCAAAAAAATCACACACCACATACAGAAGTTTGTGTCTCCTCAAACATTGAATTGAAGCAATTCACACATTCACATGGAAGTCAAAAAGCCATGCTGAGTCAAATCTGCATGTGTGAACAAGCGATACTTGGAAATTGTTCTGACTTGAATGAGGCAGCTCTGGCGGTAGTTCAGGCACAAGTAACAACTGAATTTTACAGCTAGATTAGTAAAACAGATGACTATCAGCCAGTATATGAAGTGCACAAGCAAATGCCGCAGCAGTTTTATTACATGTGCATGCTTGTTTCCTTGAAACCTATGATAAAAACAAGCTGATGACAAAGCAATCTTGAAACCAGCCATAAAACCATAAATATGTGCAACAACTAATGTAAAACAAATGTTGCGAGATTGGAAACTTTCTGAAATCTTTTCCCATTTGAATGCTAATTATAGATTACAGATGTTCTGGATGAAAATAAAATGTTTCATACTGGGGGATGTTAACTACAAGGATTTCAGTTTTTCCCCTATCTTTCAGTAGAGTTCACAAACCTTTTCTTCACATGTGTTCAGGTGGATCATAGTACAGTGCTTTATTTTAAAGAGCCTTCATTGTTTTCTTTGCTAAAATATTTTAATTCTGACTTTCTTAAAACAGGTTCAAAATTGTTGACACTGTATATTAAAACAGATTAACAGAAACCTAAAAATGTCATCATTAAAACAAGTTTAAAACCAGCGCAACAATAATTAAAATGCAGTTGGATGTGGGGAGTTTTATTCCACAACTGAGTGAAGCACTCCTGCATTTCAGAACTGAAAATAGGGAGAATCTTTTGCCTGTACATCCCTATTTCCAAATCAAGAATCTCTGCCTGAGGACCATCTCTTCTCTGTATGTGGCATTCATTGTCTTTGTAATAAATTGCCCTGTACTGCTCACTAGCCAAGCATAAGAGAGAAACTTCTCTTCTGCCACCTCTCACTCCTGTCAAAGAGCTACATGTTTCAGATCTAACACCTGACCAAAGGGGAATAACCAGGGCTTTTTTTCTGGGAAAAGAGGTGGTGGAACTCAGTGGGTTGCCCTCAGAGAAAATGGTCACATGGCTGGTGGCCCCGCCCCCTGATCTCCAGACAGAGGGGAGTTGAGATTGCCCTCCAAGCCGCTCGGCAGCGCAGAGGGCAATCTCAACTCCCCTCTGTCTGGAGATCAGGGGGCGGGGCCACCAGCCATGTGACCATTTTCAAGAGGTTCCAGAATTCCGTTCCCCCATGTTCCCCCTGAAAAAAAGCCCTGGGAATAACACATGTATGATTGAGGGAAGAAACTAGATGAAGCTCTGAGGGAGGTGTGGAAGAAAAATGGAGGTGGGAATTTAGTGGAATAATCAAGGTTAATTTTATTGAGTGAAATATTAAAACACGTATGCAGATGCAGTTGGCATATCAAGCATGCTGTAGCACTATCAAAATGGTCAAAGGAGATGTTAGGTATTCTTACATACATGTCTGTCACAACTCAAGTGAGAGGACTGAGAAGAGGGAAGGCATCAGGGAAAGCACAGGATTATATAACCTATTATGTATGAATCTTTGTGGTGAAACCATCTGAGGTAGTTTCTAAGTATCTAGGCAACTAATAGCCTTAGAACTTCACAAATGAAGAGGTTTGGTGTTCTGGGAGGAGTGTTGGTCAAAACCATGCAAATCCATAAAAATCCAAGGGAGAGAACCAGGACATGCTCCAGGGGGAAAGCACCTGAAAACAGCCATTGTGAGGGGAGGAGTTGACCACAACTCAAGATATACAGCACAGCAGAAAATGAGATTACTAAACATGAGTTGGAATTATGAAGGTAGCACTTAGGAGCCAAGGACTAAAAAGAAGAAAACATTTTGGATTTCCTGGCCTGGGAGAGAAAAAGAAAAACTTTTGATTTATACAGTAAGAGGCCTGAGGCAAGGAAGGTGTGTGACCAGGAAGGGCTTTCATGGTAGAAGGCTTTCCAAATATGAACAGCAGGAGGTAGGTCAGAGAGGAGAGTAGTATGAACTCTTGGTATAAAATTTATTGTCACAGGCTAAGATCACCGGGGTTCTCCATTTGGCAAGCCTAAAGCAAGAGAACAGAGCCCAACAGCATCAGAATTGAACCAAAACTCTTCAAATAATAGTCACAGAACTGATAATGCTTTATTGGATCATTTCTTTCTGAGATTTTCCTTTGTGCTAGGAATATACTGTTCTGGAACTAGTTAGCCTTCGGATTTACTTCATGGTTAAAATTCAGTCATATAAAATGGCCTGCTTTGGTCTATTCCCTCGCTTTACTCTCCTCCTTTGTCCTGCAAATACACTTTGGGACAACACTCAAGAGAAGGCTTTGAGTTTGGCAGAACTGATTGACTGGTCACAGACCAAAGGGGTAGAGACTAATGGCAACAAAATGGAGGTTTAAGGGAATCATGGCAACAGAGAGAAAAACTGAGAGCCCTTGCAGATGTTTTTAAAGGGACAGCAGATTTTTTCCCTTATGTCCTATGCAATGTGGTGCACAGTCTCGCATTTATAAAACTGGGTTCTGTTTCCCAGTGATGAAGACATGTTAATTTGAAACACTTGCCAGGCTATTTCTTCTTATTTTGTATGTCCTGGCATAAATTAAGACACAAGTGTCCTAGCCTTATGCTTCCATGCTACAACATTGCAGTTGGTTTCCTGCGTCACAATTGAAAGGAACATTCTTCAGATATCTGAATGAAATACACACATCATTCTAAACACCACAGCTCTTGTTTGCCCCTTAGTTTAAGAATCTTGTTTTAGTTACTTTAAGGTGTGACTTGGAATGAAAGCATTTATGTTAGTAATTGGGTGGGGACATTTCTCAGACATTTACAGTCCAAGCAAACAGTAAGGAATGCGTCTTTTATTTCTCAAGTGGCAGATAGTATTTCTAACAGATGAGATAATGTATAGTTTCTTTTGAAGGATTTAAGTAATGGTATATTGAAACTGAAGTCTGAACCATTTTTTTATTCTCTGTTATAGTTGTACAAGTGTTCCAAGGGAATCCATCTTTGACGTTACATCAAGATATAGTTGCCTGTTCAGTCATGTAGAGGAACCCCCAAGATTGTGTTTAGTGTAATGGTTGTGCTTATATTTAGAATTACATGGATTAACCAAAAAAAAAAAAAGAGTTCAAATACTCTCTTAATCTGATTTCCAATGAGATTAAATTAGTGGAGTTGCTCTGATGCAAGAAAGAACAAAGTGTGTCCCTGGAAATTGCTCTTCCTGTATGAGCATCACAGTCTCCTGCAAGAAATGTCACAAGCTGTACAGCTGAGAAAAAAAGATATTTTTGTTAAATATTTTCAAAATGAATAATTGTCTCACAATCTAGTCAAAATCAAGGGCTTGAAACAAAAGAGTCTTTCCTCAGTCAATAAGGCCATCTTCAAAACAAAGTAACAGAGAAGAAAAAATTAAGACTTGCAGATTTTTCAGTTTTAAATTAGTCAAGGTCTTTGTTGGAATCAAAGACATAAGGAGTCATGCTGCATGCCTTTATCTTGCTCGTTTAGCCCTCAAAGAATTTTTTCTCTTTGATTTTCACTTGAGCATCAACATGGGATGGAGCTTATGGGGTTCTGCCTGACCTCACAAATGTCAACATCACTTTTGAGGTTTCCGTGATGTACAGATTTCATCTCTGGAACAATTCCTGTAGGAATGCAAAAAAAGAAACTGGATTCTTTCCAGATTTTGTCCAGATTTTACTACTTCATGTTTTACTTTAAGATTGCAATAACTATAATTTGTTATTACCTATTTTATGATTTTCTAGATTTAATAAAAATGATTATTATGTATGCATGGAGCTTCCTGGATGTAGTAAACTGTTTCATCCATCCAATGGAAAAATCAAAACAATGAGTAGGGAAACATCACCTGTTGCAGTGTTTTCTAATCTGTGGGTTGGGACCCAAAAGTGGGTCACAAAGCCTCTGAAAGTGGCTCCCAGGCCAGCCATCCCTAATGGTGGCTCCTACTGAAGAGTGGACGGGAGCTATTCAGCATATGGAAAAATGAGAGGAGAGAAAGGGTCGTATGTAAGCAACACCTCTGTCTTGGGCTGTTTTCACATGGCCACGCACCCGGAAGATCGCATGAAACTCACGGCATAAAAGCATCTTCCTAGCCCCATTTCCTGGCACGATCCCGTTTAATGGCCCTTTTTCTGACATCATCAGGCCATTAAAGGGGATCGTGCTGGGAGATCATGCTAGGAAGTCGCTTCATGCCCTGAGTTTGCGTGAGCTCCTGGGGCACATGTGAAAACGGCCCAGGTGCTGCTCCTTAACAGACCTCTTGCCCAGCCCCCTGCAGTGCTTCACTGCCCTCTACCTGCCGTGTGAGATTTAGTGCACTGAGCCACTTGCCACCCACCTCTTTGCCAATATCTGCCATCTTCCTGAATATCCTCACCTCGGTGCTGCCACCCCTACTGCCAGCGCCTTCTCAGTCTCTTGGATCAGCCATAGATGGGTCACCACACAAAGTAAATTTGCATCATTCAAAAAGGTTGGGAACCACTGACCTGTTGGACAATGCTTACATCAGTACACTATAACTGTAGCCATGAACTGTTGTATAAGCCATTACAGCCACTAGCATGTTGAATATGTGAATATGTGGTTTTGGGGTGCACTTTTGAGCTTTCTCTACTTGGTGCAGGATGTATAGCGGATATACTATTTCAGTGCAGATGAGAGCTGCACTGGGAGTGGGATCTATCAAAGGAGGCCAGTATCAGTCAAAGATGCTTATGGCTTATTGAATCTCTCTAGCATCCTAAGAGCTGACAATGCAAGGCCACTACCTCTCCCACTGCTGCACTAATATTATGCAATACCAGATCTGTAAGAAACAAAGTTATATGCCTTGCTGGGATCTTGTAGGAATAGGAAATAGGTATGGCTTGCATAACAGAGATGTGGTCAGGGGAAAATGATGTGGTATATGTGCCCCAACTAACTGCCCAGCTATGCAGTCCTACACCAACCTCACAATGGTGGCCAGGGAGGAGGGGTTGTTTTTATACTTTGTGAGTCCTTCAGCTCCTGCAGTCAGTAGCTGGCATTGACTGTACGCTCCTTTCATTGCAAACTAGATTAGGTATTCATGTTTACCAACTGCCTAGATCCCCAGTAAGCATCCTTTCTGAGTTGGCAGAGGTGATCTCAGATATGGTGTTAGAGACACCTAAACTGATTGTTCTGGGGGACTTCAACATCCATGCTGAATGCTCCATGTCTGGGCCAGCCCAGGAATTTATAGCTTCCTTGACAGCCCTCGGCCTCTTCAAATAGTGACAGGCCCACACATGCGAGGCCACACTTTGGACTTAATGTTTTGCACTGAGCCTTTGAAGAAAGGTCTTGGTTCAGGGTTGGGGATCTGACTTGAACAATAGTCTTACCATTATCAACTCAAGGCAAAATTGAATATGGCCCCAACACCCTGCAAAAGGGTGGGGGGGCATTAAAATGGTTCACCCATGAAGAATCATCAACCCTCCTAGATTCCAAAATGCCCTGGGCACCTTAGGATTCCAAACACATGCTTTCTTGAGATTGCGGTAGAGGTTGGAATGTGAAGCTCCTCAAAGCTATTGACAACATTGCCCCTCACCAACCTCTCCCACCTTTGGCTTGGAAGCCACCCCCATGGTTTACCATACAGCTGGGTGACCTAAAAAGGGCTAGAAGACATCTAGAAAGATGCTGGCAGAAAACTCATGCTGAAACTGATACAGCATGCTACAGAGTCCATTGGAAGACCTATGAAGTGGTGATGATAGTAAAGAAATATAATTTCTCTGCAACCATTGCATCAGCTAGTTCATGCCCATCCCAACGATGGTCAGTCAACGATCACAGTCAACTGTGATGCCTTTGCAAAAATTTTTGTTGATAAAATAGCATGGATATGCTGTGATCTGGATGCCAGCTGTAATATAGGACATGCAGAAGAAATACTGTCTAGTTCACGTATGGACCATGTTGAACCAGTTACAGTAGTGGATATTGACAGGATCCTGGCATCTGTGAAGACACCTGTGCACCGGATCCTTGCTCATCTTGGTTGTTAAAATCATGTAAGGACTATATAAATGAGCCTTTGAAGTCTAGTGTAAAACAAGTCACATACAAAACTCTTCATGGCTTTGGTCCATCATATCTATGGAACCACCTCTCTCCCTATATTCCACAACTGTTACCAATGAGGAGGTCTCCTTGTGAATTGGGGGAATTATTGTGCAAGGAGAGGCAGAGAGAAGCAGGTAACTTAGCGAGAGCTCCACCTATGTATATGAAGATTGTCTTTGCTAGAGAACTCTTTTAATGATGAGGCAGATATTCAATCAAAAGGGTTTTTTATTGAATGCAATAAAGATCAATAGCACACAAAGACACACATACATTCAGAGCTAACTAGAAAGCCGTGGTGAAAGTTGGATAGAGGTTGAGGAATTGGGTGATAGCTACCATCCAGAAGAGGGCATCCGGGAGAGAGAACATTGAGTGATTAGTGCGTCAACGAAGAGGAGCTTGGATGGAGGCCCAAGGGTGAATGCTGGATTGGAAAGCATGCACACAACTATGGCGGAGGGGTAGTCCAATTATACTACAGAACATACCCTGGGGCAGATTACGTCTTCTCCCCCCCCCCCCCCCGCCAAAAACAATAACTTAATGGTTGTCTCCGGGATGGGACAATGAGCTGGTGAGCTGCCTCCAGGGTGAGACAATAACCTGGAGACATTTGACAAAACCTTCCTGGGCAAAGCTAAAGTTATCAATGGTGACCGACGACCTGTGCATAAGGCTATCAGAGCCCTGAGACACCTGAAAATGGGAGAGTGGATAAGGAAAGATCAGTAGGGTGTGCTATGGTGATTAATTCAGGAACTCTGGGAAGATCCTATTATCACAGGATCTTTGCACATCTCCAAGGCGGTGGGGCTGAAAGCTGGCCTCACCTGGCATCTCACATGCTAGTAATTTTCTGTCTCCCAACCGGGATCTAACTTCCATTTTTCTGCCTGGCTTAGGCAGTATTTCTGTGTATAAAACACATACCGGGCGGGGTGGTGGTGGTGGTGACTTATGATATAGCCATATTCATAAGCCTTCTTGATATCGTGAGAGCAAGTCTGACCACTAACACAAGGACATCTTTGTTCATCTAAACAGGGCCTTTTGCAGGTGCCATCTTGCACAAAGGTAAAATCAACAGCTGCCCGAACATGTGCATTCTCTGTGGTGGTACCCAATTTATGGAATGGGCCTTCCTGAAGAGGTCAGGAATCCTGAAGAGGATCTCTCTGGATTTCCACAAACTATGCAAAACTGAATTATTCAAGAGAGCTTTTTACTCAGATAAGAGGACTGTAATAAAAGGAAGCAGTCTCAAAGAGAGAAATCAGTAAAGGAATAGGGAGTGACTATAGATTTTACTGCTATAGCTTCACGTATGATACACTTTTGACTTTACTACTATTGCTCTAAGTATGATCCTACTGGGTAGTTCCTATGTTGTTTAACATATCAGTCTTAGAATTGCCTGTGTTCTGTTTCAGCATTTCTTGAACTCTGTATTGGATTTCTGCTGGTTTTAAATCTTTGCAAATTTGCATGTATATACTCTATTACATGTTTATTGAAATGTCCTTGAAACTGACTGTACTGACTCACACTGTGTTATCTGCCTTGAGTCTCAGTGAGAAAGGTGGGCAGGCCGTTCCATAGGGTAGGGGCCACCACAGAGAAAGCCTTTGTAAGGGCTGCTGTTGATTTTGCCTGTGTGCAAGCTAGCACCTGCAAGAGACCCTGTTTAGATGAGCGAAGCTGCCAGGGAGGGACATAGGGAGGGAGGCAGTCCTGTAGGCCAAGGCTGTGAAGAGCTTTGTATGTAATAACCAATATCTTGAATTGAGCATGGTAACTGACAGGTAGCCAGTGAAGTGACTGTACAATGGGAGTGATGCTCCTGTTCGCTCCTGCCAACACTCAAGCTGCAGCATTTTGCACTAATGGGAACCTCCTAGTTAACTTAGATGAGAGACCAATGTACAGTGCATTACAATAGTCAAGTTTTGATGTTACCATAGCATGGATCCAGGTAGCCAGGTCAGCTGTGTTGAGATAAGAAGCCATCTTCCAGGCTAATCAGGTCCAATTGGTTCCCATAGAAGAACTGTCAAATTTTTATCCTCATCACAACAGTGCTTTGAAGTGAGTTAGACTGGGAAAGAGAGACTAGACTAAGGCCAGTCAGTGAGTTTCATTACTGCAAATTATGTTTAATTTACTTAATTTTAATTTAATTTTAAAAAATTACTTCATTTATATTCCACCTTTCTCCTCACTGGGAACCAAAGTGGCTTACATCATTCTCCTCTCATCCATTTTATCCTCATAACAAATCTGTGAAGTAGGGTAGGATGAGAGAATGACTGGCCCAAGATCATCCAGCAAACTTCCATGGCAGAGTAGGGATTTGCACCTGGTCCTCCTAGGTCCTAATCCAGCACTCTAACTACTACACAAGGCTACATCCTTCTCACAGAGTGAATATTTAAACTAAGGAATCAAAGGGACCTAAGAGAGTTTAATGTAGGCTGGATTATGTCCTATACTTTTTGTGGGAAGAAAGCAAGACACAACTAAAAATAAGGATGGAGTATGCTTATAGGTCTTTAGTAGACATAGACTGTGGAAGGCAGTCAATTGTTGATAAAAGGATGGGGGGGGGATGGAACACAGATGGAAAATGGACATTTGTATGCTTGAGTCCCTAACAGCTTATAGTATTGTAGATATTCGGACTGGGGAGAAATGTACCAATTGTTTATCCCCACCAAAGTTCTTCATGGACTCCCAGCTTGTTCAGTTTCTTATTACCACACTAGCTAACAGGCTAATACTATGCTTGCATACTACAGCACTTGTAGAAATACTTTGCTTTCATCCTTGCCCCCCATCTGCACCGAACAGTGGAAAGCTATCCAGTACCCCTTGAAAAGCAAAGGAAAACAGGAGGATTCAGGAGTCATGAATGTGTAACTGAATTAATGAGTGCTTACAGTGGGAGCAGCTGTACTAGCTTCCAAATGGTGAACCACTGGGAGGAGTAATTAGCACTGGATCATTTGCTAGAATGATCAGATGCCAAGAAAAGCAGGCTTCAAATCTTCTTACTAGTTGTGCAGAAACAGAAATTTCAGCAGGCACTATATTTCCTACCCATGTGTGGCCAGCAGTACTGTAAAAAATTCTTCTACATAGCCTTGACTTCTTTAACACTTAATGGTGCAATCCTAAACAGAGTTACTCCAGTCTAATCCCACAATGGGTAGACCGGTGTAACTCTGTTTAGGATTGCGCTGTAAATCACTCACTTTTAACTGAGTAGTTTCGACACTCAGTTTTAACTTGGCAAATACAAATAGTCCAGAGAGTCACTGCAGCATAGAGTAATGGACAACAGGAGTTCAAATCCTCATTCAATCATGAAATTCACTGTGGGCCTGTTACTCTCTCTCAGCCTAATCTACCTCACAAGGTTGTTCTAAGCATAAAATAGAGCAGAGGGAGAACCGTGCACACTGTCCTAAGCACTCAAAAGCAAGCATGAGCTAAAATGATACAAATAAATAAAGAGGTGCTAAACAGTGTTAAGAGCCAAGGTGCCTAGAAGGATGTAACTCTGCTTAGGATGGCATTGTAAAAGTTCTTCCCTATCCAAGAGAAATCACTTTATTCTCCAAAATGTGAAGGGCAAAGTTGCTGCAGTCATTTTGACAGCATCATGGTTTCCTTTTCAGTTCACACTGAATAAATGTGCCTGTAAGCTAGTAACTTTGTAAACCAAAACGTCTTTTTACCAACACTTCTCCATCATTCAACACTTACTACACTTCTCTGTCATTCAACATAACATTTCCCATTCATGTGTGCTAGTAAGCAGGAGAATTCAGAGCAATATTTGAATTTCAAAAACTTCTAAAAGTTTGTATTCTGCACCGTTACTTACTAGGCTGTTTAAATGTCATGAATGAATCCTTAAACCCAAATTATTTGATGATCTTTAAACCAAATCATTGCTATTATGGGTGACTTTTTTTCCTCTCCGAAAGGGTAGATGCCTCAAAAATAAACAGGAGTCATGTGATACCTTAAAAGCTAGTAACATTTTATTCCAGCATATATTGGAACAAATTTATGCTAATCTTTAAGGGACCACAAAACACCTGTTTGTTTTATTTTTACGGCTGTTAAAAATGTTATTGTTCCATAGAGTAGACTTTTCAAAATTTGGCCCTAATATTTCAATAATTCTCCCAAGGGATTGCTTCTCTTGAAATTAATAGCATTACACTGTTTGTTGAAAAGCGAATTATAGCGATTTGGTTGTAGGAATTCATGCCTCATCTTGTTACACCCTCAACACACATTATACTTAATTAAAGTTTCTTCTTAGTCCGTAAAAGGAACCAGTGTGGTGAAGAGAGCCATACATGGTGGAAAATGCCCCAGAGCTACTTCATTAATTAGCACGTGTGTTTGTTTAGACATGAAAATAAGCACTAACAGAACAGAGTTTTAGATATTTGCTTTATAATGCCTAACATTATTATCCCCTTTAAAAAGAGCAAGTCCTATCTCCCTTTCTATGGACAATGACTGCTGAGTCAGGTATCAATCAGCTATGCTTTGGGCTCCTCTGGAGGAAATCTGTTTCAGGAGGTGATTTGGAGTATGCTAAAAGTGCAGTCCTTTTTTTTTAGGTGCAGCAATGATCCATTCCAGTCTACTCATTTTTCAACATTGCAGGATGAGGTTTCCCATGACACTGAAAGAGCCCCACTACCAACCTCTATTAAAACAAAATTACTGTTTTGCAAAAATTTATTTAAAAGATTCTTTAAAAAAAATCCTTATATAGTAGCAGTGATACACACTGAAGAGCAGGAATGTGTACACAAACGGGTGCATAAAGATCAGATGTTTCTGAGTGGTACCAGTTTCCAAGTCTGTTCTCAAATGGCCTGACTCATTATTCTTTCACTTGGTCTCTGCTTCTGCCCATTCTCAGCAACTTGGGACCAACACTTCTGACTCCTGCCTCACCTGCATCCTTTCCCTCTTCTCTTTATCCTAGCCCTTGTTATAAATCATCCCTATAGATATATTAATAACAAATTCTTCAAACTTTACAGAATGTGTCCCTGTTTCCCCGACTTAGTTTTCAGGCAGCAGCTGTGTGCTTTGCTGTACCCAAATGCATGTCCACATTCATTCCTGTTAAACTTGGCAGCCTTTCCTTAATGTGAAATGTGCTGGTTGTTAGGTCTGAGAAGATGAAATGAGTGTAATGGCTGCTGATAAAACAAAGACAGCATCTGATTTCTCCTTTAAGTAGTGGAAACCAGGGTTTCCCCGCTTTTCAGTTCCTACAAAGAAAGGATATAGTATGTGCATGTTTGTAGGGAGTCTCTGCCAGAGGAAAAGATGCTGGATCACCAAACACAATCTGTTAGCTTTCTTTCTCGCTCTGGCCTGGCCCAGCAAAGCAGCCTAGAAGAGGGAAGGCAGATATTCTGACTCACAGAGGTGTGGAACATAATAATATAACTAGCACCTTGAACTGAGCCCAGAAGGCAATAGGGATCCTGGGCAGTTGCTAAAGCATAAGCAAATTAGATGTGATATTCCAGCTCATCCTATATCTCCAAGTTGCCAAGGCCCAATTTCTGAACACAGAAAATTGGAAAATGCACAACAAAGACATGAAATTATAGACCATGTTAGATGATTGCCTCAATCCCCCAAAGGAGGGTTGTGTTACCATAATGATTAGCAAATTTATTGTGAAAGCAAACTTAAACACATCTACTCAGAATCCTACTGTTTTACTCTACTCCCAGGAAAGTGTTCATAAGATGACACTGTGTGGGACAAGAGTGGAAAAGTAGCTACCTTGTACCCTCCAGTTCTTATTTATCATATTCTTGTCTCATTTTTCCTCTTAGAAAGATAAGATTCCAACTGTTCCTGTTCACCAGTGCCCCTATAGATTACTGGTTTGCCTTTGTGGATGCCTCATTAAATTTTTGTTAGCATAAAATGCTAGCTTCATCATTCTTCAGGGATCAGCCCCTTCCTCTGAGTCGGGAGCGGACCTATCTTGTTGCTAGTGTATGTTGATGTAAAATACACATGCATAGCACAGCAAGCTGTTTCACAGATCACAGCTGCTGAGGTAGATTTCAAGTTGTTAATAATATATTGTAGGGCAATTATGTCTCGCATACACATCTTTAACCGAAAGACCCATCACCCTCTTGTCTCTTTAATCAGTGGAAGGCAAGGGTATTGCAGAGTAAAATGAATGTAGCAGGTAGTAAAGACCCTTCAACAATATGTAAGAGTGGAGCTTGCAAGGGATCTTTGGTTAAAAAATAGGGGGGATTACAAGCACATCCCTACTTTCATTTCTGAAATGCTGGAGTATATTAACAAATGTCCCCCTACAGATTTATCCTCACAGCAGTCCATGATTGGCCCAAGGTGAGCCGATCTGTGAGCTTCAAAACTAATCTGAATTCAGGGTTCCTAAGCTCCAGTGCAACACACTACTGACAACACCACATTGGCTCTAACCACCACATTTTCTCCCATCCTTGCAGAAAACAGGTTTGAAAGCATTACCCTCTTATGTATGCTAAATAAAGCACTTTGAAACCAAAGTCCCAAAGAAATATTTCCTTCACCATTGATTTTTAGAGAGTATTAAATACCACACTTTACACTAAATCTATAGAACAGTGCATATTTTTGTTGAACAGTATTATTTATATCCTGCTTTTCACCCCAAGGGGGACCCAAAGCAGCTAGCCATTCTTCCCTCTGCTGTTTTATCATCATAACAACAACCCTGTAAGGTAAGCTAACCTGAGAGAAAGTAACTGGCCAAAGATCACCCAGCAAGCGCTCAATAAATTGGTGTTAAAAGAAATGGACCAGTAACCTTCAGCTACATACTAAAATTCAGTCCTTGCAGTCCATGTTAATTAATCCAACATGGCCTCACCTGATGTGTTCAGTCACATAATTACATCTGTCCAGAAAAGTAGTATATAAGTAGTATATAGATGCAAGTTCTTGTTGTTATTATTATAGATCCAAATCTATGAATAAGCACATGTTGAACAGGTGGGAAAAACCCATGCCCTACATTGTGAGCATCACAGGAGCTAGAAAAGCTTTTAGCTATTATTACAAACTATGTAAATTAAGGTCACTATATGAATTATGGAAAAGAGCAAGAGTCCAGCAGCACTTATAAGACTAACAAAATTAATGGTAGGATATGAGCTTTCATGAGCCACAGCTCACTTCTTCAGAAAGATCATACCCTACTACTAATTTTGTTAGTCTTATAGGTACTACTGGACTCTTGCTCTTTTCCACTGCTACAGAGTACGCGGCTACCCATCTTGATATATGAATTATGGTTATTAATAACTAATAAAGCCAGTGTAGACTAGATGACCCAGGTTTGATTCCCCGCTCTGAAATGGAAGTTCACTGGGTGACCCTGGCCCAGTCACGCACTCTCAGTCTAATCTACCTCAGAGGGTTGCTGCGAGGAAAAAAATGGAGGAACAGACAATGATGTAAGCCGTCTTGGGACCCACTGGAGAGAAAGGAGGGGTATGAATGAAGTAAAAAAAATTACATTTAAAAACTAAACACTTTCCAGTCAAATCACACCGCGGACGCTAAGGGCTGGGCCACATTTATTAAAAAGGTCCTCGGCAACAGACGACAACCCTACCGCCGTTTCTAATCCGCTCGCCTCAGATTCTCAACACCAATCTGGGTTGAAGCGAGAGAGGAAGACCCATCAGTCAGACAGGCATTCGAGGCCTCCATTGGCCAGTGTACGGTGGCGAGGCGGAACCTCCTCCGGGCGCACGCGCAATTCCTCACCCTTTCTCTTTCGATGCCCCTCCCTATCCTGCGTTTCCTCCCTCCCCCCTCCCCCCTCCCCTTTCACTTGACTGCAAGAGAGCCGCTGTTGTTGTCAGAAGGTTTCGTAGCCCGCCGGGGACTCAGAGAGGCGCGAGCGCAGTCCGTTGGGCGCGCGAGTCGCAGAAGCCGAGGAGAGGCGGCGCGAGCTCGCAAGAACGCTGAAGCGTCCGCGCGCGCCACTGTGTTGTACTGTTTGTTTGCCGCCGCCGCCGCCCTGGTCGCTGAGGAGGCCACTCTGCGGCGGCTGTTCCTGCGAGAGGAGCGGAAGGGTGCCGAGCAGCAGCGGCCGCTTTTCCATGCGGGGAGCGGCGGGGGAAACGCGGAGGGCCGCCGGAGGAAAGACGGCCACTCCTGCCGCTGCCAACATCCTCAGTAAGTGGACGAGGGCGGGGCTGGGAGCGAAGCCGAGCCTCCGGCTTGGCCTGTCCCGAGGCTTTCGCCGGGAGGCCTCGAGGGGCAGGTGCCGTCGGCGAGGCCGGGTGTTTCTGAGGGAAGAAGGGGGGCAGGCCGGCTCCCGAGGCCCTCCTCTTATGATCCTCTCAGGCAGGAGCCGGTGGCGATGGCAAGGGTGCCGTACTCATATCCCTGCCCTGCTTTGGGGTGTGTATCTTGTCACACGCCCCTCTCTTTACCTGTGTGCGACAGAGCTGGGTCGGGGTGGGTGGGATGTCTTTTTGTGCGTGTGAATGCGACTCTTCCGGGGACTAGTGGGATGGAGTGAATGTATTTCGTGTGTGGTGCGTTAGCATTTAAACACACACACACACTTAGGATGCTGCGCCTGAGAGGAGAGTGAAGCTGATTCACCTTTCCTGGTCCCCTCTTTCATCTTTAGCGCGGTCCTTCGCAACCAACTGCACCCCCCCCCCCCATCCCCTGCAGTCGGAAGGGAGAGGGGCGCTTTCTGGATCCCTTTCCAGCGGCTTAGGTGAATATTCGTCAGCCTTATGTAGTGGTGGCTGAGAAGTTCTTACTCGAGAGCTGCAGACTTATGTTTGGGGGTGGAGATGACACTGCATCTTGCTAGCTAGATTTAGAGAGAGCCAACAGGTTAGTCCTGGGTGAGCCGAGCTGCCTATTTTCTTTCTGATAGTGCAGAGTGGGTCTGCTACAGAGAAGCCTTCCGTATTTCCTTCTTTGGAAGTGGCTGCATAAGGTCATCCTGCCAAAAGCACATTATTGTGCTGATAATCTCTTCAGCAAACAGCCATTTTTGTAAGCTGTTATCTTCTTGTGCTCTGCAGCCAGCATCTCACATAAGCATCAAACCTGTAGAGTGTTGAATAGGGTGAGTTGGTTGGATTGTTAGTTTTTCTGTATTTTAGTAGTGTTGATGAAGCAAATCTGTACAGAAGCAGTGCATTTGTTTTAATGAATAATTACTGAGTGGCTTAAAGGGAAGCTATGTTCATTATAGTGGTGGAAATTAACATGGTATAGCTTCAGCAGGTATCTTTTACGTCTATCAAATTATGAATTGTAAACATAAAACAGCCTGTTTTCTTGTATAGAAGTGTACTAAGGGAGAAACTGCATGTGGTTTGTATTTGAGGCTTATTTGATATAATGGGGTATGTGTAGGAAATAAATATTTTTCACTGGCCACCAGTGTACTTAAAGTCTTCTTAACTATAGCTGTACTACAGTCTAGGAGGGATGTGAATTCCTTTCAAAGGATGTGAGTCAAGATCTGTTTAAAGCCTGCCCTCTAGTGTAGCCATTCTTACTCTTACATGCTGCTATTTTTATATAGTTCTTTTTAGGAATTCATAGTACTGGATGCTTGGTGTAGAAAGTGGGGAAGGAGTTTAGCAGAGTAAGTCTTGCATTTTCCCAAGCTATTTTTGGAAAATATCCTTAAATATCTATTAACTGTAAGCGTCTTTGGTAACATTTGGCAGTAATTGTCTTTAGCATAATTTACTCCGTGTTGCTATCAGTTGTCTGGGTTGAAAAATTGGATAGTGATGGTATATTTCACATTGGTCATAGCTCATGAAAATATATGTTTTGGCTTTTTCAAAACAATATTTGTATGACTTAACTGTTAACATTTGGTATTTGTTAAACAAATGAGCTGCATAACTGTAATTAGGACACTTTGTACACTGTTTTCCTGCCATACATAGTACATATATAATTAATTGGAAGAATTAAACCTGATACTATTCAAATGCAATCCTGATGTTGTGTTTCTAAAGCCTTAGTTTTTTTTAAAAAAAAAGAAAACCAGAATCAACTTGATATATAGCCACTGTAAGGGAACCTTTTTATTTATTGTAATGTTTAGGTAAGAAAGTAATGTGAAGATGAAATCTACCAGACAGCTGTAAAGAAATCTGCTATTGATTTCTTTTAATGGATAAGCTCATGCTTATAAAGATGCAATAAAGTCTTCAAGGTCTGAAATGATTACCTTCACCTTCTGACAAGGTTCTATAACTTGCGCCTTTTGCTCTGATAATTCTGCCAGCTATTCTGCATTGAGTAGAACTCATCATCCTTCATATCCCATCTTTCTCTGTGGTTTGGGAACAGTTTTTAAAAATGTGCTCTTAGCTTCAGGTGTTTCTTTCATATTCCTTGTTCTGCCTAATGTCATTTTTGTATCTTTCCCTGTCTTCATTTGAGCAAACACAAGGAAGTGATTTGCTCATAGTATTTGCTTAGTGCCCCAAATTCCCTTCAGAGTGTTTTATTGTATCTTTTAGTTCTGCCATATAATTTGGAACTAGGCACTTAACTTATTAGAGAGGAGACTCTATGGTGCAGGTCATTTGTCTCTGCCTTTTCTGTGCAATGGTGACTAAGATGTAATGCTTCAACAAGATTAATCACTCTTAGTACATAGTAATGTTTGACATACATAGTGCCCATATGTATTTTTAACAATGTTGAAATTGCATAAAACCTGTAGAGCCGCCCTTTAATTAAGCAGTTGCTTCCAAGAGGCTGAGTAACATGTGCTTCCTTTAAACCTCTTTGCTGCTTGTCCTTTTCATGTATAATGCTTTGTTACTCAGCTTGGAGAAATTCAACACTTCATTGTTATTTTTATTTTCCCTTCCCATTGTGGAAAAAAATTTATTTGAACACTTCCCCAGTTTTCCGGTTTGAAAAGCACATACAAATGCTTTAAATGAATAATAAATACTTAAACAACTTACTTTTTTTCCACAAGTGGAGATGCACTGTATTTTCTCTATATCTATCAGAATAACAGTAAGTCATGCAACAAATTTATTCAGTACATAACACTGGGCTTCTAATGTGGGTAAAAAATGTTGGATAAAACAAAAGGATAAAAGGGATAGAAGTCATTTTGAAGTTTTCTTTTGGGTTTGAATGTGTAATTCCTGTGTACTGTACAAGGACTCTGAAACGTACCACCGCAAAATGTTACTGCAGTAGTTTTATTTGGTTATTAGGTTTTCAATTTGGAACACAACTTGCCTACTTTTCACTGAATAATAGAAAATGTACTATGCATGGTAGAAACAACTTGCTATACATCAGATATGTTATTCCTAGTTTGATCATCAATTACTTACTTTTTAGTCTGCCTTTATTACTGAGATTCAAGGTGGATTATGAAACATAGTAATGCATTAGGAACAGTATAAAATATATAATAAACACTGGAATGAGATTGGATTATACAGTTAGAAAACAATGCAGTAAAAACAGTATAAAGGATGAAATAAGAAATTCAAAAACTGGATTACAGAAATAACAGTGCATTAAAAGTAAGAAATGTATACAATAATCAGTGCCACAAACTACTGCCTTTGTCCCTTTGTTTAAGCATTCACCTGCACAAGTCCATTTTACTACAGCTCTATTCCCTTTCTAAAAATACCTCTTCCTGAACAATTATGATTTATACATTCTGCAGAATGATAGCAGTGTGGGAGCTTTTTTGGACTCCTCAGAGGCTATTCCATAAAGTGGGAGCCACAGCAGAGAATGCTCATTTATGAGCAGGTACTGATTTTTCTCATTTGCAGGGTGGCAGTTTCAGCAGACAGTGCAGCTGTCTCAGTGGAGCATTTTGGAAGAGGCACTCCATTAGATATGTGAGTTCTAGGCCATGAAGGGCTTTGTAGTTGTTATCAATACCTTGAATTCAACGGAGGAACTAATTAGTATACATCATATTTTGTGTGGCTCATTGGCTGCAGCAGCTTCTCTAAACATGGAGAGAGTTGCGATTAACTGCATCAGTTTAATGTGGTGAGTGGCATTTTCAAAGTTTACTCAGGCCAAAGAGATTAGAAAGACAAGGGGAAAAACAATCCAGTAGTACTAGCCCGTGTGCCCTGGAGTTACACATGTCTTGCAGTGTGGGGATGTGCACTTAAAAATGGTATTTTTTTCAGATTTGGGAATCAGGAAGGCTGTAAATATAAGTAATCCTGCTGTTGCGCAAGATTTGCGCAACATCGCGCAAATCTTGTGCAAGAAAACGTGATCTTCCGTGTTTTTTGCGCGATGTTCTGGGTTGTTCCGAGAGAAGGTAAGCAGTGTGAAAACAGCCAGGATGAGGGACACTAAAGACCCTTCCAAATTTCAAGAAGATTGGCTCGATCTAGTGGTCCGTGAACAAGGTGCCTTCAGCTGCTCTTCATTGTTCCTTATGGGTGAAAATCCAAAGCTTTCTTCAGGGCAGAGAAGCTTCTGCCAAACACACAAGAGCAACTACAGACCAAAAAGAACCAACAAAGCCCAACAGAACCAATGCCAAACAGAGAAGCCGAACAAAACCAACCTGGAACAGAAGGCATGCTCTCCAAAAAAAATCTTTTCCCAAAGCTGCAACTGGTTGTAGCAGCTTGTTTTTCCCCCTTTGAAGATTTCAAAGAAAGAAAGAAAGAGGCAACCCTTGCAGATGAATGGCATCACTTGTTAGGAGGAGCCCAGCTGTCTGTCCAATCACAACGATTCTCTCATATGGTCTGTGAGAGAATTTGTTGTGATTAGACATGCAGTTGAGCTTCTATTGAGCTATGCCATTCACCTGTAAGAGTTGCCTCCCTCCCCCCTCCCTTTTTTTCCTGGGAAACATGCGAAAGTAAGAAAAACAAGCTGCTGTGACCTTTAAAATGGTGACCCCGGTTATTCCCAAATATTTCTGGGATTAATTTGGGATGCCAATACATATTCAAGAAATCCAGATATGATCAGAATTCCTGAATATATCCCAAAAATACCAATAAAGTATTTTTGCAGCACATTAGCAGCCTAGAAAAGGGACCTATTCTCTGCCGATCTGTAAAAACGTCTGTTTGCTTAGAATAGGTGTTTGTAACTGAATAGGTGACTGGCTGCTTACAAGCTTTTTACGCTAGTTGAGTTTAGTGATGAAGTATTATCAGGACTTTAAGCAGTCTAGTACATTTACAAACTCCTGGGTGCCTTTTTGGAGATGCTGTACACGTGAATAACCTTTAGACCTTGTAGTGAGTCAAGTAAAAATGGGAAAATATTAAGGGGTGCCATTTAAAACTATCTTTGGCTGTATCTATCTAAAGGGATTTCTCTGCCTTGACTTTGAAACTTCAGTGGGTTTGTTGTTCAGTTGATTGGTTTATTGGCACAATGTCATCTTCTTCTTATTTGGAGGAAAAACAGTAAGAGACTTAGTTAATTTTAAAATGAAAGCTGAAAATTTAGAGCTAGTTGATTGTGGCAATGCAGTATTATAAATGTTGCACAATAGCAATTGCCTATTTTTAAAGAAAAGCCCTCTGGTGGTGTGGGGGGAGAATGCAGGGGAAATGTTGGCTGGCAGAAGAAAGCGTGTACACAACTCCTGAGGGGACGCCCTGAGCCAGGGCAAATCTGTCTGTATTCACAGCCTTGATGGCTGAAAAATGAAGAATCTTTGCTGGGTGGATGTAGCCCTTGGAAAATATTATTTATGCAGAAAATTGCTGTGATGGTATTCATCAAATTTTGTCCAAGCTATGAATTAATATTGGGTCTTAGAGATTCCTGCGTTCATTCATCACATCAGGTATTCCTTAGACTCACTGAATTTATAGCCTGCTCTTCTATACATTTCTGTTGCTTTGGTGGGGGGCGGGGGGGGGGAGCCAGGAGATAAAAACTTAGGCTTTTCTTAGAGCTTGCTGTCACATGGCTTTGTTTTTTATATTTGTATTGACAATTTCATGTTCCAGATTAAACAGGAGGAAGAAAGCTTGCATTTGTGGTTTTGGTAGGTATGTAACTTCTGATAAGTGAACTTAATTATCCTTTTTCCCCTTAGGCAATAAGGGAAGAAGACTAAGCAACTGTTCACAGAACTGGATATGGAAATATCAATAGATGAGTCCTTAGAGAATATAAAGAAAAATTGAAACTTCATGAACAAAGTATAGACAAGATGATACCTCTGGAGAGGGCGCTGCCGAGGTTGGTAAACTCCACATTAGATTTATTCATTGTGGATTTCTTAAAATTACTTCAGTGCTTGTGAAACTTCTCTGTAGCTATTGAGGTAACTTCATGATTTGTCAACAGTTGCAAACAATTACTGACTTTGGCATCTTCCAGACAGATGGTTTCATTTCCCTTGGTTACCATTGTTTTTCAGTGTTTCCCTGCATTGTCGTTGTCAATCCCTTGCTGTCCAGGTTTTTCTCTTTCCTCCCCACTCTTTCTAGAACACATTTCCCCTAACGTTTTTTTTTCTGAAATGGCTTGATTTTGGTTTTCCACCAGTCTGTAAAAGCTCTGCCATTTCTCATTGTTCTGTCCACCTTGCCATTTTGTGAGGCATAGGCATTGAACAATTTCTTTAAACAACATAGTATGCTTTTGGTCTCTTCAAACCATGCATATGCTAAATGAACCAACATGGCCATTCAGAACTTCAGACACAAGCAACTAATTTTCTCCTTGCTGTCATCAGAAACATTTCATGTAAGAGCTCACCTGAGCACATACCTGGGTATTATTTTCAGGCTCTGTATGCACTGTGCACTAGGTTCCTTTTTAACAAGCAATCTAAAGAGAAAGGCAAGTCTGGAAGTACTGGGGTTTCCGGGAGAGAAAGGGAAACCATTGCCTTGCTTTCAGTCTGGGGTGAGGAGAAGCTTCAGAGTGCTTCTCATAACCCATGCCTCCCCCCCTGTCCTGCCCAGCATGCCTTCTGCAGAAACCACAGAAACAGTGAAAGGGACACCCTCCAGCACTGGCCCAGCACTGTAACTGATCTATTCAGGGCTTTTTGGTGGCAATACACATATATACTGAGTACTGACGCTTTTCTGGGGTCTCTCTCAAGTCCAGAGGGAGGAATTGGTGGAAATCAGTGCATATAAGTGCTGATACCTTTTTAAAGAAAAAAAAACCCAGTTGGGTCTATTCAAATATTTACAAGTAACAATTTACAAATTAGAATGAAGCTACAAAAGCATTTCTTGCCATTAATGATGACTTGCTGGTGGTTAGGTGATCTGAAGCAGAGTTTGCCTCAGTATTAATTTTCCTGATCATGGATTGCAATAAATAAACTGACTGGCCTCAGTATTAAGCATTAATCCCACACACCCCCATGCACTTACACCTTTCTGTGGTCAAAGCTAGTGCACAACAATAATGAATTTGATATTAACTTGAGTATAGACAGAGGAACATTCTTTATTGATGAATAGAACTGGGCAACAATACAGTTTAAGGGTTCAACATCCTCTTAGTCCTGCAGTCGGCCATGATGATCGGCCATGATGAATTATTTTAAGTACTGTCCACAATTCAAAAAGGGAAGGAAGGATAGCATAGCCAATCAAAACAATGTAAACAACCAGTCAAATGTGGGAAAACAGCTAACCAATCAAAGGCCAGATACATATACAAGGTATGATTCACTGGTAGGCTTTGTTGTGATACAGTGCATGTGCAAATGGTGCGCTTTCAATAGATCAAGCTGTTGCTCCATGGCAACAGCACAAGCACAAAAGGAGGGGAGCCACAAACTGAACAAGAAGGCAAGGCACACATATGCTGGAAAGTTCCACATAAAACTCTGCAGAGTGGAATTATTGTCCCAAATGTGCTGTGATCAGAGACACCCTAGAGGCAAAGAAAAACCAGATCAAGGTTGCAGTCTGGAAAATGCCTATGTGTTTATATGCTAATCTCACGATATACTGCACTGGACCTATACAACTGTGTGTTTTTCTGTTTGTGTCTCTGAAATACCAGTAAATCAGGCATAATCCTTTCCTGATCTCTGCTTGCATGTTTTCTTAACAATGAAACAGCAAAAATATGCACATGAAATTTATGAATGTTGCATAGATTTTGTATCACAGGGGTAGGGGTACAAAATATTACTACAAGGATAACTTTCTGCAATCCGAAGCGTATTCCATAATTAGAAAGACTTATCCAATCTGATTGAGAGTGATTCCTTTGTAAGTTGATGGTGCTAAAATGGAATTATTGCAATGGATAAGAATAAAGCCTCCCATGCTGGGGACATGATACTCTAGGGAGGTCTGGAAACAGTAGTGCATCTGCATATTCTTGTGGTACTCATGAGTCCCACCCTGGTCCCCATGATTCCCAGTTCAATTCAGCTTCAAAATCAGTCAGTCCCTTCAGGCAATCTGACTAATAAGAGCAGGAATCATAAAGGACAGCAAATCACAAAGCTCTACAAAGAGGGATATGGGTTCTTTTCCAAATGGAAACAGCTGATTGGCTTAGCATCAGCCAGAACATGAAAAGTGTACTTATCCCTGACAAGGGGTGTAATTACAGATAAATAAATAAAAACCCTGAAGGAAGAGTTTCTTTTCCTTTCCCAGGAGCAAGCAATGAATGAGAAGTCCCTTGAAGGACAGGCCCACATGAGACCAACATGGCTCAGTCTATGAACTCTATGCCATTTAGCTAGGTTACCAATTTAACTTTCTATGTGGCTTTATCTGACAGGTGATGGCAGCTACCTGGTGTGTTTTAGGAGCAAGCAGTAGCCAAAGGAGCTCCAGGGAGGCTGGGGAAGTAGGACCTTCCATCTCTGCTTCCCCTCTGCCTTTCCTGGAGTAACCTGTGATAAGAGTCTAAAGCTATAAATGTAATGCCATTTATTACTGCCACCTCCTAAGTGATATCAGAGGTCATTTAGTGAAAAATAATCAGCATTTTAAAAAAATTGACCCTGAGAACTGACTGGCTCTTCAAGCTAAACCAGCAAATACTGCTTGTGTTGGTGATTAAACCTTTTAGATACCACCATAGCTTCTGTACGTTGGTACTGGTCAGAAATTCAGCAGTGGTGGTTGTGCAATAGCACCTCATCAGATACGATTAAAGGAGACCATAAATTGTTACCCTACTCCTTTTGTATTGTTGATATTCATGCAATAAAATTAAAAAACAAAACAAAAGGAGACCATAAAAAAGATGTAATTGTATTGGAGCCACACTTGGGACCACATCTTAAAACTTAAACAATGAAATAATTTTTTCAAATACATGAAAATTGCACCCAAAATTATTCTGCTTTATCAATTTCTAGATTTTTTTTCAAGAGTAAAAGTAAGTTCCTGACACACAAATATCCATGTTGGTAAAAGTTCAAGTGAATGAAAGAAATTGTGCTTTTTGAATTTAATAATTGAGATAAAACTGGGCTGTGTAGTTTATGAAGTAATTTTGAATTTGAACACAAAAGTAGTGTGAACTTTCTATGTTTATTGACTACTCTGTTAAACTTTCTTAATATTTGAAAGTATTCCAATTTATAATCTGTGTTAAATCCCATTTAACAACAGTTTCCTGTTCTCCAGTCAGGTAGTAGCCTAACATAATTGCATCACAAACCATCTAATACTCTCTTTTTCCAACTTGCCTGAAGCTTAATTCACACATTCCTTGTAGCACATGGCTGCTGCCACCAATATAGTTGTTTCCACACTGCACTTAGTACATCTTACATCTGTTAGGGTGGAGAGTACAATTACACTGGGGTATATGTGTGAGTTCTCTCACTATCCAACCTGTTTACTTGAAAATTTTGTACAAAACTTTTGCATATCCAGTATACATTTTAGATCAGCTTGAGTGACTTTCTCCAATTCTCTTTGATAAGAAGGAACTTCTTAAGATGAGCCCAAAGTACCATTTAAATAGAGAAGCTGAAATTTGTTAAACTTCTCATCTTAGGTGTTTATTCTATGCTGATATTTTTTCTGTGTTTTAGGTGCGTTTGGCAGTGAAAATGGTTATATATCTGCTTCAAATATCCTTGTATGAGAAGACATCAGTTTCAAAACTCTTCAGAATTACATCTTGACTTGGAGCAGTATGGCAGGTTTCAAACGAGGGTATGATGGAAAAATTGCCGGATTGTATGATTTGGATAAAACCTTAGGCAGAGGGCATTTTGCTGTGGTCAAACTTGCCAGGCATGTTTTTACAGGTGAAAAGGTAGCCGTGAAAGTAATTGACAAGACCAAGCTAGATACACTAGCCACAGGACATCTCTTCCAAGAAGTTAGGTGCATGAAATTAGTGCAGCATCCTAATATTGTTCGTTTATATGAAGTGATTGACACCCAGACGAAACTTTATCTAATCTTAGAGCTTGGTGATGGGGGAGATATGTTTGATTACATCATGAAACATGAAGAGGGCCTTAATGAAGATTTGGCAAAGAAGTATTTTGCTCAGATTGTTCATGCTATATCCTACTGCCATAAACTGCATGTAGTTCACAGAGACTTAAAGCCAGAGAATGTTGTCTTCTTTGAAAAGCAAGGACTTGTGAAATTGACTGACTTCGGTTTCAGCAACAAATTTCAGCCTGGAAAGAAACTTACAACAAGTTGTGGATCTCTTGCATATTCTGCTCCTGAAATTCTGCTCGGAGATGAGTATGATGCTCCTGCAGTAGGTAAGTTAATGGGTTAAAGCACAGCCAGTGTTAGAATACTCTTGGAATTGATACTAATGTAATGTTTTGCATGTAAATAAGTGTTTGTATTTTACTTCTGGTTAATGTGGGGTTTTTAATACTTGTTACTGTACATTTAAATGTAAGCCTGTGAGGAAAGAAGGAGGGGGCTTGATGAGTGAATGGAGTCTGCTGTGATTGGACAGTAGCTGTACCCTAGCAGTCAGACTGAATTGCAGTTTTTAGTCAGTGTGCTGAAAGAAAGTATTAATTCTGTGAAATTCAATAAATCTGTGTGGAGTTCTGAGAAATTCTGTCTAAGACAGGCCAACTTTGTGACCCTGAGTTAGTCTGTGCATATCTCAGAGAAAGATTATTCTATCTAGGTCAGACAAGCTGTGTGGAAAAGCCTGATGAGAGGAGTGCTTGTACTGTTAGTGAAAATCTGTGACTTTATCTTTGTGACTGGATCTGTGAACATACCTTTAAGAATATATATACCTATTTCTGAAATCACCATGCTGATCACCCTATTCTGAAACCAATACACTTATCAGTTCTCTGCAACCATTACACTTAAGTTACTTATAAATTAATTCTACTTTTGGTTAAGCAAAAAAGGATCCCTTTTTGGTCACAACCCCCCTCCCCCCACATGCTGAACTGTCATAAAACCATCAATATATAACAAAGCCTTCCTATAATATCAGTTAAATAGAAGAGATCTAAGGCTGGGACTTTAGGATGGCAGCAAAAACCTTTTGGGAAGCAGCAATATATCAGCCGCACAAAGGTGGCAAAATGTTACAGGTGGTGTTAGCAGTGGGATTCAAACCCGAAAGGGAAGATGTTCTGGAGGTACAAGCCTGGGTAAAATAGAGGACACCTGTGTGTGCAGAGGAGGAGTAATAAAGGTCCAAGGGCAGGTTTAAAACAAAAATAATTGCAAATAGGTTCTATGATGGTCTTGGGATGTCTTCAATTATGCATGTCTACTGCCTTTTATTTCAGAGTGGGTTGATACAATTGGACTTTTAAAATAAATGGCTGCCAGGACTGTGTGCATCCTTAATGGTGGGCAAAGCTAAGTCAGAGGAATATACAGTTTAACACTAGAAATATAAAGGGTGTGAATGCTTGCAGAAGAATCTAATATTTGTCATGAACATAAATTATGAAGTTTTGTTTGATTAAGTACATGCTCTAAGTGCTGCAAAGCACATGCAGCTACTGAAAAGAGGGACTTCCTCATTTATGTTTGTAGTGTGAATAGGTCTGTGCATGCATAAAATACTTTGGATTAGATTGATAGAGATGACTGTTTACCAAGAGGTTATCTAGCCACAGCACATATACAGAAGAATTTACCACACCCATGTATTTATAATCAGTAGTAGCAGCATGCTAGAGTTCTCTTTCTTGAGTGGCTGTTAGAGATGACCAATGCCCTTCTTTGTTGTGCACACCTAGTGATAAATTACTATTGACAAATGGCTTGATTCATCCAGAACTACTCAGGAAAGTTTCTTTTTGTCAAAATGGCATGCTAAAACATCTGTTCTTCATTCATAGTCCATCTTTGTGAAAGGTCAGAAGGTAGAATTAGGGATGCTTGGCTGTTGGTTGGCATTCCCAGGAACTTAGAAGGTGGGGCAAGGCGCCTCTTTCCTTCTGTTGCCATCTTCCGCCAGTGAGTGAAGACGTCTTTGTTTTGTCTGGCATTCTTTCAGTGTTCCCTCTTAACTGCCCTGTGTTTTAATAGTTGTTGTTCTGGTTTTGTACGTGTATTTTAGTTTTGTTTTAGTTGTATTAAATATTGGTTTTTGTTTGATTTTAATAGTTTTTAAGGCTAATGCTTATTACATATATGTTTAGTCTGTTGGCTGCCTTGGTGGCCCTGATGATGGCAGAAAGGTGGAGTACAAATTTTATAAGTAAGTAATGTTGTACAATGTGCTGCTGTCACTTCTAGGTGAAATCCTGGATGTGACAGCAGCACATCAGAGGATGGTTTGGACTCTTCCATACCTTCGATTTTTTGGGTTTCACCCAGAAGCGATGGTGACATGTCGCTCATCATTTCTGTCCCCACATTTCTCTTGGTGGCCAAGAACCAAGAGCAGATTGGAGGGCCCATCCACCAGAGGTTGCCCTTCTGAAGTAGGCAAATGGTAAGCCTAGATAGAATCTAAAGCCTGTAAAGTGCTCTTCACATAGTTTCCCCATATAATAACAGTAGTTTACACAAGGTCTACTAATGTTAATACTAGATGTGGTGGACATATTTTAACTTTGGTTTTTGTTATTACTAGATGGTACAAGGGTTAAGAACTTAGATTATACCTTTTAGATGTCATTGCAAAAAAAATATTTTTTCAGGATGGAAATAATGGTAAATATTATTAGAAAATTAGAGCATATATTTGTCATAAGATATACAAAATTATTTGACTTAAACAAATAAAACAGCATAAGAATCCATTATACTGAATAAAACAGCATACATTTGTCTAGTTTACAATCAATAGTGTTCTTGACAATAGCCACAGTATGATTTATTTTGTTTAAAACTTTAAAACTTTTTTCAGAAATAGGCTCAAAGTGATGTACATCAAAGTTTAAAAAGCAATCATAAAAACACAACACCAGCAGAATAATATTTGACTGACTCCCAATAACTATTGAGCCAGTGCATTTTGGTTGGTTTGAATTTTCCATATTGTCTGTAGGGCAGTGATGTGGGTTTTCCAGGAAAATCCAGATTCATATTTAAATAAATTAGCTAAATAATGTTAGCAAAGTTTAAATAATGTCATGAAAAGAAGGCAAATATACCATGTAGAAGCTTGGAAAATGTAAAAGACCTGAGGTTTGCCCTTGCTTTATATTCCATATTTAGCCCATCTAAAATGATTGAGTTGCATCCCTGAAAACAGCCCTGAAATCTATAAACACACTACATTTACATATGTGGAGCAAAAGATTTTTGACGTAATAATATAGCATTGGAAAATTTTCTGCCCCACATCACTGCTTCAGTAGCAACCCTACATAAAGGGCAATATAGTAGGCTAGGTTTGAGGTTGCAGTGACATGGATCATCATAGTTTTATCAGGTGGGACTCAGTGAAAATTTTCATGCTGAGTCTGGATGTAGTTGTAAAGAAGCACTCTTGCATGATATACTGACAATAAAGCTCTTCGAATAGATTTCCCAAGCTTTTAACTGAATTAGTACAAGAAAAAGCTTACCCCATTAACAGTGGGCATCACAATCCCTTCTGAAACATCAGCCTTGCCAAACCAGCACCACCTGGTGTATAAGTAATATATTTTCTGTCATCTGTTGGACTTTTTACATAATCTCTCAAGTAGGATAAAGAAATCTAAGCAAAAATTTGTTCTCAAGCAAGTGGAGGATTGTGTATGCCACAGCTTATTCCCATAAGCATAAAACCTTAGATATGTGGGTTATGTAATACTCATCCAACACTGTGTAAGGAAATTGCTTGATAAATTGGAAGTTTTTCTTACTACTGAGTTAAGAAGATTTATCAAGGAATTTTCCAGTTCATGAGCAGACTTAAACAGCATTATTTTTACTTTTCCCAAGAGAGATCCTGCTGGTTAAACTTCTGTCTTGTTCTCCTAAATCCAGTTTTTGGGGCCACTGGCTGAAGACTAGTAAAATATTCTAGAGGTAGTGGCCCAAGTCACCCAAAGAACTTCATGACTTTCTGGTGATTTGAATTCAGGTCTCCCCAGTCATAGTCTAACATCTTAGTCCATCAGTGTGCAGGATCCTCATGGCACATATATGTTGAAGCTCCTGGTCAAGTGAGTATGGGGTGGCTCTTTTTTGTCCACAAAATGATGCCTGTGAATAGAAATGTCTCCAGCTGACTGGAGATATTACTATCTTACTTCAAAGAGTTAAAAAAAAGTTTGAGTCATTTGCAAGGCCTAGCATTTGTATTAATCATAAAGGGAGAATGTGATTTTACCTGTATAATTTATGATGTGTGCATTAGTTGACTAATCCTCCAAGACTCAAACCAGATGAGTTGTTGAAGATCCGTGATTGAATCTCTCATCTTTGTATACTTTTAATAGTAGCTACAGGACCACCAGAATTGAGAATGCAACAATGGGATGTGTGTGTGAGAGATCAGTTATACTAAGTACAGCAGCAAACTTACTTTCTGTAGATGAAATGGATGAGCATCAGTATGCTGTGAAACTTCTGATGTATACAGAAATTGCCCAAATGAAACTGTATAAATTCTTGTTGGGACAACTACTAGCCAAATTCTGTTTTGGCAGCAAAGGAAAGAATGAACTCTTTAGAAACTTGCTTCTATGTACAGCCATACTACTATCCATAGAAGTTGTGTTTCCTGTTAGTGTCGCATTTGATGTCTTGGTTTTTTTTTCTGGTTTTTTTCTTGTGTTGCTTGTTTCCTAGTTTGTACCTGTACTGTCATCAGTAACATAGTATCTGCTCATAGTCCAGGCATTCTGCAGCAATAGTTTAGACAGGAAAACCCCTGCTGCAGTAGTCATTTTCCAAACCGGAAGAAGAAGGGGCAGGAAAGAATGAGAACTCAGTAAGAAAATGAAGAACAGTTGAGATGGTAGTGTGTGGAAAGAGAGATTGCCTAAAAGTACAACAATTGTTGAGACAGACTTGATGTCACAACTCTTTCTAATTTGTTCATACTGAGAACAAACCTAGTTTATTAGGCTCATGTGTTCCTTTCCTCCGCTCCTTAGCCATAGAGCTAAGAATGAAGACTTGTTGATTGAAGAAATTGAAGAAACTCTTTGAGCTAACTGTCCACAGTTTTTGTTGTTTCATGTTTTGGAGGCGGTTAAGACTCTTTTTTTGCCCAGAAGTAGGTTCAAAATCAGGATTTAAACTATGGAGGAAAATGTATTGACCAGGCCTAGTACAAAGCAGGCTCATTCTCATTTATTTATTGCATCTCAATATAGTTCAGACTTGTCTTTGTTCTTCTTCATTGTTGATGTTATGTGAAAAGATGCTTGGGATTCATTGGGCAGCAAATGCTGTCAGACATAAAAATGATGAATAAAGTTATCTTACGAAGTGAAAATGTAACTTATTTGTGCTTAAAAGGGTCATGTAGTGAAACTCACACCGTATGGAAGAAATAGTTCTGTAACATTACTAATATGAGCAAAGGTTGGTGGTAGACGTTGAGGCTAAACTAAAAGTGAAAAAATATATACTTTGACAATAGAGCTTTAAATAACCAGTGCTGGCAGTTTATTTTTAAAAAAACTGCCCGAAGGGAGAATGATTGACAGGCTGCTCCCCCCCCCCTGTGATTGACCAATGAGAAGGTAACAATTAGGGCTGACAGAATTGTTGAAGGAGTTGAAGTTTGGAGTCTGACAAGGAGGGATAGACTAATAATCCTCTGTGGGAAGAAAAAGGAAAAGTTTGCCCTAACTGGGACAGCTTTAGATTTAAAGAAAACTCTTCGTTAAAATACTTAAATGTGAAAGCCAGCACTAATTTACACAGACAAGATAGAACTGGGGGGGGAGTGTTGTTGGCAGAGGAAGTGGGTAGTGAAGGGAGACTCCCCTTCAGCCAACGATCAGGGTTATGTCTTTCGGAGAAGAATAATTCCTTCCCAGAGTCTAAAAGGGAAGGGTTGGCTCTGAGGAGGATCCTGGGTCTGATGTAAAGGGTAAAGAGTGCTGTGTTGAAGTCAAGAGACCTAAGCTGTAAAGTGAAATCTATGAAGAACCTTGTTAAAGTAACCTAACTCTGAAGCTAACAACCTCACACTTTCTAAGATCTGTGACTACTGAAACTAAGCTGTAAGAAGATTATTGCGCCTAATGCTTGTGAAGTATTCTGTTCTACAATCAAAGTTTAACTCAGCGTTACTTTCCCTGCCTACCTATATACCAACCCTGCCTGTTTAATAAACCTACTGCTTCTTTTTGAACTTTACTCAGTCTCTAGTGCCATTTCATTTGAAGAAGATGTGAGTTCTTGCTTCTCACCTACCAAATATTTAGGCTGGGATATAAGCCATAAATACATAAGCTTAAAGTGTGGGACAAAAATACCTTTAAATAACATCCAGTGGCTCGCTACCAGAGGCTGTCCAACCACACAAAGCAACATTGATGTTTTGGAGGGAATACCTGCTTCACAGTAGGGAAATGAGTGGGGATTATGTCATAGCATGTTCATCTTCGTTCTTCTGTGCCTCCACACATGGGACTGCGCAGGCGCAGGCCAGCCGCCGGAGAATTTTCTAGAGCTTCCATGGCTCCGAAGGGGCCGTTTGTTGCGCGCCTCAGCGACCGTTTTCCCGCCCAAACGGTCACGTGATCCTCCAGCGACCAACGGCCCCTTCCCTCAGTTCTCTTCTTGCCGCCGCTTGGAGAGAACGTGAGCTTCGTTGCTCTGTGCTTTTTTGTGCTTCGTGCTTTATTCTGACTGATTGCTTGGCTTTTGACTTCGGACTTCGTGACCTCGACTACTCTTCGGATCTCGTTTTGGACTTTGTTGTGGACTCGGTAATTTGACTCGGACTGTTTTTGACCTTCCCTTCGCGTGCCCCTGAAGATGGCCTCAAAGGCTCTCTTCAAGCATTGCCTCCAATGCCACACGAAAATGGCCAAGACCGATGGCCATGAACTGTGCCTGTTTTGTTTGGGGGAGACCCATAATGTGTCGGCCTGTAAGATTTGCCAGGGCTTCACCAGCAAGGCCCGACAGGAGCGCAAGGCCCGACTGAACTCCTCCCTGTGGCAGAAGGTCATGTCCGGAGGCGCTCCGTTGCCCTCCCCTAAGGCCGGCCCTAGCCCCTCTGCCGAACGGCATTCAAGAGCTGGCTCAGTGGCCTCCGCGAGGTCGGGGTCGAAACCGCGTCCCCCGAGTACCTCGGCGTCGAGAGCGGCCTCTCCAGCGCAGGGACCGGTGCGGCCGCCCCGTAGCGCGTCATCTACCAGGTCGGATCCGAGACCAGCTTCGGAACCGAGGATCCTGGTACCGAGTCCCCGATCGGAACCGACGACCGGATCGATTCCGATAAAGTCAAAGAGGTCGAAGCCGAGGTCCCCTTCGAAGGCGAGGAGCGCGTCGGTTCCGAGGTCTTCTTCGGAACCACCGAAGAAGAAGAAAAAGACCAAGCACCATCGGTCGCCGCGTCCCGCTCCTCAGGAGGAGGTCATCGTGCTTCCTCACACGCCTTCCCCTCATCTGGGCTCTCCGGAGCCAGAAGACATCTCCGTTCCGGTGCCGGATCCGATGGCCTTCGAGACGGTGCCCGCAGAATTCTCGTCGGGGCCGGAACCGAGCCCGCACCGTCGGAGCCGACCATCACTTCCCCTTCGGTCGCCGAGGCTGGAACCGAGCCCGTCTCCTCGTCGGAGCCGTCCGTCGCCTGCCCGTCCGTCTCCACCTCCGGTCGGTCGTGAGCGGCATGGTTCCGGGGACAGTGTCCGATCGATCCGATCCGCTGCGTCCCGGCATCGACAGGCTTCCTACCTCCCCTCGCCATATCGTTGCCAATGGGAGGGGGCACCTGCGGGCTTCTCCGTGTCGGAACCGAGGCCTTCGACATCGAGGTCGGCGTGGGCTCCCCCTCCGCTCCAGGTTCCGGAATCCCAGCTCGGTTCCGATGAGGAGGATGTGGAGAGCTTTGGCGGCTACCAGTCGGAGTCCTGGTCCGAACCATCGCCAGCTGAGGAGCTAGTGCCATCGGCGGACTCGCCATTCGAGGACCTCCGCATCTACGCCGACCAGATGGCTAGGATGGCCAAGGCTCTCGAGATGGACATCTCTTCGGCAGTTCCCCAGACCAAGGACAAGCTCCTCAAACGTATTTACGGGGACAATCCGGCGTATGTTGGCTTCCCCATGCTCGAGGGTATTGAGGAGATAGTGGAGAAGGTGTGGCAGGTGCCCTGTGATCAACCTCCAACATCCAAGCGCATCGAGCAGCTTTACAAGATCAAGCAGGGCACCTGGCCGGCGTTGGTGAAGCACCCTCCACCTTCCTCCTTGGTCACAGAGGAGTTCAACCCCCGACGATCGGGTCACTCCTCGGTGCCTGCCGATAAAGAGGGCAAGAAGCTGGATGCCATGGGCAGGCGCCAGTACATCGTCGCTTCGCTGGGTCTGAGGATTGCCAACTACCAGACCATCATGGCAGGGTACCAATTGTACCTCTGGGAGAAGTTGGCATCCTACACTCGAGACCTCCCACCTGAGCAGAAGGCTGTCGTCTCCCTGTTGCAGACAGAGGCTGTCCGGCTGTCAAAACAGCAAATGAATGCTGGGAGTCACGCTGCCGACACTGCTGCTCGGGGAATGGCTTCGGCGGTGGTCCTCCGACGCCACTCCTGGTTGCGGTCTACGGCCCTGTCCCAGGAGGTGCGTTCCAGGGTGGAGAGCATGCCCTTCGAAGGGGACTCGCTGTTCTCCAAATCGACCGACGAGACCCTGAAAAAGAAAAAAGAGGACAGGCAGACGGCGCGGTCCTTGGGGCTGGCTCCTGCGGACAAGCCCTCCTCCAGGCCACGGTACGCTCCCCGGTCCGGCCCTTACCACTACCAGGGCAGATACCAACAGCAGCGGCCGGGCTATCAACAGTATCCTGCTTACCAGCAGCGGCCTTACCCTCCCGCACAACAGCAGAGGAGGCGTCGGCCCTTCAAGCCTCGTCCGGCACAACAACCGGCCCAGCAGAAAGATCAGCAGGGCGCCGGGAGGCAGTACTGACGGGTCACGCCAGCCGTATCCCCGAACTTTTCGGACAGACTTAGTCCACTCCTCTCTGAGTGGGAGTCAATAACATCTGACTCATGGGTCTTAACTATTGTTGAACTGGGATACGGGCTGGAGTTTGTTGAGCTGCCTAGATGCAGTTCACCCCTGACAGCTGTCAATAACACTATGGCCGAGCTGGATGCGGAGATCGCGTCGCTCTTGGCCAAGGGTGCTGTGGAAGAATTGCCCTATGAGGACTCTGTAAAGGGTTTCTTCTCTAGGTTCTTCCTGGTCCCTAAGAAGGATGGGGGCTTACGTCCCATTTTAGATCTGAGGGGCCTTAATGCCTTCCTCAAGGTGACCAAATTCAAAATGGTTACGTTGGCGGCTGTGATCGCCTTGCTGAAACAGGGAGATTGGTTTGCGGTTCTTGACTTAAAGGACGCATACTTTCACGTGGGCATACGTAAGGAGCACAGGAAATACCTGAGCTTTGTTTACCGGCAAAGGGTTTTCCGGTATAAGGTGCTCCCCTTTGGCCTGTCCACTGCCCCGCGAGTGTTCACTAAATGTGTGGCCCCTGTGGTTTCCTTCCTACGGGAAGAGGGCTGTACCATCTTTCCGTACCTCGATGACTGGCTCATCGTGGCTGAATCGGAGTCTAGGCTGGTGCAGGACATTGGCTTGGTACTTAGCACTTGCCAACGCCTGGGGCTCCTGGTGAACTTGGAGAAATCCAAGCTAGTGCCCAACTGCAAGGTGTCCTACATTGGTGCACTGTTGGACTCTGTGCAGGGTAAGGCCCTGCTCCCCTTGGAGAGGGCTCGGTCCCTAAGGGGTCTAGCGTCCATGTTTAAAAGGAACCGGTTCCAGTCTGTGCGCACTATCCAATGCTTACTAGGGCATATGGCAGCGGCCACCTCGGTGGTGCCTTTCGCTAGGCTGCGTATGCGCCCTCTCCAGAACTGGTTTGTGCGGAGGTACGATGCTCTGCTGCACCCTCCGTCCCTCGAATTCTCTATCCCGAGGGTCATCCTCTCCTCCTTGGACTGGTGGCTGTCTGATGACAACTTGTTTAGAGGGACCCCTTTTGGGTATCAACACCATGACATCACGGTTACCACTGATGCCTCTCTGATGGGATGGGGGGCTTACTGTGGTGATGTGTCTGTGCAAGATGTCTGGTCTGACAGGGAAAAGACCCTCCATATCAATGTGCTTGAACTAAGGGCCATTCGTTTCGCACTTGTGTCTCTTACAGCACTGCTGAGAAATCGTCAGGTCTTGGTGCAGACGGACAACACGACTGCCATGTACTACGTGAATCAGCAGGGGGGCACAGTGTCCATGGCCCTGTGCCGGGAAGCCACACTCACTTGGCAGTGGGCTATCAAGAACGGCGTGTCGCTCCGTGCTATACACGTGGCTGGGTCAGACAATGCCCGGGCAGATGCCCTCAGCAGGGTCCCTTTGCTGGACCACGAATGGGAACTGAAAGGAGAGTGCATTGGGCCGATCTTCCAGATGTGGGGTCATCCAGTGATAGACGTGTTCGCCACTGCGGCGACCACCAAGGCCCACACGTTCTGTTCCAGGGCAGGGAGCGACCCCCTCTCTATTGGGGATGCCTTCCAGTTTACGTGGACGCAGGGCTTACACTACATGTTTCCTCCGTTCCCCTTGATTCCCAGGGTCCTGTGCAAGATAGAGGAGGACGGGACGGACTGCATTCTAGTGGCCCCCTTCTGGCCACGGCAGGTTTGGTTCCCGAAGCTCCTGCGGATGTCCCAACGGACATATGTAAGTCTGCCCCCCCGGCAAGACCTTCTCCTAAGCGGGAGCCTAGTCCACCACGATCCCAGGAAGCTGCACCTAACGGCTTGGCGGATCGTTCCTCCCCGATAGGCTTTACTGACGAGGTACAGAGGGTCCTCCTGAATGCTCGTCGGCCATCCACTAGGCGCGCTTATGCGGCCAAGTGGCGTAGGTTTGAGCTTTGGGCACTTGCTAAAGGAGTGGTGCCTGACAGCAGTCCCTTGGGGGTTGTGTTCGAATATTTGTGCCACTTGCGTGGCCTGGGCTTGAAGGTGTCCTCCCTCAAGGTCCACCTGGCAGCGATATCTGCTGCTCACACCCGAGTTGAGGGTGCTACGGTGTTTTCTCACCCACAATCCCGCCAGTTCCTTAAGGGCATGTACAATCTTTACCCACCTGTGTCGGCGCCAGTGCCTCAGTGGTCACTGTCCTTGGTGCTCTCACGTCTCATGTTGCCTCCATTTGAACCTATGGCTACATGCCCCGTGGATATGCTATCCTACAAGGTAGCATTCTTGGTGGCCGTCACATCGGCCAGAAGGGTCAGTGAGCTGTCTGCACTGCGGTCTGACCCTCCCTTTCTTGTGTTTCATCCCAACAAGGTGGTCCTGCGTCCCTGCCTCGGGTTCCTGCCCAAGGTGGTGTCTGCCTTCCACCTCTCGCAGGATATCTCACTGCCTGCATTCTTTCCTCAACCTTCCTCTAAGGGGGAAAGGGCCCTTCATTCCCTAGACTTGAAGAGGGCCCTAGCCTATTACCTGGATAGGACAAAGGAATTCCGCACCTGTCCTCACCTGTTTGTATGTTTTGGGGCCAAGGTCAAGGGTAACAGGGCTTCCTCACAGACCCTGTCTAGGTGGATTGTGACGGCCATTAGCAAGGCCTATTCCCTGGCAGGGGTGGCTTGCCCGCTTCATGTCAGAGCCCACTCCACACGGTCCCAAGCATCCTCTTCGGCACTCCTCAGGGGGGTGCCCCTGGTTAACATTTGTAAAGCAGCCACATGGTCCTCTGCAGACACCTTTGTCAGGCATTACGCCATTGATGTCAATGCGGAGCAGGATGTATCTGTGGCCAAGGCTGTCTTACACTCCCTTTTTTCCTGAGGGAGTTTTGGAATGACTTTCTTGGCGTACCTGTTGGGTACCCTTGAGTGAAAGTGTATATATGTACCTGGGGGTGTGTATATATGTAAATATTGAGTATTTATGTGTCCTTACACAGTATTTTTACATAGATGTATATATGCATATCTATTTATTGTTGATCTTGTTTGCTTAATAAAATTGTGTTGGACTTCACCCCCGCCTTCCTTATTGTGTGAAGCTTGGTACACTCCCATGTGTGGAGGCACAGAAGAACGAAGATGAAAACAGGGTTAACATACCTGTAACTTATGTTCATCGAGTTCTTCTGTGCTGACACACAACCCTCCCTCCTACCCCGCTGTGAACTCCAATGCACAATAATGTGATGGCTGTAACGGAAATTGGTGTTTTTAAGGTGTTATGGCTGAAGTGTGTTGGTCAAGCGGCGGCAAGGGAGAACTGAGGGAAGGGGCCGTTGGTCGCTGGAGGATCACGTGACCGTTTGGGTGGGAAAACGGTCGCTGAGGCGCGCGACAAACGGCCCCTTCGGAGCCATGGAAGCTCTAGAAAATTCTCCGGCGGCTGGCCTGCGCCTGCGCAGTCCCATGTGTGTCAGCACAGAAGAACTCGATGAACATAAGTTACAGGTATGTTAACCCTGTTTTACTGCACATTATAGCAAAATAAGTAAATGAATTACTTGTTTTCCTGGGGTTTGGAGTGCTGCATCTACAAGTAGAACCTAACAGTGGATTACTGGGTTGACATGTAAATTACACTAGCTGTTGACTACAGCTGGTATCAGTATGTCTTTATCTTCTGTAAAGTAATATTTGCTACAATTATGGAATCAGGAGAAATGCATGCAGATTTACAGGAAAGGTCTGTGAATCAGAGGAAGCCTGGCTGTCCATCTTGTTTTCAGATCTTTCCTGCAAAAACCTCTGTGAATTTTTCATTTCCTTCTGTTGGATTATTTGCAGGTATGTTACTCTTTGAAAGACTATCTAGCTAAAAAAGATTGAGTAAAATTGTACTGCTAGATTACCCACCAGCTTCTGCTCACAGATACTGCTGATGGGTGTAATTAACACTGATGATGATGGAGAACCATTGCGGAGTAGTGGTAGTGGTTAGTGTCAGACTAGAACCTGAGAGACCCAGGTTAAATTCCTGGTCTGCCGTGGAAGCTCACTGGGTGGCCTTGGGCCAGTCACGCTCTTAGCCTAACCTATTTCTCAGAAACATTGTGAGGATAAAATGGGGGAGAGGAGAATGATGCAAGATGCTTTGGGTCCCCATTGGGGAGAAGGGCCAGTGTTTAAATGAAGTAAAAAATAATGTGTTTGATTATTTGAATGCCTTCTATCTTTGGTTTTAAGGACTGAGAAGGAATGCTTCTGCTACAATGCTGTCATCTTGGAATACAGTGGAAATTCTAGCCGACTGATAACTTTTATAAGATTTGGTCCAGCAAATAACAATTTATGAATGACGTAGTCTTTCACTGTAGACTTTAAATGTTCACATTTTATATTGGCATTCTTTTTTGAGAAGCCATTGAATAACATTTTTTTTTTGCACTTCTACATATAATACAAGCCCTGGTGCTCTGTGCTCTCTGGATTTGAGACAAGCATGGCACGGGCAGTTAGTGACGTAGCTTGGTTTCCATGGCAATGTCTTGATGTTATGTAAGGAAGTTGCATGTACACTGCTGGTTGTCATGGTTCTGAGAATCCTGCTTAAACAACCCTTTCTCAATCAATGTTTCCAGAAGCATTGAAGGTTAGCAGGTGCTAATCAAAAACACTTGAGATAATAAACATGTTAAATCACAATTGCATGTTATACTAATACTGTGCTGGTCTTTAAGAACTCAAACCTATTCTAAAATGTGAGATTTATCCATTTAAAATTATGGTGACTCTTCCAGTTGTTGCTGTCATTTAGATTTTCTTTCTTAAAATATTTTGCTCCAGTGTTGAAAGAGAGAAATTATTTGATCTTTGCAAGCAGTAACTTTTAGCTTGATGTTAGTTCATGTTTTTTATGATGTGTTGATTTTGTTTTTTGTATAACAAATATAGAAGAAAAAAACCTGTAATGTCAGGAATTCATAAAATTAGGATTAGGGGAATGATGGAAGGTAGTTTTGGAAAAACTACATAATTTTTATTTTATGGTTGGCAGTGGGGACAAACACAACATTGTTTATATTTCCTCCTATTGTTTTTCTTTTCTTGTACATTTCTGCTTCTTTAAACAGTCTAAAATTGTAACCTTTTCCCAATTATTAATTAATTTATTTATTTCACATTTCTATTCTGCCCTCCGCGTGACTGAGCTCAAGGTGGATTACAACCTATTAAAATACAATAAAATTCCATTTCCATAAAACATTTAAAAACATCTTTAAAATAAAAACACATTTCTAGTTATACAGTCAGCCTTACAAACTAAAACAGCCTTCGCAGGGAGGGTTAGGTTTTATACACCCCTTGTTGTTTCAGGCCGGCAAATGCCCAGACCTCAGCCATGTGGCTGGTGGAACAGCTCTGTCTTACAGGCCCGGCAAAAAGATAGTAGGTCTTGCCGGGCCCTGGACTCAGTAGACAGAGCATTCCACCGGGTGGGAGCCAGGACCAAAAAGGCCCTGGCTCTGGTCAAGGCTAAGCGGGCCTCCTTGGGGCCAGGGACCACCAACAGCTGTTTATCTCCTGATCGGCGTGTCCTCCAGGGAATATATGGGGAGAGACGGTCCTGCAGATTGACTATAGAAAGCAGAATTTAAAATAATATATAAGTAGGGCTAGTTTCATTGTCTTCTCTGGGAAAGTGTTGCCAGAGAACAAGCCACGGATAAGCCACACAATATCATCCTATCATTGTTCACTTTCCAGGTTTTCCCTTTCCTTGGCAGGTTCTTTCTTAAACTTGGTTTATTATCTTTCTGTAAAGAATGCAGTCCAAATGCATTAGCAATCCATCTGGACAGGAAGGTGTACATTTTAGAAGGTCCGACCCACATAGGTGCCTCAGTCAACAGGGCCACAATTTCCCAATACACATCACCAGAAAGCTTTTGAAAAACTAGTAATTGAGGCAATCTACTAGTTCCTCTGGATTCCTAGCTTTCATTCTTTTTTAAGAAGTCTACTTCTTTTCAATTCAATGAAAATGACTACAGAAACCCTGAAAACCAGGATTTCAATAGAACTAGCATGTTGGAGATTGTTACAACATTACTGTGGTAAAGCACAATAGGAATTGCTGCTTTTTGAAAAAGCATTTTCCAGGGGAAAATGAAGAGAAAATTGATGAAACTGCACGTAACTACTGTGTGAGTGCAATGTTGCCAATGTGAATGCCTCTGCATTCACTGAAGCTATCACAGAGTCAATCCTCATGTGGATATAGCCTTAGTTTGCAAAACCGAGAATCAGTTCATAGACTTTTACTCAGATCTTGGTTTCCCTTGACAAATAGTGGTTCCATTTGATTTGATATGATTGTACCCTGTGAGAGTGTTGCTAGGGAACCAACCAGGATTTTAGGGTGTCTGTGTCCTCTTATCACATAAAGCCATAGCAGAGTAACTGTGGCTAATAAACCAGCTTCAGATCCTTATATAATGGATCTAGTCATAGTTAGTGGGTGTCCTGCATTCAGACAGTCTCATAAACCAGAGTTTCCCACTGCAAATGTGATGAATCCTTGCTGTGTTTGCATGTGTTAGTGCAGTTACCACATGTATGTTGCCTAGGGTTACCAGGCCCCCTCAACCTCCCGGTGAGGGACAGAAACCTGGCACTTACCTTTGGGGAGAGGGGAGTGTGCGCGTGCAGAGCGCCCCCCCCAAGCGTGATGATGTCACTTCAGGAGTGACATCATCGTGTGCCCCCTGGGCAGGCCCGTTTTTGGGCGCTGAAGAACACTCCTGCGCTTTGCAACACTGGAAATGGGCTGTTCTGCTGCGGATTGGGCCCGTTTTTGAGGTGCTGCGGAGCGCAGGAGTGTTCTTGCACTCCGCAGCGGCTAAAAAACGGGCCCAATCCATGCCAAAATGGGCCCGTTTTGGGCGCTGTGGAGCACAGGAGTGTTCCTGCGCTCCACAGCGCCTCAAAACAGGCCTGATCCGCGGCAGAGCGGGCCCGTTTTGAGCACTGCGGAGTGCAGGAGCACTCCTGCACTCTGCAGCTGCTGAAAACGGGCCTGGTTTGCCATGGATTGGGCCCGTTTTGAGTGCAGCAGAGTGCAAGAGCGCTCCCACACTCCACAGCCCCCCCCCCCCGCTGCTCAGGTAAGTGAGGGCGGAGTGTGGGGAGCAGGGGCAGGGGATCCCCTGCTCCCACCAGTGGTCTGGGATCCCTAGTTTTGCCTTTAATGTTTCTCTTCAGAAAATGACACACTGGTGAATTCTGTTGTTGGATAGGAGAATCTTTAAATGCCTTCCTGTATTTTTTGTGTCATTAACTTTCCCATTCTAAGTTAGTAGAAATATTGAATTTACTGTTAGAGTAAAAATAACTCTTCTATGCTGGCTGCAGTAAGCTTTAAAATAATGGAATTTTTTTCTTGCAGATATATGGAGCTTGGGAGTTATACTTTACATGTTGGTTTGTGGCCAACCACCATTCCAAGAAGCAAATGACAGTGAAACTTTGACAATGATCATGGACTGTAAATACACAGTGCCATCTCGTGTGTCAAAAGAATGTAAAGAGTAAGTAAAAGTTTATAGAATTCCCTGAAATTTAAAATCATGCTACCAGTGACTCCATTCTCATTCTTGGAAGTGTTTGCTTGTTTACTTTTCTTTAAACATTTCAGAGCCCAGTCATTAAGTAGCTGCCTGTAGAAGAGGAGAGAGCTTGTTCAGAGTGGGTAGCTTAATAGGGAATATGCAGTGAAATTGCACATATCTGCTTTCACGAATAAATGAAATAAATTCCCGTTGCTCAAGTCAGAATGTAATTGCTAAGAGAGAGTCCAGGATTTTTCCTGCCATCCAAACTTGCTTTTTCCTGTCAGCTTAAAGATTTCTTAAGAGCTGGGAACTGGATAGCCATAATGATTTTCTTTTATTGAGCCATTTTCTTTATATAACTAATTTTGTATGAATATTTTTAAAATTCTTGTTATAACAGAAGACAGAGTATAGAACTTAAAACCAAAATATGCTAAATGGAACCTGTGCAGTCTATCTGAAATGAAAAATTTAATTTTCTTCTTAATTGCAGTTTTGTGTTCACTGTATTTCTGATTACTTTTATGACTAGAACATTCAGAGCTGGTCACACTGTGTTTCCACGACTGGTTTTGTAGAGATTTCAAATTCTGAGTATGAAATACTGAGATTTGAAATACTCAGTATGAAATACTGAGAGCTAGTTTGGTGCTGTGGTTAAGAGAAATGGGATTCTAATCTGGAGAGCTGGGGTTGATTCCCCACTCCTCCACTTGAAGCCAGCTGGGTGACCTTGGGCTAGTCACAGCTCTCTGGAGCTCTCTCAGCCCCACCCACCTCACAGGGTGATTATTGTTGTGGGGATAATAATAACATAGATGGTTGTTGGGGGTTTTCCGGGCTGTATTGCCGTGGTCTTGGCATTGTAGTTCCTGACGTTTCGCCAGCAGCTGTGACTGGCATCTTCAGAGGTATAGCACCAAAAGACAGAGATCTCTCAGTGTCACTGTGACACTGAGAGATCTCTGTCTTTTGGTGCTATACCTCTGAAGATGCCAGCCACAGCTGCTGGCGAAACGTCAGGAACTACAATGCCAAGACCACGGCAATACAGCCCGGAAAACCCCCAACAACCATCGTTCTCCGGCCGTGAAAGCCTTCGACAATACAATAACAACATACTTTGTAAACCGCTCTGAGTGGGTGTTAAGTTGTCCTGAAGGGCAGTATATAAAATGAATGATGTTGTTGTTGTTGTGAATGGATGGTAACAAAAGAGTGCATATTTGCATGAGTGTGCCAACACCAGGGAGCCCTTCCCTGCACATGGTCATTTTATTTTGATCCCCCCCTTACTCAGTGTCTTGTCCTTTATTTGCTCCTGTGCTTCTTTTTGCAGTGTGTGTGTGCAAGGAACACCAAAGGAGCAGTGAGAGACTAATCAAAACAAATGTTCATTTAGCTAGGCTCTCCAGACTTGCAGATATCTTCTCAGCTATGTCCTTTCTCCTCCCCTAGTGTGGCAAATAGCATTACTGTGAGGCTACTTAAATCAGGAGAATGGTAGGGGAAAAGGTTTATTAATTTGCCCTCCACATATGCCACCATTTGGTTCCCGACAGCTCTATAAAAATGCAGATTTGTTAATTTATCTTACACATCTAATATGGCTGGATCTTTAGTACTACTTAAATGAAATGTATTGACTTTGCCAGGACAAGAAAAGAGGAGCTTAAATTAGGATTACCTCAGGATGTATCCTGAGAAAAGAAGCTTTGGGGGGTACACCATAAGTGGATGATTATGCTAATATGCTTATAGAGTTCCCTTTTTCTAGTTTAATTACACGCATGTTGCAAAGAGATCCAAAACGAAGGGCATCCTTGGAAGAGATTGAAAACCATCCTTGGCTACAAGGAGTTGACCCATCACCAGCAACAAAGTACAACATTCCTTTGGTTTCATATAAAAATCTTTCCGAGGAAGAGCACAACAGCATAATACAGCGAATGGTTCTGGGAGACATTGCGGACCGAGATACCATAGTAGAGTAAGCTACCGTTGTCTACTGTCTTTATATTTCAATGTTGTAACTATTCTAATTTTGTTACAAGAAAATGATGTTCTAGTTATAATATATTAACAAGCCTTGCTGGATCATCTTACCTGGCATTCTGTTTTTCTGGGAAACTAACAAGCAGGACATGGGTAACAGACCTGTCACATTGTATCAGAATACTATCTCTGAACATGATAGTTCTGTCCAACTACTGTGACCAATATTCATGGATAGGATTAGGCCTATTCTCTGCTCTGGATAAACTAAAAAACCTGCAGAAGGCAGCAAATGCAGCTCTTGGATATCTTCAACACAATATTTTTTAAAATGTAGGGAAGTATAAATATCTGTATGTTCAAAGTATCGATTGCAGCTTATTTGGAAATAAGTGGTACAAGATGATCACAGTATTTCAGATAAGTGCAAATGCAAAGAACAGCCAGAGCTACACAATCCTTTATTGCCATCCAGTAAGCTTGTAGGTGCCCTCTCAATACTCCCAGGTCTACTTACCTGACTACTTTCATTCCTTAAGAGGTGCGCATGTGTGTGGGATAGGGTACTGTGCTGCAGTGTCCTCAGGGCAAGTGATAGAAGAAAGAAGAGGGGGCAGTTTTCCCCCCTCACCAGCACTCTCCTGTCTGCACAGTTCTTTATCCACATATGTTCCATGGTCCAGGGAATAATCTTTTGCGAGGTCAAAAGGGGCAATGGGCGAGGGAGGGAAAAGAATATGAAGAAAATGTATGGTACTTCCATTGGAACTTTAAGTAAAAGCAATTGAGTTAACAAAAGATTTTCAGGTACTCTATTTTAATATGTGCTGCAAGCTAAAAAATCTGTTTTTATGGCAGTCTAATGATGAGATTAAGCAAATGTTACTTCACTTTGTTGACTCCCCGTCTATTTGACCTCATGAGAGGCCTCCTAATTCAGTGCTAAGGCTTCCCCTAAGCCAAATGAGCAGCGGGAGCAGACTTGCTTGAAATGGTGCAACCAATTTTAAAAAAAAATATTAATGCATACCTTCTGCTTCAGTATTCTCTGGGCAGTGACCTGCTGCCTGTTAACCTCGTACCTTCTGTTAGGCCACTTTCCATTGCTGTGTCTCTCAACACAGAGGAAGTTTATTTATTTAAAATATTTATATTCTACTTTTTCACCTAAAAGAGGGTCCTCAAGGCAGTAAACAGCAAATAGTAAAACATGTAAAACATTAACATAACATTTAGAATGTATATATAAGTACAATAAAAACATATAACATGCACAGGCACACACACACACACACACGAACCAGGGAGGAGGTCAATAAGAGTTTTCTGGGGCTATGCCAAACAACAAAACAAGAGAAGCTACCATGGACTAAGCACCAGAACAAAAGGGATTCCCCCCATGGTATATAGTCAACACTAATACCAAGTTTGAAAAACTTATTTCTTAAAGTGCAAAAGTGCTACAGATATAGTCAGTAAATACCAGTATCAAAAATATCATATAAACACAATAATAAATAGGTAACAAGAGTAATGATAATCAAGATACAAAGTATAACAATAAATACGTTCCAGCTACAATCTCTGCTGGTTAGGCAGCTGTTTTCTCCTACTGCAGATAACAGTATTCTCAAGCTGAGGCTGTTTCCTGAATCTCAGGTAAGTAACAATTGTATACTCTCTATATAATAGTCCTTCTTTTTTGCAAATGACCCCAGGTCCAGAAGAAGCTGCAACAATCACCCTGGCACCAGCTGGCTGTCCTTTTGCATACTGTATATCTCATTATCAAGTAGACTGCAGCTAGAGGAACCCCTGAGGAAGCTCTGCAAAAAGGGCCACCCGCTAGCAGCCCGTTGGGGCCAGGGTGATTGTTGCAGCTTCTTCTGGACCTGGGGTCATCTGAAAAAGAGTATACAATTGTTGCTCACCTCAGATCCAGGAAGCAGCCTCTGCTTGAGAATATTGTTATCTGCAGTAGGAGAAAACAGCTGCACTGTATGATTACTGCCTAACCAGCAGAGATTGTAGCTGGAACCTATTTATTGTTATACTTTGTATCTTGGTCGTCATTACTCTTGTTACCTATTTATTATTGTGTTTATATGATATTTTTGATACTGATATTTATTAACTATACTACTGTAGCACTTTTGCAGTTTAAGAAATAAGTTTTTCAACTTTGATACTGGTGTTGACTATATACCACGGGGTGGGGTGGGGATCTCTTTTGTTCTGGTATGCCAAACAAAACAAAAAGTCTTCATCCTCTGGTGGTAGACAACAATATAGGGAGACAGACAGATGTTACCGTGAAGGGAGTTCCAAAGTTTCAGTGTCACAACTGAAGAGGCCCTTTCTCAGGTTGCCACCCATCTAAGTTAAGGTGGCCAGGGCACCCAGACAAGGGTCTCTGAAGATAACCGGAGTGATCGGGTACATTCATATGGGAGAAGGCAGTCCTTCAGATATACTGGTCCCAAACTGTATAGGGCTTTGAAGGTCAATACCAACATCTTGAATTGGATTCAGAAGCAAATTGGGATGGATCAGGATGGCCTAGGATGGATCAAGTTCTGATTATATTGCTTCTATAAGTAATCTGAAGTAGCATAAGGAAAACTCATGCAGAATTTGACCCATTGTTTCTTCTAGTTTGCAGAGTGAGATTGATGTAAAATCCTTCGATTTCATGAAGCTTGGCAGTAAGGGAAAACATAATTGGTCTCTGTGATGGTTTGAGGTGGCAGGAGCAGGCACTAAAATGTTTTAGGTAGGAAAACTTCCACACAGCCCAGTGCCACTATCCTCATGACGGTGTGTGTGTTGTGTTATGTGCCATCAATTTGTCTCTGACCTATGGTGACCCTATGAATGAAAGACCTCCAAAACGTCCTATCATTAACAGACTAGCTCAGATCCTGCAAACTGGAGGATGTGGCTTCTTTTATTGAGTCAAGCCACCTCGTTTTAGGTCTTCCTCTTTTCCTACTGCCTGCCACTTTTCCTAGCATTATTGACTTTTCCAGAGAAATTTGTCTTCTCATGATGTGACCAAAGTACGATAGCCTTAGTCTTGTCATTTTAGCTTCTAAGGAGAATTCAGGCTTGATTTGATCTAGTACCCACTTATTTGTCTTTTTGGCTGTCCATGGTATCTGCAAAACTGCTCCAGCACCACATGTCAAATTAATCAATTTTCTTCCTTTCAGCTTTCTTTACCATCCAACTTTCACATCCATACATAGCAGTGTGGAATACCATAGTTTGGATTATCTTGATCTTGGTTCCCAGAGAGACATCTTTATCTTTAAGGATCTTATCTAGCTCCCTCACAGCTCCTCTTCCAAGTCCTAATCTTCTTCTGATTTCTTCATTGCAGTCCCCCTGTTGGTTGATGATTGAGCCAAGGAATAGATAATCTTGAACAACTTCAATTTCCTCATTGTCAACTTTAAAATTGTGTAATTCCTTGGTAGTCATTACTAGAGATGGGCACAAACAGCAATGCAAACAAAGAAAAGCCACGAACAGCCCAATCTGCTGTTTTGCAAGGCCCCATTCTAAATGAACAGGTGGTCGTTGCAAGCCTCGTTCATTGCTGTTTGTCAAGCCAGACAGTCTGGCACCTGCAGTCAATTCCGTTGGCAACTTAGGCAGGGATTGTCTGAACTCTGTCTGAACTCCTGCTGTTGCCCTGGAAACCCCAATCTAAGCCCAATTTAGCTTGATAGGCAGGTCTTTCTTTCCAGTGTGGAGCTCCAAATTTGTTACAAGGGAGCAAAGACCAGGGGGGAGGGGGGCTCCCAGCTCTGGCTTAGTTTGCAGACAGTGGAAAGGGAGAGAGTTGCTGTTGGCATTTTGATAGAGTGCATTGGAGCTTGAATTTTCTTTGTGTGTGGTGGTATAGAGATCTACCCCTTCAAGTTCCAGGGCTGCTGCCAGGCTCTGGGGCCAAGCTATTATTTATTATTGGTACCTTTCCTGGTGCCTGCTCAGGTCAGGTTTCTGGGAGTGCTGCAGTAGGGATCTTGACTCGGATGATGGCTGAAGGAGAGCCTGCTGGCCCCCACAAACAGCCAACCACGAACATGTTTGTGAACAGGGTCATGTTCGTAGTTGTTCGTGAGTCTCTGTTGGTGGTTGGCAACAAACAACAAACATCATGTTCTTTGGTTGTTGTGGATTTTCCGGGATTTTCCGGACAATACATCATGTTTTTTTTTCTATTAGTGCCCATCTCTAGTAATTATTTATGTCTTCTTGATGTTCAGTTGTAATCCGTCTTTGGCGCTTTCTCCTTTAACCTTCATAAGTAGTCATTTCAAGTCTTCACTATTTCCTGCTAGTAATGTGGTATCATCTGCATATCTCAAATTGTTAATGTTCCTCCCACCAATTTTCACTCCACCTTCTTCTAGATCTAATCCAGCTTTCCTTATGATATGCTGTGCATAGAGGTTGAACAGATAGGGAGATAATATGCATCTTTGTCTGACACCTTTGCCCATTGGAAACCATTCTGTTTCCCCATATTCTGTTCTGACAGTAGCCTCTTGTCCAGAGTACTGGTTGCGCATCAGAACAATCAGATGTTGTAGCATCCCCATTTCTTTTAAGATTCTCCATAGCTTTTCATGATCCACACAGTCAAAAGCTTTGCTGTAATCTATAAAACACAGGCTGATTTTTTTTGAAATTCTCTGGTATGTTCCCTTAGCCATCGTAAATTTGCAATGTGATCTCTGGTGCCTCTTCCTTTTCTGAATCCAGCTTGAACATCTGACATTTCTCGTTCCATATATGGTAAGAGTCTTTGCTGTAGAATTTTGAGCATCACTTTGCTTGCATGGGAAATTAATGTGATTGTCCGATAGTTGCTACACCCTTGGGCATCCCTTTTTTGGGGGATTGGAATATAAACTGAGTGTTTCCAATCTGTGGGCCATTGTTTTGTTTTCCATGTTTGTTGACATTTTCTTGTTAAGATTCTGATGGACTCCATTTCTGTAGCTTGAAATAGCTTTGTTGGGATTCCATCTACTCCAGGTGTTTTGTTTCTCTCAATGCTTTGAGTGTGGCTTTTACTTCACTTTCTAGGATTTCTGGTTCTTCATCAAAAGATTCTTTGTCAAAAGTATCTGTCATCCTTCCATCTCCTTTGTATAGTTCTTCAGTGTATCCTCATGACGGTAGCATGTATTGATTTGGGGATTAATTGAGGACTGTCTGCCCTCAGCATACCTCCCCATCACAACACCAAACACACCTGTGGATGAGGCCAAAGCAATGTTTATTTTTACTGGCTTGCCAATGCCTGGCACCATTTACTGCTAGCTACCCTGGATGTAAATTGTGGTGGTGTTCCTAAAGTCCCGTCTCCCCTGCCTTGCTGAAACCTGATTTTAACCTTTTCTGACCTTAATATCAAGGAGAACAGAAACGGAACACAGCAAGAAAAAGGCTTATTTACAGTGGTGGGGAAAGTAAATTGGGAACATTCAGGACAAACTTTATACCACTGAAAAGTGTGTGTGTGTTGTAAAAATAAAAAAAGGAGAGAAATATGGAGAATTAGCCAAGCACTGCCAAGCCCCACCTTTCAGATAACCAGTAGAGCTTTTTTAAAAACAGACTTTTGCCTGCACTAGTAGCTTTCTAATCACCCAGAAAGGCTGCATATGAGATCCATATATCAGTGTGTGCTACACCAAGCCACCACACTAAACAGGCCACTTTAATCTCATGTGACTGGAGACCTGCCCTGCTTAAGCAACCTCTAAACCCTATCTTACTCAAACCTCAATTAAATGGCTCATTTCCTTTCTGCTCCTCCTCTTCCTTCTTCCTTCCAAGTGTTCTGAGAGCCCTGGTTGTTTTTTTCTGTCTTTTTCTCCACACCATTAGGGTACAAAAAGAACTGGTAAATCCTGGAAAACAGGATGGCTTTGTCCATCAGTCTGATTATTTAAAATTGATTTGTAACCTATTGGTTTATTTCTGTCCTTTACTCCTGCCTTATGTTGTACTGTGGAGTAGTAGTAGGCTGCCAGGATCAGCTCTCTAAGGCGGTCAGGTAGAATGTGAGGAAGGTCCATAAATTTGCTTGACAAGTTTTCTGAGGCCCTGCTTTAAGTGCTCCTGCCTTCTAAGTTTAGATTGGGCAAATTTAGCCAACAGTGGAGAAAGCATTCTTGTTTGTAGGACCAAAATTGTGGAACTTCCTCCTTCAAGATAATTCTCTTCCTTTCACCAGTGGGTGAAAACTTGTTTGTTTCATTTGGCATTTCCTTATTGCCCTATCTCTCCTTCCCTATGTTTTAATAGCTAGTTACATGTTTTGTTTGTGGTTTTAACTGATTTTATGAGTTTCATAATGTTCCACTTTTAATTGTTTAGGATGAAGGAAGGGCTATAACATTTGCAAATAAATAAAATCTGTCCTATTCTTCTAGCTTTTAGAAACATTGACATTAGTCTGCCTCAGGTTCAAGATGGAGGCCCAGAGAGAATGGATGTACCAAACAGAGTGACAATTTGAGGCAGTATGTCAGCTTGGAGTGACAATTTGGGGCAGTATGTCAGCTTGGAAAGTTGAGGGAAGGGGAGAAATCACAAACTCTTTCCAGCAAATTCCTAGCAAAAGTTCAGGTGGCTGTAATAGGGACTCTGTCCATGGAGATGCAATGAGAGCCCCATCCAAGGAGGCAGCCCAGCTCCTGTAGTCTAGCTGCAAATACATGTTTGATCATACTGTGCACACATGCACCAGATGTTCTCCATGACTAAATCACAGGATAAAAGAATGGTCTTTATAAATAGCTATAACGATTTTTCACTTTTGCTGAGACATGTATATGTTAGTTGGAAAAAAATTGCTGAAGCATAAACTGATAAGTTACTGTGATCCAAGAAAATCTACTTAGCTTTCAGTTGTATTTCTTAATATAGTCTGGTATGAATATTGAATTTGCGACATTAGGTTGCCCAGTACTTAGTAATTTATTTATTTTAATTTATTTTATTATATTTGTATCCCACCCTTCCCAAGAAAGGGTTCAGGGTAGCTAACAACAATAAATTACAGGGTTAAAAATACCAGGAAATTACAGAGATCAATCAACAGTCTATTAGGTATCATCAGCGATAAGCCAAAAGTGTGCTTCCTGGTACTCTTCTTTATTTGCACTGAGGAGTATTGTAAATTGTGTTGGCTTTATGTCCAGTTTCAGAAAAACAGCCTAATATGTTGTATTTTATTTCCCCCAGGGCCCTGGAAACTAACAAATATAATCACATCACTGCTACCTACTTCTTACTAGCAGAGCGGATTCTAAGGGAAAAGCAGGAGAAAGAAATACAAACCAGATCAGCAAGTCCAAGCAATATCAAAGCTCAGTTCAGGTGAGAATTAGTTGCACATTATCTTATTGAATTTAATAAAGATTTTTTATCTATAAAGAGGCTTGTGGCCTTTTTTCTTATGATGGCTGATTCTGCACTCGTTGGATAATGCACTTTCAATGCGCTTTATCAATCATTTGAGGTGGATTTTTTGTTTCACACAGAAAAAAATCCATTCCAAATGATCTATAAAGAGGATTGGAAGTGCATTATCCAACGTGTTCGGAATCACTCATTATTTAAAATGCAGTAGCTTTACTTACCATATATGGTAACTCTACTCTTAGAGTAGAAAATGTTGAGAAACTGTCAGATCCTTGAAAAAAAATCTCTCAAAATGTGCAGGTTTGTATCTCAGGTCAACACATTTTTCCAAGAGGTAAGATCAGGTGGGTGTGAATTTGTAGATTGCTTGCCTTCAGTGTTCTTAACATCTAAAGAATTCCAGAACAAGAGGATGGAATTACCCACAGACATTTAGCTGTGATGGGTGAATTAGAGTTCGTTCTAGTGTGGATTTCTAAATAAATTACACACTCGCACATGTACATGCCTTATATGGAATCAGATCAGTAGCCCTTCTAACCTAGCATAGTCTAGACTGATGACAGCAGTTCTCTGTGGTCTCAAGTAGAGAACATTTTCTGTCCTACCAATGTGCTTCTAGTCAGAGATGCAGGGAATTGGAACCTTATGTGTGCAAGTTTATTTTCTACCATTGAACAAGGAACTTTTCCTGATAGAAGGCATTCCAGAAATTGAGAACATCAAGGACCTACAATGCATGCTGTCAGAGTACCAAAGCTGTGATAGTTTGAGATACAAAAAGTGAAGCCACTACAGCAGAATATGTTAAAGTTTAAGCTGCGTTGTAGTAAGCTACCCTGAGGACAAGGCAATTTGAAAATGGAAGAAATGAAGTAACATGTGAGTGGAAAATTACCTAGAAAGTCCAACACAGCTATCTTTCATTTCAAAAACAGATTGCTTAAAATGCTCAAGTATACAATTAAGAGAAGATTCAGGAAGATTTATGTTTATAGCCCTATAATAGAAGCTAAAATAAAATGTGTACTTCAGATTAGAACAAGCACAAAGAACTCCATAAAGATGCCATTTTAAAAAAAAATCCCTGTATTAAAGGCTGTAAAAGTCAAGAAAGCTTCCTTGGAGGGTAATAAAAATGGAAAAATTTAAAGAACTGGAGATGAAAGTAATACTGAAATGGTATAGGACTCCCTCCCAGTTATCCTATATGATCAAGGGAATGAAATCGGAATGTTGGCATTGTAATAGAATAAAAGGCTACTATGCTCACTTATGGTGGGAAGGCTCTAAAGTAACAGTCTTCTGGCAAATGATATTGGGAAAGGTGAAGGAGCTTTGCAATGTTGAGATAAATTTAAATGGGGAGATCCTATTTATGGGCATCTGGGGGAATAATAAAGTACAGGAAAACAGACAGCACTTGTTAAAAGCCATGATTATAGCTGCCCATGCTGTAATAGCGTATGGATGGAAAGATGCCTCTAAATGGACTTTGGAAAGATGGAATTGGTATTTATATGAATGGATCCAATCAGACATTCTATCGATACTAAAACAGGGTAAGACATGAGAAAATAAGACGTTAATGATAAGGAAGAAATGGTCTAGATATATAAGATGGGTAAGAGGAGGAGAGACCAACCAAATTATATTAACGAAACTCCAGAGAGTGCGCTCATGGTTAAAGATATAAAGTAGATGATTCTTGTGGTCGTTCCTCTTGGGGGTGGGGGTGGGGAGGGGGGAGAAATGGGGGAAAACAAGTCTGTATCGGATGTATGGATAGTTAAATTTATTCTATATATATGTACATGAAGTATAGATTGTATGTGGATATAATGCATGCATCAGTACAATAAAACAAAAACAAACAAACAAACAAAAAAGAAAGCTTCCTTGGAAGCCTTGTCCAAAGACGACAAAAAAAAAAAAACACTAAAGGCCCAGTGATGCGACTTGAGGTGGAAAATTATTTGTTATTTATATTCTGCTCCTATCTAATTGTCTAAAGCTGGGTCAGGAAAGGAGTGTAGTTCTTAACAAAAGTACAGGCAAAGGGAGCTGAAATACAAATATAAATACAGGTGAACTCCCCTTGCCCAACCCAATGTCATATCTACCTTGGTCCTAAGACTGCAGTTCTATCTACACTTGGAAGTAAGTGACATTTAACTGTGTGCTTTGCTCCAAAATAAACATACATAGAAATAGGGTATACAAGTGCACCTAAGAGGTAATTTCAGAAGTGGTTAACATGGCGAGGAAATACAGCAAATAATTTTATACCTATTTCATAAATGCAGCTGAAGCAGAAAGCCAGCTAGACAGGTAGAAAGATCATTAGATTACAAAGATGTAAAAGGAATGAAGAACTGGGGATTTCAGCAAAGCTTAAAGGAGTTCTTTGTAATAAAATGAATTTCTGGTTACCACAGATGGTGAAGCTTGGATATGCAATGCACTTTTACTACTATGATTTTAGCCAATTGGATATTTGGCTACAACTGTAAAATGAGATCCACTTTAACACTTAACATAAGAAGTAATGAATGAATACCATAAAAGGAAAAGTTACCAACACACTTGAGTCTGATGTTGCCTAGTAGCATTCCCTACTTTATTTCTTTCTGTGGCATTTGTGAAACTGTCCAAGGTTCAAAACAGATTTGCCATTCTGCAGTGTGGTAGTTCTTTGCTTCCATGGTAGATTTTCAAATTAAGATTCAATTGTAACTATTAAGTTTTATTTACCTTGCACCTTTCTTTGGGTTTTAGATGTTTAGTAAAACTGCAATTTAAATTTGTACTTTATTCTTGCTATAGGCAATCATGGCCAACAAAAATTGATGTCCCCCAAGATTTAGAAGATGACCTTACAGCATCTCCTTTGTCCCATGGAACTGTTCCTCAGTCTCCAGCTCGCAGTGCTGAAAGCATTCTTAATGGTCACAGGAATAAGGCACTTAATGATTCAGCAAAGAAAGAAGATATTTCTGAATTAGCTGGCCCAGCACTTTCTGTTGTTCCTTCAGTGAGCTTAAAACCTACAACTAGTGGTCGGAAGTGCTTATTTAGAGTGGAAGAAGATGAGGAGGAGGATGAAGACGATAAAAAACCTGTTTCCCTTTCAACACAAGTTGTTTTGCGCCGGAAGCCTTCAGTAACAAATCGTCTTACTTCCCGGAAGAGTGCTCCAGTTCTCAATCAGATCTTTGAGGAAGGAGAATCTGATGATGAATTTGATATGGATGAGAATTTGCCTCCGAAACTTAGCAGGCTAAAAATGAATATTGCGTCACCCAGCACTGTGCACAAACGCTACCACAGAAGGAAAAGCCAGGGTCGAGGTTCTAGCTGTAGTAGCTCAGAAACAAGTGATGATGATTCAGAAAGTAGGCGACGTTTAGACAAAGACAGTGGGTTTACTTATTCCTGGCATAGACGGGACAGTAGTGAAGGTCCCCCTGGCAATCAGGGGGATGGCAGTGGACAAGGCAAACCAAGCAATGGAAACGGAGGCATAGACAAAGCAAGCCCAGGTGATAACAATAAAGGGGGTGGAAGTCCTTCTGGTAGCTCTGGAGGAAGCACGAATAACAATTCAGGTTCTACTCGTCGGTGTGCTGGATCTGGTAACTCAATGCAGCTGTCTTCAAGAAGTGCAGGTGACCTTGTAGAAAGCCTCAAGTTGATGAGTCTTTGCTTAGGTTCGCAGATTCACAGCAGTACTAAATACATTATTGATCCACAAAACACCATATCATTTTCCAGTGTTAAGGTTCAGGAGAAATCAACATGGAAAATGTGCATAAGTTCTACTGGGGGTGTAAATCCAGCTTCATCTTTGGGCAGCATAAAATTCTTTTCCGACCAAATGTCAGACACAACAAATGAATTGGAACGAATAAGGAGCAAGAACTTGAAAAACAACGTGTTACAACTACCTCTGTGTGAAAAAACAATATCTGTGAATATTCAGCGAAATCCGAAGGAGGGACTGTTGTGTACCTCTGGTCAAACTACTTGCTGTCACGTTGTTTGACAATAACCAGACTTGACCCATTCTACTTGACATCACCAAACTTCCTTTTCAGAGCTGTGAATACTTTATTTCACTGAAACCCTTCATTGCCATTGTCTTAATATTTTAAAGTGAGCTTTGAGCAGTAATTTATTATGTTTTAATTTTAGTTTGCTTGATATGACAATGCATGATTTTTGTGCATGCTGCTAGCCAATATTTTTTTTATTCCCAACAGACCAGGCTATTGTGTATTTTTTTACATTTATAATTTTAATATGAAATTCTGGATTACACAAGGCTTGTATCCTGATCCAGTGTAAATGAAGCACTTAGAAGTTTCATGTTCTGCACTTAAATTTAGAGAGAGAGAGCTTTTGTTTTTAAGTGAAATGTCCAATCTTGTTCTGATCTTCTGTCATACCTAAACTGTGTGAGATGTGGCATAATTCTGTGTGTTTGTAACAGAACCAAAGCAATAATGTTTTGATGCTGAAAGCTCTTGTGGGAGCTTTCAGATTTCCAAGGCTTGTACAAAGCAGGACTGCACTGAAAAGGGTCTTGAACTATGATTTTAATCCCACATCTTTGTCTTAAACTGTGATGTGTGGTAGGGAGTTGTGGAAATGGACTAGTTTTGGTACAGGCAGGATTTAAAACAACACTCTAAGGCAGCTTTTCTCCATAGAAATATTGTAACATGCAGACAATCTTTTTAAAACTAAGGAACGTTTTAAGTCATCTGCCTGGAGCTTTTTACAATCAATGGGTAAATATATTCATTAATGGTATATATAATGGTGGCATTTAGACACAGTGCAAACCACTTAAAATGGACCAATGTATGTAGCTGTTGAGAGATCTATTCCAGTAAATCAGTTTCTCTAAATTAACTGGTTATAAACACTAATTAAAAGACTTAACTAAATTGGTATCCTGAACACGCCCTCCACCCTTTCCATTAACATTCACAGCCTGTTTTCAATATTAATAGTTTTGTGGAGAGCTTATTACTTTAAGGGTTAATCAAGCATCTCAACTGTTGTTTTAACATTGCTGCCAAGTAACCAAGGACAGTTATGAGAGGCGGCAATCATCTCCATATAAACTAGTTGCACCAGAAGTGGTTCATAATATACAATTCAGATGTTTTAATCAGATATTTTAAGTGAAATTGATGGAAGTAGAAACAATTACTGCATTTGGATCAGAGTAAATGTATTTTTAGTTTTAACAGAGAGCCTAGTGGAATACACTGTAAGTCTAACTTCATGAATCCTATGTACACAGATTTCGAAATGCAAAATGGAATAAAATTGTGCAGATTTCAATACATTCTTGTAGTATCAAATTTAGTTTGGTATAAAATAGTTGCCTTGTTGAGTTTCCTCAATAACTCTCTCTCCAAATCAAGTTAAATAATAAAAAGTTGGTGTGGATCAGTTTCCTTCTACATTCTTCACTGTTGTTAGTGTATCTTTTTTTAATCCCTTGTTATTGAAATGCTAGCAAATGAACATGCTGGCATTTTTCTGTACAAAAGAATAATTTTGACAAGATGAACTAACTTTTTGTGAACTTTTATCTAGAATAAAATATATTGCAAATCCCTAATTTTGGGAAAGGCAAGAATGTTGTTTTTTCCTTAGTGTGTGCCCTGGGTCTTCAAAGCAATGTTGATAGGAAATGATGGTATTATGTAGCAACATCCCAGACAGGCACCAATGTCTGAGGCAAGTTTACACTTTAGTATCTTAATGCTAGCAGAATGGTCAAGTAGAATGCATTTCATTTTACATTGTAGTCTGTAGAGCACCAAAGAACTGTTATGTTTGGTTATGATTATGTTGCTCACACTAACCCAGGTCTTGCTAAAGATTGCAACCCAAGGCACGCTGCTTACAAAAAGGTTCCATTGAATTCAACACAATTTATTTCAAAATGAAGAAGTTTGAGATTGCACTTGTAAGTCTAAATTGTATAGCATATTTTAATATTTAGCCTAGTTGGGGCTTATACTTCTTCCCAAATACAACAAGTTACAAATGAAACATTCTACTTCTTAAATGTTTTAAGCTGTTTCTAAGCTGTTGTTGCAGTTTAGTTTTAAAACAGGCTACCATGCTATACCAGTATGATATCAACAGCTGAAAGCTACAAAAACAGATGTATAGGCAAAGCCATAGAACATATTTGCTTGAAATTTTCTTGAGCAGGGATCTTATAAAGGGCCAGAAATATGGACAGTTCACAGAAGATAGTGAACAGAGCATGTATTAAAAAGTAGGAGAAAGTTTATAAAGGGCATTGGCAATAAACTTTGCAGCTTTTTATTTTCAAGTATTGTAAATATTCTTTCCACACTGTGTACAGCCTTGGAATGGCACCTTTTGACTAACCCAGGTGTTTTTTCCCCTTTGTTTTTATATACAAATGTGTATATATGGTGCTCACTTTAGAACAGCAGTGTTGACCATTTATGCTGCATAGCTGTAAAATAGCCTTATTTAGTTGTGTATGGTTGGTTGAACCTCTGGGTGTACAGATGTTACCTTGAGTGTCTTTTTATCCATTTGTTCACAGGTGAATGATTGTGCATGTGTTGTATGTTGTATTATGTTGTCAAGTTAAAGGAGGGAGCAAATAACCACTACATTAAAATATATTGGACCAAACTATTATAGAGCAAGTAACAGTTTCTTGTACCCCTTAAATCTGTCTTTACAAGTTGCATATAGTTACCGTAGCATATAAATTAAATATTGTGGAAAGCAACTAGTCTTGTATTTTTCTGTATGTGTATATAATGTACCTCTAGCAATTTATCTGTATTTAAGATGTGACAATCTTGACACAAAATTTTACAAGTAGCAGTAAAATTAAGCAGAACAGAGGCAAAGAATAAGAAGCTATACATGTTATGGAGGGTACAAAAATATTAGTTGATCCTTGTCTGTTGCTTCCAGCGATTGTTTGGCTTTCTTCATTGTATAAGCATTCATGATGTGTGACAAATGAAAAAAAAAATCCAACTAATAAAAATAACCTCTTTATTGGTGCATAAATTCCTTCCATGTCAACATTATACACTCTTAATCTGGGTACTGTTTCATCAGTGATTTATTGTGGTTTGAGTCCTTGTCCATAATGCAGTATCTTATGTCTTAATGGGTAAAAACCCCATACGAGTTAAAATTTTATTGGTCAAGAATGATTGCAAAAACAGATGGGAAATGCATTACTCAATATTATCACACAAATAAACTGAAATTTGAAACATCTTGTAAATCTTGATCATTCATAAGAGTGTGCTGTGAAAAAAAGATTGTCTACAAAATTCATGCTTGGTGTGGTCCTGGTGCCACACTGCTTGCTTGATCATAATTCTTGTTATTCAAAGCTGACTTGCACAGCAGTAGCATCTTTTCTGTATTACCATATCTGAAAAGCTATAGTCTATGTAAAAACATTAACTGAATAGTCTAGTTTTAACTTTTAAGCAATCTGGCACTCAAGCTGTACTAGATGTACTCCTTAATCCCTTATAATTTTGTTAGATCCATGTTTGAATGTCTTCAAGATGTGTACTCATTGCAGCAATCCTACAACAGCAAAACAGTCTTTGTGCCTGTAACTGTAATCCACAATTTGGTTTTTCTTCCAATGCATCTGTCTAGTGCAAATCCTCCCCCTCTCTCACACACACATAATATACCTCTGCTGTATAAAAGGCAAAATCCTGTACATATGTAATTTGCACCATTTTCAGATGCACGTGCCTGAGTCTTACTCTAACATCTCTGTATCTGAACCTGATATGGGTAGAAAAGCCACACATCTGACGTTCCACTCCTTTGGGCCCTTGCCCCTTTGGCTGGACTGCTTGCTTGCTGTTGTGATACTGACTTTAGGTTTTGGGCAGGGCAAAAATGCCCTGTTTTCATGTTTCTTATGGAATGATTAGGTTGTGTGAAAAGTCAGCCTTTTGTTTGTTGGGGGAGTTGTCATTCCCATTTGCTAAGTGAATCAGTGAGGTCCATGTTTGCCTATAAAGTTAGTGTTCTATTCATGTTCCTTATTACCATGTCACTGTCATGCATTGCTCAAGCAAAGTTGAGTGTATTAGGGAAATTTAAGCCTGATATAAATACTACAGCTGTAGTTGAAATTTGGCCTTGTATCGGACAGTGTCAGCAAGCTAAATCTTAAAATATAATTTCCCCTTGCTGTAAATAAACGATTGATTCTAAATATCCTGTCTAGGGAAGGGTAAAATCTTTCAGAAATCACTTTTCTTGTTAGTGGCTGGGCTGTAAAAATCCAGGAGCTGGGTAAAAACACCGTGGTCTGGAATTGTGAGGTGGTACCATCAGTAACTGGAAACCTGTCAGCAGTGAGGAATGTGAAAAGCTGGAGAAAACTAGACCTGGAAAAGAACTGTAGATATTGGAGAAAGAAACTCCTGATGAAAGCAGGTGATTTGGAAAAGGATAGGCTGTGGCAGGAAGCTGTGGAAGAGGAACTTTTTATGAACTGCTCTACCTGTTGTGCAGACCAAAAGTGCAGGAGGAAAATATTAGTGTGTGTTGCCAAAAAGGGCTTAAAGTATGGACCAAAGTATGAGATGGCCTGGTCAACAAGAATAGCCAGGGAAAAAAGACACATTTCCCTGCAATTGCTAAGGTTGCACAAGACCAGGTAATTGAAACTTTCACTTAACTTTGCTAGAGATGTGCCTAGATAGCTTTTCCCAACCAGCAGGAGGAGTCATTACAGCCAGATGTTAATGAAGGGAAATGCCTACGGTATTCTCTTTCTGGAATGCAGCTCTGATGGTATCAATAGGCAATCACTATGTCAGAGTCTATCTTAGAAATCTGCTAACAAAGTTAGATCAAAGAAATTCAGGTTTAGTGTTGTTTTTTAAGGAAAAAGAAGGGAACCATTTTCATGCAAACAAAATACATAATACAAATGGGAACAAGGGGTGTAGGCAAACTGCTGACGGTGCTAAATTGCACAGAAATAGTGAACAGTTTAATCTTGGTCAAAGGAAAAATGTTGCTTATTACCTTGGTATTATATAAAAACTAAGTGATTTATTGTATAGTCTTAATTTCTCATAAATCTGTAGCAAGATGGTCTTTTCCAGGAATAAATGCAAATCTTAAAGTAGGGTGTAATTTTGTTTTTTGGGAAGAGAATGCTGCTATGAACTTGAGTAATAAAAATGGGTTGAGGACTCGGTGTTTCTAAGTAGCTGTGTTTCCTTCATAAGTCCTATTTGTTAAGGGGTAAGGTGCAAGTTGATTAATTTGAAATGTGCTGGAGAAGAGTTTTAAGGATACCATGGACCGTCAAAAAGACAAGTGGCGGCTTTATCAAGCCTGAATTCTCCAGAGAAGCTGAAATGATGAAACCGAGGCTGTTGTACTTTGATCATATCATGAGAAGACAGGACTCACTGAAAAAGACAAAAAATCTAGGAAAAGTTAAAGGCAATAGGAAAGGAGGAAGACCCAAAATGAGATGGGTTGACTTGATAAAGGAAGCCACGGCCTTCAGTTTGTAAGATCTGAGCAAGGCTGTCAATTATAGTAGGGTGTTTATTCATAGGGTAGCTAGCTATTAAGTTAGAAGCAACTTGACTGCACATAACACACAAAGTGCAAGCATCCAGTAGAATTGGGACAGGTAACACACAGGCCCAACTTAAGAGATGGGACAGGTGTGTTTGTGTATGAAAAGGGACCAGTAAGTTTGAAACTGACCCAGAAGCTGAAAGCTAGGATTGGCTGAAGCATGTTACAGTGGGGATGTGGATCTGCTACCCTGCCCTGGAGTACGTCTTGGTTTTCACTAACATGTTTATAAATAAAGGGGAAAAATACAGAAACTCTAAAAGCATGTGGTGCTCTACCATCCAAATGAAGACAAACCCAGGTAGCATTGCCCTCTGAAATACCTCACCTCTTAGGAAAGTGGTACCCATTGTTAACAACTCTATTTAAAAGGCGACAATGCAGTCTGCTTTCCACAGTGAATACAAACACAAAGATCAATCAACTCCACAATAACCCCATCTTCTTTTAGGAATTCTTTTCATCAAATAGGACAATTCTCTCCCTAGATGTTTTCTTAATTCTAATGTTACAGCCTACTTTATATGCCCTTCAAAATACTGTCTGTGGCCTATGCCATACAGTCAAAATAACAAAAACCACAAGCTGTCTTAAGAATCTATGGACCACAAATGTGGTTTAATCCCAATTAAAAATGTCACAAAAATAAATGTTTTGGTACACAGAGAAAAGAGATTCACAATGACTGCATGTTTTAATGGGTTTTTTGCCAATTCTGATGACATTATTTATTAACATAGCTTGTGTTTAAAGATCCAGCCAAGTAGAAACTGATGCTGACTGCTGAGTAGAAAGAAGATACAAGCATGACTGTATAACTGGTACATTAGATTAAGATAAGCGAACTTTGCTTTCTTCTCCAGTTCCTTAAAACAAATATGAAGGAGGCACAGTTTCACACTGAAATGCTGCAATCTACAGTTTCATACATTTTACAGTTCACATTTCTTTTTTTAAAAACTTGCTCTAATTGGTCCTGTGGAAGAAATTTGTACTTCACATCATACAGTAAACAAGATTTAGATTTCCCCCCCCATATTTTTATGGAAAAATTAATAAGAAATCTACAAAATAATATGATAGTTAAATATTGTAGTATGAGGATAAAATAACTCCCACAAGAGATATGAAACTGAAGTGAGTATTTCTGCCTCCAAAATTCTCCTTTTAAAAGTTGCAATTCAGGATTATCACTATGCTTAATACTGATAACTTTTAGAGATTTTAGATCCTTTTGTAACACTGGTGGCTATTGTGGATTGTAGGCAGATCTGGAACAAGCTTCAGGTAGGTGCTATGTCATATGAGGTGCGGATGGAAAAGTTGGTTCAGCCTTCTAGTGGTAAATAAAGGCAAGTAATAATATATCATGGAGTATTAAAATGGAGTGATCAGGCATTTCTTGATGTTAGTACTTGTAACATTTTACTATTCGGCAGATGCTTAGGATATCATCTTAGGGTGTTCATTCTTTCAGGGACTCTGTCGCCAGCTTCATTTGCTAAAAGAAAGTAGAGCATAAAGTACATAATGCAAGTTAAGCAAACACCCCATCTGACATACAATGAAAAAAAAACAGCTTTGAACATAATCATGACCCTTTCTATATGTGGACCCTTTATTACTGCTGAGGCTTTGTTTCACAATATGCTGGAATCAAAACTCTGTCTGTATTTAGTACAGTGCCCATAATAATTTGGAAATGCCCATACTCACCAGCAAGATCAGTTTGGTTCAATGGGACTCACTTCCTAGGATATGTTTTAGTATTGCTGTAACCGATCAGAAAAGTTCTCATGTGTTACATTTCAAAGGTGCCCCCACTGGCTATTGGTTCTTCATTTAGTCATTTGTAGCCACCATTTCAAAAGGCAAAACAGTGAGCCATTTGCTCACTGTTTTTGTTCACTGAAGGTTGTAATCAGGAAACCATTAATTAAGGAATATTTTTACAGCGCACTTGTGCAAAAATGCTTTTTCTAAAAAAGACCAAGAACTTGGTTATGAGAGAAGGGATGTAGCAAAATACGATAACGGTACTACAATTAGGCAATTTTAGGACAAGGAATGCAACCAGTGGAAAATTCACTTATTACATCACTAATCACTTCATGGATCATAACTCTTTCTGAAGCATCAATAGCATTTTTCCAGTCCACGCTAGATGGGCGGGGCCACAATTGTCTTTAAAGCCAAAAGAATTGTCATAATCGGCACTTTAAAAGGATGGGAGACGAACATTAAAAATACTGCCAACTCATTGCATTTCAATGACATCACATTACAGACTGTCCATAATAACCAAGTGAAAAAGTATCATTTGCAGAGAAAAGAGATAGCATGAACGCAGCCCAAGTAAAAATGCCACACAGTAGCACCCTAATTCAGTTATTCCTTGAGTTATAGGTGAGAATGAGAATACAGCCTGGAAGAATTTTATAAGTCTTGTAATAGAGTTCTTGACTGCTGCTCAACTTCAAATGAACCTCAGTTAGCATGTTATCTTCACTGTACACAAATTAAAATTCAATTTGTTTTATTATTAAATCATCATAAAATCATTAATTAATCTTTAAAAATTAAAATAAAATTCTAAATTGTTTCCAGTACCATTTTTGTAGCCATTAAAAATCAGACCTTGTAAGCAGTTGGCCCAGCCTCTGCCATCTTTAATAGCCATTTTAACATGGCTACTTGTGATATTAAAAATCACCAGGCCTCTGGATTGAAAATGGCAGCTTGTATTGCAACCGGAGGGCCTCCAGCTAACAGTTGCTGAGTCCCACCCGGGAGATCCAGGCATAAATGGAATGCCGCATAGGAATACGGAGAGATTAGAGGTGATTGGATTTGCAGTCTCCCCAGCCCCTAAGGAATCCAGTGCAACAAAGGTCTCGCAGAGTCATCCCCACTTAACACATTCCATTCCCTCCTTCCGTGATGAGATCTGTCCTTGATTGAGGAGCTAATCAAATGACATTCATAAGTATTTACCGTTGTTCCTGGGAAAGTACATTCCCCCAACTAAATTAATCAACTTAGCTCCGGTGGACTTCATTAACAAACTATCCCTTTTGTTTTTGTGCAGCACTAGAACAAATGTTGCATTTGCTTTCACATGCCCCAGCAGCTACCAATCAAGATAATCACACCTTTTGTCAATCCCAGGAACTGACCATTGGAGTCTTTGTTCTAATGGCTAGGTGGGTTCTCCCACCTCAGGGCACGTTTTACCTATAAAGGTAGGGCCCTGGCCTCATTCAAACTGTACACGCTTACTGGATCCAAAGCGCTGTTCCCTTGAGGTTTGCCCTAAGCCTCTTGCTTCTTTGGCTGAGAATGCTGGCATTTGAAGCTCTCCCTCTGCGGAACCCCCGCTCTCTGGATAGGTAATTATCACCTTGCAAACCCTCAAATCTATCCCACCTTCACCACTGCTTTTCTTAGGCTTCTTGTGTGTTTGTGTGTGTATGCATTTGTCCCGTGAATAAAATTACTCTTTAATTAAGAACACCAGCTTCTATTTACTCGCAAGGATATCAATTCAGGTAACAACCTAAACAAAGTCTTGAACTCGTTTTGGAAAATGCTCATGCTGGGACTTAGGAAATTTCCAGGAGAAGGAATCATTGGCATGCTATGGTAAAAAAAAATACTCATGGTTGATTAGGAGTGTCTTTGCTACACTCCTATATACATTTTTGTTTGTTTATAATCCTAGAAATTGGGGAGGGGGGCTCATAACTGAACAATGGCATTCAAATTCTCCTTTAGCAGCCATTTAAGGTTTGGCCATTTAAGGTATTAATATCAGTACCAAAACACTGCTCACAGACCATTTACACAAATTGGATACTCCATTCTCTGATGGAAGGGAAAGCTATATGATATGGCACCTCTTTTGAAAAGACATGGGAAATGCTTGTAGAGGGAAGGGAGGTCCTTATCTACAGCAAGCCATTGGATCAGCCTCTAGAATGTTTCACTTCCATTTTACCTATTAGCAGGCCTTTTTTTCAGGGGGAACGCTCCGGAACACCGTTCCGGAACCTCTAAAAAGAGATCACGTGCACGGTGGCCACACCCACGTGATTCCTTTTCCTCCTGTGCTGCCTCTCTCTTTTAGCAGAAGCAGCAGCAGGAGCAACAGCAGCAGAGACTTGTTAAAAAACAAAACAAAAAACAGACCCTTCAACCCAGCTCACCATCCTGAGTCAGGAAGCCGGAGGAGGGGTGGCTGTGGCATTGAGAAGTGGGGGTGAGTGGGGCACAGTCTCTCCTCCACACACTTAGGCGCCGGAAGCTGGAGCTGCAAGCTGGAGGAGGACTCACTCACCTCGTGCAGCTCCGAGGCCGGCATGAGCTCTCCTCGCGGCCTGCAAGCCAGAGGAGGACTTGCTCGCCTCGTGAAGCTCCGAGGCTGGCACGAGCTCTCCTCGCGGCCGGCAAGCCAGAGGAGGACTCGCCCGCCTCATGCAGCTCCAAAGCCAGCATGAGCTCTCCACATGGCCTGCAAGCTGGAGGAGGAGGACTTGCCCGCCTTGGCGCTGGCATGCGCTATGAGCAGGTGCAGCTCCGAGGCCGGCATGGGCTCTCCTCATGGCTTGCAAGCCGCAGGAGGACTTGCCCGCCTTGGCGCTGGCGCGCGCTATGAGCAAGCACAGCTCCGAGGCCGGCACGAGCTCTCCTCGTGGCCGGCAAGCCAGAGGACTCGCCTGCCTCATGCAGCTCCAAGGCCAGCATGAGCTCTCCTCGTGGCCTGCAAGCCGGAGGAGGACTCACCTGCCTCGGTGCTGGTGCGGGCTATGAGCGGGCGCAGCTCCGAGGCCGGCATGGGCTCTCCTCGTGGCTTGCAAGCCGCAGGAGGACTTCTTGTGGGCACATTTAACGTGAATTTTTTAAAAAACTGTTTGTTGCTATTATCCCCCCTCCCTCCCTCTATAGTGGGCATTTCTAACATGAATTTTAAAAAGTCTGTGTGTTTGCTGCCTTTACTCTCCATGGTGAGTTGGGCACTAATCTACTAGAAGAGCAGTATATAAACATGCTGTGGTTGTTGCTATTCCCCCCCCCCCTTCTCTCCCTCTATAGTGGGCACTTCTAACATGAATTTTAAAAAGTCTGTGTGTTTGGTGGCTTTACTCTCCATGGTGAGTTGGGCACTAATCTGTCTAGAAGAGCAGTATATAAACATGCTGTGGTTGTTGCTATTATCCCCCCCTCCCTCCCTCTACAGTGGCCACTTCTAACATGGATTTTAAAAAGTCTCTGTGTTTGGTGGCTTTATTCTCCATGGTGAGTTGGGCACTAATCTGTCTAGAAGAGCAGTATATAAACATGCTGTGGTTGTTGCTATTCCCCCTATCCTGGCCTGGGTGGTATACTGCTCCAGTTATGCTAAAGAAACTGTGAATAGACTTTTCATCCATACATTTCTCTAATCTTTTTCAAAGTCCTTAATACTCTCTAGCAGTTGCCACTTCATGTGGCAGCGAAGAGGAAGTGGTGTCACTTCCGGAGGTGGGAGCACTTCTGGAAGTGATGTCACTTCCTGGAAGTGATGTCATTTTTTGCTTCCAGCAGCGTGCGCACACTTTGCACGTGCAGATGTCATAATGGAGAGTTCCACCACCTCTTTTCCCAGAAAAAAAGCCCTGAGTAAGACCAGAGCTTTTTTTCAGCAGGAACGCAGTGGAATGGAGTTCTGGAACCTCTTGAAAATGGTCACATGGCTGGTGGCCCCACCCCCTGATCTCCAGACAGAGGGGAGTCTAGATTGCTGCACGAGGCGGGTGAGTCCTCCAGCGGCTTGCAAGCCACGATCTAAACTTCCCTCTGTCTGGAAATCAGGGGGTGGAGCCACCAGCCATGTGACCATTTTCTCCGAGGGCAACCCACTGAGTTCCACCACCTCTTTTCCCAGAAAAAAAGCCCTGCCTATTAGTAAATTCAGTTTAGTTTCCTGTACATTTTTGTTTGTATGTGATCCCTGCAACAGTGGAAAAAATCTCATAAATGAGAGATGGTGTTCTAATTCTTCTCTTGCTACCTTGCTACCTCAGGTTCAATAAAATGCCTTAAATGTTTGATTTATCAAGAGATGGGATAGCGGTATTCCATTCATAACCCAAACAGACTAATTTACATATCCCAAGGCAATTTTCTCACATTTTCAACCTTACTGTGCTGTGATGTTCTAGTCTGTAAATGTGCTGCAGATATTCTACTGTGCTGCCTATCTACAGCTTAGACTTTGATAACTGAGCATCTACATATACCTGATAGCAAAAAATTCGTACCAAAATCAAACAAGTACCCAACCCCCTTTTATTTTAATTACTTCACTATGTTGACCTCTCCAGGAAAAGCTTATTATTCATGAGGCAACAAATATACAAATTCGTTTTAAGACAGAAATGACTGCTCTGCAGTTTCTGTGCATTCTGAAACATGGGATGCGCATTCATGTGCAGAGCCCACAAATCACCACTCAATTTTTTTCTGCTGCTTGGGGTTTTTAAAACCATGTGATTTTCATGTAGTTTTTGGAGAGATTTCATGGAACACACTGATAAGTGCATTACTTATTTCTCCAGTTTTCAATAGTCCCAATTTCCTTTTCTTGTTTCCTGTCTACAAGCTGATCTATACCTGTTTCTGAGGTTCTTCTGCTGATTGTATTGAAAGGGGCATTGATGCTGTTATGATGGTGGTGTGGATTATGATTATGTATTTTATGGATTGTGATTATGTATTTCAGAATGTGTGTAAACTGCTTTGGATCTACTACATGGGGAAAAGCAGGACTTTTTTCCTGGGAAAAGAGCTGGTGGAACTATTATCACATATGTGTGCGCGCTCCCAGAAACATGTGATTACATAACTTCTGGAAGTGACGCCACTTCCCGGAAGAGACGTCACTTCCTGGAACCCAACACAATGCATTACAAAATAAATATTAGTAAGCTTGGAAAATTACACTATTATGAGAAAGGGATTTTTTCCTTTCTGTATCCTCTACAAAAAATGAAATCTTCCATTCCTTTCCCCAAACATTTCATTTCTTTGGAATCATATTTTAAAATATGCAAGAAGGAGGGGGCCTCTAAAAATTCAAAACCCATCTTACAAATCTAAATTCTAACAGATTCCCTCAGCCAGTGTAGGGGGAAAAATCCAGAATTACACAGTCTGAAATTCCTAATCAAATGAACATTAATTTTTCAAATTTTCAGGGAGAGTTTTGCTTTATTGGAGCAATTCAAAATTAGATACTTAACTTTAGCTGCATTAGATTTATACTTAGTTTAAAATGGCTTTTTTTTGTTGCCTGCCAACTCTAACTTGCCAATGGCTAAGCTGTTGTGACATTGTGAAATGCTCATAAATATCCCAATGTCCCAGACAAAAAATATTCATAAAAACTTCCTTAACACCCATATGTCCACTGTAATTTCAGTGATGTTAATCAGCTGAGGGTGGGGAGAACCATTTGAGTTACAGCTATTAAGACATAAGAACACCTATATGCTGATGAATATATTGATGAAAGCCTTCTGTGACTTGGACACAGCTATCCATTCCTAACATAAAACTGGAATAACCATAGCTTATATTTTAACTAAGACAGAACCAATCTTCATTCAAAAGCTGTGGGAACCATAACAATGTCAACTTCAGTCAACAAAAGAATGAAAGCAACACACACACACACACACACACACACACACACACATGCACAGCCCCACCCACTCCCATGAAAAGAAAGCAGAATGAACTCAAAGCAGCTTAGCCTCCTCTGGAGAGCCGGACCCAGCAGCTCTGCTTGCACTCTCTCTCTCTCACTCACAGAGGAATGAAAAAAAGGAATGAACTCAAAGTAGCTAAACCTCCTCTGCAGAGCCCGTGCTAGACACAGCTCACTCACTCTCTCTCTCTCTCTCTCTCTCTCTCTCACTCACTCACAGAGGAATGGAAAAAACAAAATGAACTCAAAACAGCTTAGACTCCTCTGCAGAGCCCGCACAAGGCCCCAACTCTCTCTCATTCACAGAGGAATGGAAAAAAAGCAGAATGAACTCAAAGCAGCTTAGACTCCTCTGCAGAACCCGCACAGGGCCCAAACTCTCTCTCTCTCATATAGAGGAATAAAAGAAAGCAGAATGAACTCAAAGCAGCACACACACACACACACAGCCCCACCCACCCGCTCCCTCAATGAAAATAAAACAAAATGAACTCAAAAGCAGCACACATACACAGAAACCCCTGAATGAAAGCAAAATGAACTCAGCCCTCCTCTGCAGAGTCCGCACTGGGGCCCAGCTTGCTCTCTCTCTCTCTCACGCACACACAGAGGAATGAAAAGAAAGCAGAATGAACTCAAAGCAGCTAAACCTCTTCTGCAGAGCCCGCGCTGGGCCCCAGCTTGCCCTCTCTTTCTCTCTCACAGATGAAGGGAAAGAAAGCAGAATGAACTCAAAGCAGCTAAACTTCCTCTGCAGAGCCCGCGCTGGGCCCCAGCTTGCCCTCTCTTTCTCTCTCACAGATGAAGGGAAAGAAAGCAGAATGAACTCAAAGCAGCTCAACTTCCTCTGCAGAGCCCGCACTGGGCCCCAGCTTGCTCTCTCACTCACAGAGGAATGAAAAGAAAGCAGAATGAACTCAAAACTGCTTAGCCTCCTCTGCACAGCCTGCGCCGGGTCCCAGCTTGCTCTCTCTCTCACACACACACACACACACACACACTCACTCACTCACTCACTCACTCACTCACTCACTCACTCACTCACTCACTCATAGAGAAATGAAAAAAAGCAGAATGAACTCAAAGCATCGTCTACTTGCTTGCATGCTCTCTCTCATTCACTCAAGAGAGCAGAATGAACTGAAAGCAGCTTAGCCTCCTCTGCTGAGCCCGTGGGGCCGAAGGAGGAAGGAATCATATGGGCAGATTCTAGAGCTGCCAGAACACCGTTTCGGAGCATTCCCCCTCAAAAAAAGCCCTGGGGAAAAATATGTAATATATATTTTAATAAATAAGTAATACTAGGCCTAGTACAGAAAACTGGTTGCTTGCTTATTTTAAAGACTAAACCATCTAGACATCCAGAATAAACAGCAAACACACAGTTAGTACCAGCTTAAAATAAGAATTACTTTTCGTAGTGATCAAGATTGCATGATTTTATATATAAATAATAAAATAAAATAAAATTTGTTTGCCACTGCACAAAGAATGCAGTTAGACAATGACAAATATGCTATAAATTCAATGCATTGCCAAGGCAACGTTTTAGCAAAAGTAAAGAGGCTAAATGTTCAAACTTGCTTCACAAATTACATTTCCCATCACATCTGGGCTAGGAAAAGTATGTACTTCTCAGGAGCTATACAGTCAGACCATTCAGTCTACAATTCAAGCATTACATTGAAAGTAGCTGTGACAGCAGATGAAAATAGACAAAACTGGAGTACACATACAGTTTCATACTGATTTATTATTTATAGTAGAGCCGATTAGGAAAAGTTGTAACAGCTACAACTTAAGATAAAGAACTGACTACTGCGATTAATGTTGTGCTGATGTAATATTTTATTATTAGAACATGATACTTGGCTTTGTAAAAACTTTGCATAATATGTGACATAGACACTTTGAAAAAGTGACTACAGCATACTATTTGTCTGAATATACTGGTAGCTGAATATGCACCATTATAGCTGCATATGCAGGTATCTCACCCCAGTGCCATTCTGACTTGGGAAAATGGCACACGGAAGAAGGAAAGAGCTCCTCTTCCCCCAACACCATGGTCCCAAGCTGAATCTAGCTCTTGCAGACTTTTAAAATGAAGTTTCCCACAGCTACTGTACAGCTGTGGGGAAAGTGCACTGGGCAACTCATTAAAAACGTGTAGTTTGGCCCTAAAGTGCAGTTTTTGGTGATGTCTTAGGGTGAAACAGTAACTTTATTAAACAATTATAACGTGCATCCATATTGTGAGCTTCATTTTTACAATAATCTACACAGAAATTTACACATCATGCTCAAAAGGAAACTTAAAGCCTTTTTGAAGGTAATCAAATGTGATTGGAAATGCTACATTGGTCACACCAACAAGAAGCTACTTACAAAAGATAAAAAGCTCCATAGATAACAAATTACAAATAAATGCAGAATCATTTGCAAAACACAAGAAAGAAAATCTTCTTGATACCAAAACTGATATCTTCTTATACTGACAGGTATAGTTAAGTTTGCCAGTATACCTTTGCATAATCACTCTTTCATAATCCTAGCACCAGCTAGGATCCTGAACATTTCCAATATACAAACTATATACAGGGGAAAAAACAACAGTCACCTGAAAAATTAGTAAGTACAAATGCAATTCTTTTATAAATATTTTCACATAATTAAAGATGAAAAAACATTAAGATTGGTGTTCATTACACATAATAGAAGAAACAGATCAGTCCACAGCGTTCTTAAAGGTAGAGTCTCTAATTTCCGTTTTAATTTCACTTAGACACTGAAGATATTGACAAATAACCACTTCTGGAATTGACCCTCTATGTCCAGAAATGGAAACAATGTGTCACAAGCTGTCCTCCACTGACCGCCAACACCTTTCCTGGTGTCCACCAAGCATTTCTCAAAAGTGGGTGGGACCAGATGGGACTTTTGCCCACCAGGACTTCTGATTGGCAACTGGAGTTCTGATTGACTGTGCAGATTAAACAGCATCTTGTTAAACAGAGATTCTGCTGGAAATGTTGAAGAGTTACTTATGATAGTTATGTATAACCTCACTCCCCTGACATTTTGTGGTTGGCTCCACCTCCTGTGGCAGCCATTTTTGTTGTGCCCACTACCCTGTCTGAATTTCAAAGATGCCCACAGGGTCAAAATATGTTGGTGGCCCCTGAGCTAGAAGATGGGGTACAGATCCTTAAATTTGGGTGTCAGTAGAACTATGGAGTTACCTATGTATAACCCAACCTTTCTTGCCCTTAGTTAGGACAACACCCAAATATCCAATTGCCACTGACAAGTTACACATTTATCCAAGTAACTGGTATCCAGGGTTGCTGAAGAGGGCAAAAAGCAGTTTTCTAATTCTCCTCTGTGCATTTACTTTTCCCTGTAGGTAGGGCCTAGCCACCACCATATTGGCTTCTTCCCTTTTCCAACACTATTTTCTCTCATCTATCCCTATTCCCTATCCCCACACTTAAATATTATTTCCCCCCCTTCTAAGCAGTAGTCTTTAAGTCCTCTTCTCTCTCTCTTTTCTCTTAATATCCATAGAATACTTTCCCACTCCTTCTTCACGTTTAGCAGTTCCATTCTCTGCTGCTGCTAGCCAGACAGGGGTGAACATTTTGTTTGCATACAACTAGATAGCATAAATGCCATTCCCACCTAGTGACAGGTAATATTTTCTGTGCGTTATTCAGGTATATGCATTGCAATCAGCAGCACAACAGAGACATACAAGAACCACCACCATGTATACTGTACCAAGCTCCTTGGAGGAAGGGTAGGATAAAAATGCACTAGACAGATAAACAGATACAGGGTCAACTCATACAAGATACAATGGACCAAACAGTTAGAATGGATCTGAGATCTTTTGACACCTCTCTCATTCATGTTCCCTATAAATTTTTGTGTGTGAGAGAGACTTCAGTATGGAGGGGTTAAACATCTTCCTCCCACCAGCTGTTATCAACCTCACTAGGGGAAAAATGACAGGCAACTTCCTGTTCACATGTAAAGAAAGCTGCAGAAGGGTGTTAAACCCTGTCCCACCCACACCAAACATGTGCCAACGTCAGCATTTTCCCCCCAGTAAGGTTCATTTCTGGTATGGAGCATAGTTGAGAAAAATGCTTTATAATAATAATAACATTCGATTTATATACTGCCCTTCAGGACAATTTAATGCCCACTCAGAGCAGTTTACAAAGCATACCATTATTATCCCCACAACAAAACACCCTGTGAGGTGGGTGGGGCTGAGAGAGCTCCAGAGAGCTATGACTAGCCCAAGTCACCCAGCTGGCTTCAAGTGGAGGAGTGGGGAATCAAACCTGGCTCTTGTTACCAGAACTGCTCTTATTAATGGGGGAAATTAGCTTTAGCAGTCTGTAACTTAAAATTAGCGCGGATCTTAACCTATGTTTACGGAGGTCCCGATTCCAGACACTCTAGTGAAAAAGAGGCAGACTATAAATAGGTTCAATCACGTGTATTTGCTAACAATGTGGCGTAAGCCTAAACTTGCACAAGCATACAAGAGAACACACAAGATCTAAGAAATACAGAGTAGGAAATGCAGAGACTTTCGCATTAGCGGGTTCCCAACGATGGTGGGGAATACTCACAATCCTGGAGCGAAGCAGAGACACAACAGCGAGGTGGTCCAATGCCAGCAATGGATCCACAGACAGACAGCAAGGGGGTCTGGATAGGGAATGGCCTAAGCAACGTGTGGTCTGGGAGACCAGCTTAAATACCCCAAAACGTACCCTGGGGCTGGTGCTGTACTTGGTGGTTCTCACAGTTTAAAACAAAGGTTCTAATGGGTTACTGAATGGCTTGGATGGGCCACTTTGGTAATCTGATCGTGATAAGTGACACCTCAGGAAGAGGGGACAAAAGAGGGAGGGGGAAATCCAAGTGGGCTGAAAGGATGTTCCAGCGGACAGGGCTTGTCCTGATGTCATCAGCTCTGGAAGGCGGAGGTTTCTTTGAGATGCATTTTCTAAGTGCTTGGGATGGTCGGCACTTAGTTCCTTCTCCGGGGCGGCTCCTAAGATATGCAGAGCGGGGCGAGGTACTCTCGCTGCGGACGTGGTGTGCCCGCTTCGCCGAAATGGCTTCCCAAAGCAGTCTTCTTCCCTGGGTCTTCTGGCTGCCTGAGAACATGGATGCCGGCGGGGCATAGCTGGGGCTGGATAGCAGGCTGCCCGGTAGCGAGGGCAAGCTCGGCGACCGGCCCGCGGGAGGCTCCAGGCGGGAACTGACCAGGGAGCGCCTAGCCAGGCTCGCTGGAGGTTTCCCCGGCAGGCGCCCGGCTGCTAGCAGCGGCTTGGGCCCATGTGAGGCAGGCTTCCATGGAGGCAGGGGGAACAGCACGTAAAACACAGTCCAAAGCAGGAAACAGGCACGATCCGTGGCAGATGGCAAAGCAGGCACAGGGCACACTTGTAACAGAGTCCAAACACACACTGGGAAGTCCAGATATAGATCTGGGCAGGGCTGCCCAGGAAGAGAGTCCTTTGTGCAGTTATCCAAACATGGAGTCAGTAAACTACACAGTCTATTGCAGCAGCAGGGTAATTAGCAAGCAGGCAGGCAGGAAACTGACACGTGTATTAGAGCACACACGTGCAAGGCAAATCTTTGTGTAGCAGCAAAGCAGCAACGCAGGAAACTTTAACACAGTTCATGGCAGGTCTCAAAGCAGGAGAGGGGGCCTACTTGGCAACACTCTTCAGATTAGAGTCCCGTGCTCTTAACCACGACACCAAACTGGCTTTGAACAGATGTGCACAGGAGCATGAAGATCCCCCCAAATGATTTTTTGTTTTTTATATTTCATATTTTTCTGCACACCAGGGGCTTCCCTCAGATCCGTGGAGACAAAAACATCTGCATCTGGCCCCACTATGTGGATTTTTTAAATCCATATGCTGACAGCCAAGTTTAGAATGAGACATATTGATAAAATATAAAAAAGAAAAATACATGTAACAACTGTATCAAAGAAAGGAGTTTTTAAAAGTACAAACTACAAATGGGGGAGGGGAATTATTTAATCTTAGCTCCATGTAATGAGACAAATCTGTATTGGAAAAAAGTCTTCATTTAGTTTTTATTTAGTGATATGTTGTTATCAAAAGGCAATGTTTCATGTAGCTTTCTTCAAAAATGCAATATATTTAATAGTCATTAACTACTGTATAAGGCAACATGTGTATAGGATGTTGCCTTATACCAAGACAGACCATTAGTCCACCGATCCCTAGTATAGTCTGGTGCGTAACAATTATCTAAGGTGTATTGTCTAAGGTCTTAGGCAGAGACCCTCTTAGGTACAGTAGGAGTTCTATGTTCAAACTGTCCAGTGTGTTTTTTAAAACTCGATTTCCAGGTGTGAGGCCAATTCAGTTTAGGATCACAGGAGGGGAAATTTTTAAGCTTCCCTCCATCATTTCTCCAACCTGTAAGGGCACTAGGGAGCTGCTATTTGCCTCATTGCAGTAAACTTCTGAATACCCCTAAAAACTGAGTTTTGAAAAAATACTGGAAGCTCCATACATGCAACTAACATGCATGTCTGGTTTGACATTCAGCCTAACTGCAAGTGAAATCCTTTTAAATTGGAAATACTGGGGCAGAACCTAAGATCTTTTGCAATTATGCAAAAACCCTTCGAATCGTAAGTAGGGGTAGCAATCTTTCCATGGTAATCTGGCATGCAAAATAATCCACTGTTCTATTTGCCATCTTCAAAACTGGCTAGGTTAATTATGAGCATCCTCCTCCCCTCACACAGACATATGATCACAGTATTAGGGAAAAGTGCACTGGAAGGGTAGGCAATTCACTCTGGACATGACACATCAAAACTGACAAACTATCACATAAAAAAATACTGACAGGCAGATGACATTTGCTGTGCAATGCCTTGCATAACGCACCACTAAACAGCTGATAAAAATCACAGGCCAGAGTATATGCATTAACATAATTAAATCTTATTTAATGATGGGATTTTTTTCCGGAATAAGACTGATCAACAGAAAATTAATTCCAAAAGACTAGTGGCGTGAAGCTTTAAGAAGCAAGAGTACAATTGTGTGCCTTTGAGCAGTTACTGACGTATGGCAGAAAAGAACAAGTCATTTAGGCTGTGCAAATCTTGAAAGGGCTATCTGATGTGCCTTTTCATGCAGTGCCTAAAGGAGGATTTGTCTGTGACAATAAAATTTTACTTGAAACAGAGAGCTTAAGTCTATTCTCCAGACTTTGTAGGTTACTTACTACCTGTGTGTTGACACAGCACAGAGTAGGAAAAATTCTTGACTTGGTTAATGTCCACAGGAATTACTATAATATAGATGTGTAATAGAAAGAAAGAGGAATAATGTCTAGCTCGCTTCCCTTCTCCAAAGTAGTCATCTTCTAAAATTCTGGATATCATGTCTTATTATGCAGCACATTCTCAATCTCTAATGTAAGGTTAAGTCAGGCAAAATTATTTTAAAATTGATATTTACTTAAGACATGATGAAATCAGAGTTAAACACTTTATTTGCTTAAGAGCTCTGTTGATTTCAGTGGAAAAGATTTAACTGCCTAACTTTGGCTTGCAGCAGCCCTTATTTGTATACTTCCAGCCTGTCTCATCATAACTAGAGGTGGGCACGAACAGCAATACGAACAAAAAAAAGCCACGAACAGCCCAATCTGCTGTTTGTGAGCAAGCTGTTTGTGAGGCCCCATTTCCCGGCGAACATGTGTTTGTTCCAAGCCCTCTTCGTGGCGTTCATCAGCCATTCGTAAAGCCAGACAGTTTGGCGCCTTTCAATCAATTCCCCTGGTAATATAGGCATGGACTGTCTGAACTCTGTCTGAATTCCTTCTGGTTTTCCTTCTGGCTTGTAACCCCTCAAAGTAGCTTCCAGCAGACAGTCCAGTTTTTGCCACTGTGAAAAGAAAATGACAGGAAAGACAGGGACACACAGGGCTTTCCAAGAGTCCAATCTCTCTGAAACTTGGGGGGTCTTCAGAGGACAGTGAGGACTATGTCCCTTGCAAATTTGGTGGGTATTGGACATTGGGAAGGTCAGTCTGTAACTCCTCAATTAGCTTCCAGCAGACAGTCCAGTTTTTGCCACTGTGAAGAGAAAATGACATGAAAGGGGGAGACGCATGGACTCTCCCCTCCCCGGCTCAAGTTCAGCTAAGTCCCAAGGGGGGTGTTCTTGTTCCCATGAACCTCCAACTATGAACATGTTCGTGAACATGTCATGTCCGTCAATGTTCGTGAATGACAACGAACATCGTGTTCAGGTTTTTTACCTGTTTGTGCCCACCTCCACTCATAACTGACATCCAGGCTATTGACAATACCATTTTTTTTTAAAAAAGCTTAGAAACTCAATAATAAACACTGCAAAGTTAATTAAATCCCATGACATCAACCTAACCAAGTTTAAACACAAATTTAAAACAAGTTTAAATTTAAAGGTTGCATTGATTCAGCTCCTGGCACAGCGCATTCCATGTGGCTGACCAAAAGAAAAAAGGAAGAAAAGCTGTGCAAAACTCCATTGAACTCACCCATGGGTTTTTCTGTTTTTCTCTCTGAAACTGTGAGTTTATATTTATATGCCCACCTTTCTCCTGAGTATCTCAGGACACAAGGCAGATAACAATGCAAAAAACAATTTTATAAAAACATTAAAAATAACAGTTATAAAGCCATTAAAACCAATCTAAGATCATTTTATGCCACCCACCTGCTGGTATTCGCCTTCTGCCCTCACTCAAACTGCCATGAAAGTTCTCTGAAACAGTTCTCCTTTGTAGCCTTGCTAGAAAATCAGGGGTCAGAGCCCTCCTAACCTCTTCCAGGAGGCTCTTCCAGAAGTGTGGGCCGGCCCCTGAAAAGGCTCAAGCCTGGTCTGTTGATGAACATGCCTTCAACAAAAGGGAGAACTAACTCCAGAGCCCATACTTTTTCTTTAAACTGTTTAACAAACAATTAGAAGGAAAAGAGTCCTGTCCTACTGTGCTGAAAAGTTAGTACAGACCTCAAAATTTTTGTATTACTAAAACCTAGGCAAAAATAAATATTTGAAGCTGGGCTGTGTAAAAAAAAAAAAGATTATAACTCTGATCCTAGTCTGACATTCTAACTACTACACCACACTGGCTCTTTTAAAAAATGAAAAACTTGAAAAGTACACCAGCTAATGTGCCAAACAAGCACCAGGCGATATGCCTAGCTTCCAAGTACAACTCAGGCAACTGGGCAAAAGGGCACCCAACCAGAGACAAACAATAAAAATAAATGTAAATGCAAAGTTATAAATAGCCACTTGCCAAAATTAGAACAGTCTTTAAATAACCAGACAGGAATTTTTTAAAGCTATTGGTGGTGGTGGAAAGTGCCATCACGTCATAGCTGACTTATGGCTACCCTCGCTGGGGTTTTCAAGGCAAGAGACTAACAGAGGTGGTTTGCCATTGCCTGCCACTGCAACCTTGGTCTTTGTTTGAGGTCTCTCATCCACTTGCTAACTAATGCTGATCCTGCTTATCTTCCCAACAGTTTATGATGAGTATGCATGGGCAGACAGGCTAGGAAACCTTTTCTGTTCTAGTAACTTACATGAATTCATTTGGAAGGCTAATCTCTAGATGTATGCACTGCAGTGGGTCTGATTTTCCTTAGATTTTGGATATCAGTCCCATTCCTTTCTGTTGTTTTGAAAGGTTCACATATGACAAAGAGAAACAAAACACAATGTTGAAGTTCCCAACCTTTTTGCCACTACAGAAACTCCAGGGAACTCTGGTCCACATAATTAGTTCTCATATGGTATACTGCTTCTTGATATCAGGTCTCTTTAAAACCACTTAAGAAAAGATAGCAGATGGCATAAAAGTTACAGGAAAGGGAGACAGAACCTTCCCCACACAAACTCAAGGGCTGTCCACTATTGTGTTACATCAGTACTATTTCAGCATAAAGACCGAATCTCATAACAATAAACTGCATTTTAGAAGAGTAGTTTAAACACTAGGAAAACCTGGGCTTGGGTCCACATTGTCTCTTTTATATGGCAATTCTGTTTATGTGCTTCTTTTTCCCAGGCATACCTTTTAAACAGGTCCCTGTGGGAACTGGGAATTTCAGTTTGTATATGTGAAGTGCTCAGAGAATTCTCTGTTAGAAATTATCCTATTATTTTAAGACAACTGCAATCTGGAACACGTTATTTTAGCTCTCACTGCTATACATGCTTTAAACATTTGGGATGCAACCCGGAGGAGCTGATTGCATCCATCCACACTGGGGGTGAGGGGGGGATCCTTTCTTCCTTGCAGCAACTGGCAGTACTTAATCACTTAACCCCAATCCACACATCCTCCCCAACAAAAGTAGTTTGGCAAGCCATCCCGGGAGCTGCTGCTGCCAGGAATAGCACAGGAAGAAATTCTTGCGCCACTTTGAGCAGGAAAAAATATCTAAAAATGGGACAGAAATATATGTGTCAACATTATATTTGCATGTGGTTACGTATCCTAAAGTGACAAATTCTTCATTATCAGCTCATATAAAACTGGAATATGCCTGCACGAAACCAAAACTTTTTTAAAAAGACATGCAACTACAAGACATCCAAGCCTAAGCAATCTTTGTGCATAACTCTGCTTAAACGTATAGATTTGATCAGAAAATTCGATCAACAATTTTGAAAGCATCTAGCAATTGTGGTTAGTTACTGCTGTAGCAAATCCTTGCATGCAATATTTTTGCTTTTTTGGGTGGACTGGCCTCATGATGAAACATAGATTTGCTCTGATTTGCATTAAATGAAGAGCAGTAAAAAGATCTCTCAAAACATTTTAGTGAGAATATATTGAAATGGAGAGGAAAACGCAAATAAGACTGAAGAAAGGAACTGTCACTGAAGAGAATGCCTGCTAACCAGAGCCTGCTGCTATGATAAACTTGAAAACATTCACAGTTCATAAAAACACAGCTCTCACAGGAGCATGAAGAATAATATCTGCCATGGCAACCAACCAGAACAGCCTTCTGGCACTCTCTGAATGAGCATTTATGAAGAGATTAATTTGATACATGCACCAGTGAAAGGACTCCTGAGATCCATAACTGTCTCCCACAAATTATGCTTATTGTGAAACTGGCTGTTTAGAACAGATTGCACATTATCCATATTGACCCAGCACTTTCACAGAAAATTTATATGAAACAGATTAAGCACATACGATGTGTCATGCCATGCTGACCCACTCCATTTAATGGGTGTTTCGTAAACAGTAAAGTACAGCTCTGTGAGTTTTATGGTAAAATGGCTTGATTTTGAGGAGCCAATGAAAATAGGCTTGAAATCCCAAAGCACTGAGAGGTCATGAATGATTATATGTTCACGTGATCGTGTATTTTAAAAAAAAATTCGCAGATAAAAGATCTCGAAGGCATTGTCATGTAACTGATGGCGGGCAATGTGACTGTATTTCAAAAACATAATCAGACCAAAGTAGTTTTATTAATAATTATGATTCCCAGAACACAAACAGTATTTCTTTTTAAATAAAGAGCGCATCTTACAGGCATCACATAACTCAGGTGTGTGTGTGTATGTAATGTTTTGTACACTGAGAAGCCATGACTTTTAATTGTAACAGCACTTATGGCCATTGAAATTGATTGCCTTAAGTGCACTTAACTCTTTACTGGATTGTGGCATTTGTGTGTGCACATTTGTGTATTTTAATAACTATATTTGTGATAAAATTATTGCAGACAAAATACTGAAGAGTTTTGGGGCACTGCAGATTTGCTGTGGTATAAACTTGCCTGAAAAAAAGTGTACAGTGACACAGAGAGCCAGTTTGGTGTTGTGGTTAAGAATGGCAGGACTCTAATGGAGAACTAAGATTGATCCTTACTCCCCCGCTTGGAGCCAGCTGGGTGACCTTGGGTCAGTCTCAGCTTCTTGGAGCTGTCTCAGCCCCACCCACCTCACAAGGTGATTGTAGTGAAGAGGATAACAACAACAACAACAACAACAACAACATTTGATTCATATACCGCCCTTCAGGACAACTTAACAACCACTCACACTTTGTAAACTGCTCTGAGTGGGTGTTAAGTTGTCCTGAAGGGCGGAATATAAATCAAATGTGGTGGTGGTGGTGGTGGTGGTGATGATGATGCAGAAATGCAGCTGCCTGTACGTCTGCCCCCTACCCCCATTAATTCTGATGGGACCTCCACTTATAATACAGATTTTCTTATATAACAGTACAATCCTAAACTGAGTGACAAGATTCTAAATCTATTGATGTTAATGGTCTTAAAAAAGTAAAACTCTGATTAGAACTTCACAGAGAGAGTTTAAGAAATCCTGTCTAGTAGACCTATTATCATTTATACAAGGGAAACAGTAACAATATTAATTTAAAATACTATTTTTAAAAAGTAATTCACTGTCATTCTGAAAGAAAAACTATTTCATAAGAGTTTTTCCTAATATTTTCAAATGAACCCTGAGGGGTTAACTCCCCCCCCTCCTTTTTTGTTGGAGGAGAAGGCATTATACATCTAGGTATATGAGATAGAGTTTTGTTTTATAAAGTGAGCTTGGTCAGACAACATCGCTGCTATATGTATGCATATTTTGGAACCCTGCTTAGTGCCCCTTCCAGGTCTCTCGCAAAGAGAAGGGACCTCAAATGACCCATGAAGAGGAGGACATTTTAATATGTTACCTAGGGCTACAGCATACTTTATGGCAGCCTTGGACCCAAATTTAACTTCACCCTGGAAATATTCACAGCCATCTACACATTTCTAGGGAAAGCAAATAAAAATGCAAATATGCAGCCTCCAAGGGCAAACCTTGGAAACTGATGAACAGATAAGGAATAATAGCTGGCAACAGACTGACACAAGTTACAAAGCAATATTGGTAGCATTACTGCTGTGTGCATGAAGGCTAAATATAAACAAAGTAAAAGTATCTTCCTTGTGACTCAACAAAATCTAAAATGTGTCATTTTAAAAGCCCACCTAGTTACATATAAAGCTTATCTTGATCCCTGCTAACACACAATGTGCACTAGTTAAGGACTGTGTGAGTATCATAGTCTAAAAACATGAAAATATCATGAACAGTAATGCCTTCCTAAATCTTAATTATAAATATGTAAGTATAAAGATAGCGTGAAGTGGTAACATTTCTCTCAGAATCCCTGACTCATGTAGCACACAGGTAGGCTAATGACAGTGCTTGAGACCAAAATAAATGTGAATTGCTGAAAAGACCTGCACTTAAGGAAGAGAAGACAAGAAATAGACAACAGAAACCTTAGTTAACCATTATTCACTACTAGACATGGGCACGAATAGTATTACGAACGGAAAAACCCAGCCTGTTCGTCTGTACGCAAACAAGCCATTTGTGAGGCTCCATTCTAAATGAACAAGTAGTCATTGCAAGCCTCGTTTGTTGCCTTCGTCAGCCATTGGTCAAGCCAGACAGTCTGGGGCCTTTCAATCAATTCCCCTGGCAACAGCACGGACTGAACTCTGTCTGAACTCCTCCCGGCTTTCACTCTTCAAAGTACTTCCAGCAGAGAGTCCCGTTTTTGCCACTGTGAACAGAAAATGACAGGAAAGGGAAGGACCCATGGATCATGCCTTTCCCAGGGTGCAATCTCTCTGAAACTTGGGGGGGGGGGTCTTTGGAGGACAGTGAGGACTATGTCCCCTGCAAATTTGGTGGGTATTGGACATTGGGAAGATCAGTTTGTAACCCCTCAAAGTAGCTTCCACTAGAGAGTCCCATTTTTGCCACTGTGAAGAGAAAATGACAACAAAAGGAAGGATCCATGGATCATGCCTTTCCTGGGGCACAATCTCTCTGAAACTTGGGGGGGGGCTTCAGAGGACAGTGAAGACTATGTCCCCTGCAAATTTGGTGGGTATTGTGACATTGGGAAGGTCAGTTTGTGGGGTGTTTAAAGGGCCCTGCCCCTTGCACATGGCAGGAAAGGGCCCTTTAAACTATCAGCTGGCAGGCGGCAGGGGGGATTTCCCCCTGCCACCTGATAGTTTAAGGGGATCTTTAAGGGGCCACGAACAACGAACAACAAACTTGTTTGTGAACAGAGTCATGTTCGTTACTGTTTGTTGTTCATTGTTCGTGGATGGCAACAAACAACCAACAGCTTGTTCGTTTTCCCCCCCGTTAGTGCTCATGTCTATTCACTACTCTGTGGCATGAATTGTCAAGTAAACATTATTTACAGACACATGGAAGCTAACAGTTCATATTACCACATAAAATATTCCATTACTGCAATAGTCCATTAGAAAGTTAGCATACTGTATCAACATTTTGGCTCTTAACTGCAAATCAATGCACTTAGGGTAGAGCAACTTTGCACAGGACTGCACTTACTTTCTTCCTCTGAATGATTCCTAGATTGTACAAGTGATTTCTGCTTTGATTTGCTTTCACCAATGGCTCATATCACAGCATACATTCTGAACTCAGAGGGTTTTTTGTAAGCTAATTTTTTTTTAATGGTCATAAAATGTTAAATCTAATAGCGTGCTCTCAGAAGGCAATCTTGCCATTTAAACACTCAAGATAACAGCAGATCACTGCCTTGGCAATGAAGCTTATTTAACACTAACCTGAAGAGTTGTGCTAAAGGAGCATGGCCAATTTGAACAGCACATACTAAACACCCCTCCAATTACAAGTACTTCGACATTAATAGACAACAGAGCAGCACCAAGCTTTCATACAAGTTGAATTTGTCAGTAAGTATCATCCAATATATTGTGCCACTGCAGGTATGTCTGTCCTAAGCCACAGTGTAGGGCCTTAAACATCAGCATCAGCACCTTGAAAGAACCCAGAAAGAGACTGGGACCCAGTGTAAATGGGCATATCAGTTGTGTGCATACCATGAAGGCTGCAAATGGGCTGCTTTCACAGAGTTTGGGATTTCTGTATATTCAATTTAAATTAGTCTGTAAATTGAAAAAATAATTCCCCTTCCTTCAGTCTTAGAACTGAGCACACTGTTCTTGGAAAGCTGAGAATGGTCAATGGGTAGAAAAGAAGAAAAAAGAGGGATGAAGAAATTGGCCTGCTCAAGCATACCTGAGCTTTTATAAGAGCTTATAGCATCCTGGAGAGGGAGATAAGGGGGTAGCAGAAATTCATCAATTGTTTGTATCGCTCCCCCTTCTGTAGTTACTAAGGACCCTCATTTTATGAATCAGAAAATGAAGATCAATTTGAAAGAGAACAAGGGTTTTGTCTAACATTCAAATCCAAAGTACAACACAAGTTTAGTAGCAATAGCAAACCAAAATTCCAAGAAAATAACATTAGTAACAAATACAAAACATCCTAAATCCAACTACTAAGGCTTTCATTCAACCTTCCCCCTCTATTATCATTTAGAGAAGATTTCTCCATTTGTTTTTGTTTGCCTTAGGCTTCCCTCCAAAAAGCAGTACATTCTCTTCCCACTGAAGTCCTTGAGAACCAAGGTTTCTGAATGTTATAGCTGAAATGTGGGGTATAATGAGGGCAAATTAAATGCAGTTTAATCTAGTTGGGAGGCCAGAGATTGTGCCCAAATAAAGAATGTAGTTGATGAAAACAGAACACAGTTCAAAATAACCCGAATTCTTTATCTGTTTGTGTCCTAATTAATTCAATTTAACTGAATTGCCTGGTTAGAAGGGGTGCCTTTAAAACTTAGATTACTGCTATTCCCATATTTACAGTGGTAGCACATGACAGTAGCATATAAATTAAGCTTTTTCAAAGAACAGGTCATGTGTGGGTGCAGGAGAAAATCCAGCTTTCTGCCTGTTGGGTGTGATTCTTAGCAGCGTCGCACTTAGCTACTATTTAACCAATGTGCCTGGGTTCTGCCATATTTTGGCAGATGAAGATTTGTTTTGTATCTACAGACAGCTGTTACTAATTATAGTATAAAATTGGTATACTTTATGTGTGGTTCTGGGGTTTTCTGTGAAGATCAACTTTTGTGGAACAATCTTTGCCTTATGAGCTGTTTAACTAAAATAATGCCTCTTCAATAAATTGGCTGTATATAAGATTTGAACACGATAGCCAGTAATCTTACCAGCTGGGGAGAAGAAAGGCCTGGATTCAGCACCCTTTTCACTTCTGGAACTGCTAGCTTCCTTGTGCCTCTCTCAATAGGCCCAATGCATGAAAATCTTTTGCACTGAGCCTCTGAGTGAAGGTCTTCTTTCAGGATTTGAGACTGGCCTGAACCATAGTCTGACCATTATCTACCAAAGGCAAGGGTTAATATAGCCCCAACACCCCACAAACAGGGGGCGCCTGTTAAAACAGTCTGCCGTAGAGGATCATGAACCTTTTTAGATTCCAATATGCTCTGGGGGATTTTAGAATTCTAAATACAGATTCTCTCAATGTTGTGATGGAAGCCTGGAATGTAAAGCTCCTTGAAGCTATCGGCAAGCTATCATCTTCTTGGATAGCAGTGGGGCTCTGGGCCCTTTCCAAGTCTTTTTCAGGCTGGGCTATGGGACGGAAGCAGAGTTGGTGGCTGTAGTTGATTACCTCCCTCTGAATGTAGACAGTCCATGTTTTTTTTTATTACTCCTGGATTTATCTGCAACCTTTGATACAGTAGACCATGCCATGTTGTTGAGGTGGTTGGAGGCAGAAGTGGGTATCAGAGGACATGCCTTGGACTGGCTTAAATTGTTCCTTATGGAACAGGCAAAAAGGTGGTGGTTGGAGACCACCTGTCCTCAGCGTGGGAATTATCTTGTAGGGTTCTACAAGGCACAATTTTATTCCCCATGTTATTCAACCTCTATGTAAAACCTTTAAGAAAAATAATTTGGAGTTGTCATCAATATGCAAATGATACCCAGCTCTTTATCTCACTATCCAAATCCCCTGGTGATGCAGCAGAGGTCTTCTTGAGTTGCTGCCTGAAAGCTGTAGTCAAATGGCTGAAAACAAATTGAAAATGAACCCAGACAAGACAGAAGTGATACTGGTTGAGAAGGTCTTGAACGACATGCTCTCTACTTCTGATAGGGTTAAACTGACCCAGGCAGACTTGGTCTACATAGGTCTTCCCTCAAAATCAACTTGGAGACTCCAGTTGATGCAAAATGCCACAACTCGCTTATTATCAGGAACTAGGCAGAGCATGCATTCTGCAGTCGCTCCACTGATTGCTCCTCATTTACATGCTCAGTTCAAGGTTTTCACTATCACATACGAAGCCCTTCATGGCTTTGGCCCCTCATATCTGAGAGACTGCCTCTCTTCCTATGTTCTCCTATGGTAGCTCCGCTCATCAGAACAGGGCCTTCTGCAGGTGCTGCCCTGCTCAGGGACAAAATCAACTGCGCCCAAACATTCTCTGTGGTGGCTCCCATTGTATGGAATGGCCTGCCTGAAGAGGTCAGGAAAGCTCCCATTCAGCATTTTTAAAAGGTAAATTGCAGCTAAGGTGTGGAGGAGCAACAGATGGTTCAAATCAAGGCTGCTGTGCAAGGAAGAAGGGATTTAACCCTTCCACTCCTCTGCACACAGTGTTTCCTGTTATTTGCTTGGGATTTTTTCTTTCACATCTAGAAACAGCTCAGGATGAATGTTTTTCAGATGGGTACACCAAACCACCCCCCATTCTTGAGGAGCAATTTACCTTTTAAAATGCCCAGAAGATCTGATCACAGAGCTCCCCACAGTACATCTAATTTGGACCAGAGTCATCCTACTAGTAGTATAGGAAATGTTAATGAATGCAATGGAATTCCACTTATATAGAAGACATTCCTCCAGCAATACAAATGATGATTCAGCACTCGTACAAAAGTGCTGAAGACACAGATCCACATGACTAGGAATGGAAAATTGTGAAAATTTAACTTACTACCCTCTCTGAACAATGTATCTTTTTTGTTTTAGCGAAAATCACAAATATTTGTAAAAGCAGACACTAGAGGAGCACTACTTACTTAAAAGCCATGCATTTATTAACAACTGTGTTTATATAAAAATAATTGTGCGTATAGACCACTCTTCTAGACAGATTAGTGCTCCACTCAGAATGGTGCACAAAGTCAGTGTTATTATATTATCCCCACAATACAGCTGGGGAGTTGGGACTGAGAGGAGTGCCTTACCCAAGACCACCTACAGAGCTCATGACCACAGTAGGATTCAAACAAGCAGAGTGTTGACTCACAGCCCAACCACTTAACCACTACAGTAATTAAACATATGGAAAATAAATAATTGAAGAGGTTAGGTTTGGAGTTCAAAGGCACACATTCTGTTCTACAGAGGAGCACTTAGGCCCCGTGGGCTCCTGGAAGACTTTCCATACTGGTGTTCTATGATTCTTTTGGAAAGCTTGTTATGTACCTTGGACTGTGTAAAATAGTACCTTACAGATCATTTTAAAATGACCACAAATATATAACATCTATTTGCAACATGCAGAATGTAGGCAGAAATGTAAATATAATACCGAGCACACTTCTACATGGATACAGTGCAGACTAACAACAGATGTTTCTGATAGCCATCCATCTCTTCTGACTCGTACATTTACAAGCTCAAACTGAATCTAGCCTTCCTTACGTACATGCGATCTGCACTAGAGAAGTAATCTGTAATTTTCAATAAAACACTACTTGAGCTTGTGGAAGCAGTAAAATGAGGCACTCTAGCACTGGAGTTCAAGTAGAACAAAAGGTTCAAGGAGAACAAAACTATTTCTGTCTCAGAAGCTTTGCTCCCCTTACTGACTCTTGTGCAAGAATGTCATTAACTGTCAATCCCCCAAACCATCTGTAAGCAAAATACTATCCAAAAAGAAGGAAAACATGACAGAAACTGAATTAATAGAATTAATTCAGAATTAACAGAAACTGATTAACTCAGTAGGCAATGGTTGGCACAACTTTTACTTCACACAAGAGGTGGTGAGCTGTCAGGACTATCAGCAAGCAGAGACACAGAAGACGGATCTTTCTCTACTTGGAGTACCAAGGGGAGGGGGTGATCTCCCACCCATGTTGCATGATGGTTTTGGCGGGAAGGTTCTGTCTCATGACTGTTCAGGAAGAGTGCCTCTTGCAGCTTTGGAAAATTCTAGAAAGCTTTCAAATATTCTCTCTGGAACTGGCCTACGCCTACACACAGGGCCGGAATGACGGGGGGCGGGTAGTCTGCCCCTGGCGCCACCAGGGAGGGGGCGCCGGGAGCAGGGGCCGGCTGCCAGAGGGCGCAGGCAGCAACACGGGCAGCCTTGCAGCCCCCTGCGCTGCCTTTCGCCTGCCCCGCAGGACAGGGGGCGGCCGGCTTGCCACGCACCCCCTGCCCTGCAGGGCAGGCAAAAGGCAGCGCGGGGGGCTGTGGGGCCGCCCGCGCTGCCTTTTGCCTGCCCAGCAGGGCAGGGGGTGCGCGGCAAGCCGGCTGCCCCGTCCTGCAGGGCCGGCGAATGGCGCAGGCGGCCTCGCAGCCCCCTGCGTTGCTTTTGCCTGCCCTGTAGGGCAGGGGGTGCGTGGCATGCCGGTCGCCCCCTGCCCTGCGCGGCAGGCAAAAGCAGCGTGGAGAGCTGCAAGCCCACCCGCGCCATTCGCTTGCAGGGAGGCGAATGGCGCAGCGGCTTCCCAGCCCCGCACGCTGCCTCTGCTCTGCCCCGCGTGATGATGTCACCAAAGTGACGTCATCACGCAGTGCGGGAGTGCGCACACGCGCACAAAGCAGCCCAGCGAAGGTTGCCCCGGGCGTGGGCAACCCTAGATCCGGCGCTGCCTACACAGAAGACTCAAAGATGATATTAGCCTTACTGAAGCCAGCTTGAGGGTCTAACCTCTCAGTAGTTTGTTTTTTAAAAGATTTGGTCAAGGCCTTCACAACAGGGAGTTCAATGAATCCTATTTATGAAAAAGGACCAATCCATGTTTGATCGAGGCAAGCAGGTCAACCCTTAACTTCACAAATATAGCACCTAGGAACATTTGCAAACTCTAGGCCAACAGATCAATAAACACTTTCACACCAGTAAGATGCCTGCTTCCTCAGCAGAAACCACACTTTCCTCCATTCTGCTTGGGATAATGTTTCAAATATTTAGCTGGAAATGTTTATTTTATTCGCTTATACCATGTTATGGTGTGCTTAAGGGTATGTTCAGAAATACTCATTTAATATTTATTTTACAGCAGGGAAAATTTTTTAAATATTATCTTAAATGAAACACTTCCTTTCAATGTACCTTTCGGCTGCTCCTATCCCCAAGAAGTTTAAGCTTATCACACTGCAGTTAACATTATGTTTGCTCGCAGAAAAAAGAAAATCAGAGGATTATTTTTCTATTATACATGACTATCCTATATATAATTCACTTTTGGTACTTCAGCTGTTGGGCTTCTTGGGAAGTAACTATTTATAATCAGATGAGCTTGATGTGAATAAAAAAGATTTTATAAAACACCTCTTTGTTAGCAAACGTAGTGTTAACTAAACTGTGGACATAAACAGTTATAGCACACACAAATGAACAGCGCCAGGTTACCATTATTTAGAAAGCGTGGAGTGGTGTGGTGTGACCACAACAGTGAATATATTGTTATATAACAGGTGAAGTAATGAAGTATCTCCATAGAAGAAATACATGGCTACAACCTCTAGCACATTTTATCATGATGGCCTTGATGAATTATTGGATCATTCAAGAATTCTGAATAGGTTATTATCATTATTTGTTTGAGTTTTGTTTGAATAAAAGCCTCCATAAAATTATCAGTAAGTTAAAACAAGGCCACGTTATTAAAGATTTGACAAATTAAACTATTAGAACAAGAAAGGTACCTAAGACAGTATCAGATATAATACTCTGAACAAATCAGATTAAATTCCAAGCAAGATTTAAAGCATGTAAGTGAGTTTGGAAGTGTGAGTTGATATTTAGTAGTAGATTGCAGATAAACATGGCAGTATGCTGTAGGTATCATGTGACTGCTCAAGACATTAACAATACATGCATAGCATCCAACAGTGCATGCTGAACCAAGATGAGCTAACAGGCAGATGGTGGTATACCACTGATGCAATACCATCCCAAATGGCTATTTATAAACTGAGAGGATAGTGCTCAAAGCTCAGTCCTACTCTGAGAAGGCTAATGCCTTATTCAAGTTGTGCTGTGGGACTGATTCCCGACAACTTTTGGGGTGGGGGTGGGGGTAAAGCATATGCTTTACACTTAATGTGTCTAGGTTTAATCTAGAGACTAGTGGCAGGGCTAAGAAAGTCCTCTGACAACAGGAAATGTTTTTTGATTTGTGACATTTTTCATATGAAAAAGAAACATAAAAATGTCTGAACTTTCACAAATTTAATAGAGTGGCTTTTTAATATGTAACAAAGGCCAGTAATGTTGCAACTACCACTCTTCATTTATCTATGCTTTGGAAACTGTTAATTAATTCTTTTCTCAATTTCCAATGCTACTATTTTAATACAAAAACAAAAGAGGAACCCACTGGCAAAGGTAAAGGTAACTAAGCAAGGTGAAAACACACCAGTAGGGACAAAGTAATCACAAAATGTATCAAAAATACTATAATGGAGTACAACTCTCATAAATAGACAATCCAATCAGTAACATGAGTCGGGTAAGAATACAAAGACAGGTGCACCAGAGTCATGTGCAGCTGACTAACATATATGATACAAGAAATCTAACAGGAAGACATCCAACAGGTAAGTCCAGAGATTCCAAGTATTTGAATAAAGTTAATCAAGATTGACAATACGTGTTTTCTTTCAGGTGGAGCTGTGTTCAAAAGCTGCCGCAAAGAAGCCCACGATGCCCGACAGACTGTGCCAGCTGAGTTCCGCTGTTTCGTGTTTCCCACGTCATCAGGGGCAACATTTAACCACCTTAAACAGAAATTAATTCATACTTCCAACATGTCAAAGTCAAGACAGTCAGTTAGTATATTGAGTCTCACACGGCGTCCATAGCCTTACTTGATTCAAGGTAATTGAGAAGTAGCAGCACATGTAGTATTCTATAGTCTTGCTTCAGGTTGCCTTATAGAAACATGATATGCCCAATATAGTGTAACAGAATCCAAGAAAAATACTCTCCCAGGGGCCCTACCTCCTTATATGCTGCCTTTATTGATTTAAAGGCGGCTTTTGCTTCTATATTGAGACAAAGATTATGGGAAAAATTAGGGAGTACTAACATAGACAAAAGGCTGCTTTTTCTTATCCATGCTCTACATAACGTTTCCACTCTAAGGGTGTGATACAGTCCTTTAGGACTTCATACAGAACCTATCAAAACTTCCAAGGGAGCCAGACAGGGCTGTCTTTTAGCCCCTAATTTATTCAATCTTTACTGTAATGTGGTTAATCATAAGACAAACACTGACTTTCATCCTCCAAAACTTGGTTTGTGTCACATATTGATCTTATTATATGTAGACAACGCACTCCTTTTATCAAGGATGCTGCTGGGTCTCCGATGGGCACTTGACAGCTTTGCCACTTATTGTGAAAAAGAACACCTTACTATTAACTATGATAAAACCAAAGTTATGGTATTTGGTAGGCGCCCAAAAAAAGAATATGGCTGATGAAAGGAAACAGAATCGAGCAAGTTAATAGATTTATCTACCTTGGGGTAGCATTTCAGGAGAGTGGATCTAATGCTGCACATTATAACCTGAGAGCAGAGTGTGCTGAGAAAACTATGCATGCCATACTGAGATTTTCCCATTCCAAGTGGGGTCTTTATGTACCTGCTGCACTGAAACTTTTCCAGCCCAAGATAATAGCCGAACTCTTGTATGGCACTGTTATTTGTATCTCGGCTACAAGTCTAAAATCCTTAGAAAAAATACAATCTAAATTTCTACATTCCATTTTACAGGTCCCTCTAGGTGTCCCTAACTCTTTTCTTTGTTTAGAAATGGGATTAATGAAGATTGAGGCAAGGATTTTGTTGGCATCCAGTTTCCAATGGCTTAAAATTCATAGGAACTGAAAAGGCCTTCTCCTCTTTGCAATGCAAGACTCTTACCAATGGAGATGGCTACATATGATTGAAGAAAGCCTTGAAAGAATGGGCCTTTCATCTGGCACTCTTTTTTCACAAACTATTGGTCAGGAAAAATTTACAATTAAGCACAGAATTTGTGACATTGAATGCCAACAAGATCTAATGAAGTCCCCTGGATTCAGGGCCCCTGAGGTGACAAGATTCAGTATGAAAATGGCCCAGTATCTTAAAACTTTAGATTTTCTCCTTCACAGGAGGGCTTTCACACTGGCCAGATGCAATGCCATACCATCAATGATTTTGGAAAGGAGATATAAAAATATTGCATACTCTGAGAGGATTTGCCCCTGCCCTTTAGCCGAGGTGGAAACAACAGTGGATGTTGTTTTACACTGTCCCCTCTACAAAGAAATTTGAGTTAAGACAATTCTTCCTCTTATGGGTAGATCTGTATCTGTTATAGCAATGGACAGTGTATACCTAGATAAACTACTAACAGATGAAATTTCTGCTATTACTAAGGTAACAGCTAAATTCTGTGCTCATGTGATTAAACTGCGCAATAAATTTCAGTCCTGTGCACTTGAGCTCTGATTCAGATCAATTAGGAGACTACTATATTGTTGTTGTTTTTAGGTGTCTAGATTCAAATTTTAAAATGGCTAGCTAGTATGCTATTTGAGATTTTATACTCTATTTTAATTTTATGATGTAATTTTAACCAGATATCCTGATATTTGTATATTTTTAACCAAATATTCTTTTAATCTGTGTATTGTGTACCTGATAATGAAATGTTTTGTTTTATAAGTTTGAATCTGGTTGTGGACCGTAAATAAAATATCTGAAAGTCAAATCCAAGAAAGGTTCTTCTTAAGTGCTTTCACAAAGAGACAAGTCCAATGTATAAGACTCACAAAAAGACATCTCATCAAGCATTGCTGGGTGCATTAGGCTGCATTCATCTGATTTCCATGAGACTGAACAGGCCACATAATCTCAGTAGGGGTAAAAAACCTCAGCATTCGAGTATTCTTCTGTTAACAGCAAACAATCCCTTATATAACATTCACACATATTTTAATTAAAAGATGCATGCATATGATGTTAATTTTCAATTAACCCTCATTTCAGATCTAAATTTATCATCACACCACATGCACTTGGTGTCATCTCACATTTCCTGTCATTAATCACAGGTAACACAAAGTTCGGGATAAGAAAACATTATCTAGGCTATTGAAGTTAACTTCCTTCTAAGTTTTTGTCTTTCGCTTGTTCTTTGTACATTTTTTTCATTAAAGGAAGACATACATGGAACTAAAAAAAATGGACTAGAAGTATCTCACCAGGACTTCATTGATAGATCACCCCAAATTCTATCACTGAAATTTTTAATTGAAGATTGAATCTTTAATTGAGATTGAACATGAGGACCCAAAGCATGCACTGTTGAAATAAGGTTCACCTCATTATATGTTCTGTTTAATCATATGTTCTGTTTCTCTTAGCTTTGTAATAGTAATTTAATTCGGCTTGACAGATGCTAACACATGCATGCATATTTAAACTTATAATGATAATGATAATATCAACAACATTTGATTTATATATTGCCCTTCAAGACAATTTAACACCCACTCAGAGCGGCTTACAAAGTATGTTATTATTATCCCCACAACAACAATCACCCTGTGAGGTGGGTGGAACTGAGAGAGCTCAGAAAGAGCTGTGACTGACTCAATGTCACCCAGCTGGCTTCAAGTGGAGGAGTGGGAAATCAAACTCACAGTTCTCCAGATTACAGTCCTGCTGCTCTTAATCATTACACCAAACTGGCTCTTTTTATTCACTTTCTTGCAGGTAAAATATGGTTTTGCATAAGGGGCTTGTAGGACCTATGTTTTATTTTAACCAGTTCACAACAGTTGTTTTTAACTACACTTAGCTTTACAATAACTTTGTCCATACTTGAGTAACTGATTTTTTTTAACTACTTGGCAATTTTGGAGAATGGAGATACATCCATTTGTTAATCAGATGATGCCCAACCAGTGTTGCCAAGACATTTTTTTTTAAAAAATATCCTTTTATGGTGGTTTATGGCAAATCATTAAGACCTTAACTGAAAAAATCTAGTGACTTTTCAAACTACGCTATGGCTATTGGATGCATTTGGTTTATTGGGACAGCTATCGTTTACCATTAGTTTTGAAATTTTATTTTACGAGTACTCATTTTAAGGTTTTACTGAGGCTACAAGATTCCTGTGTGTATATATACACGCTTTCTTTGACATAGGAATATGTTGTACTGTCATTTCAAGAAAGTGAAGACACTGCTGGAACACATTTAGTCCTTTGTTTTATGCCGACACAAGGAGAACTGTTTGATTTTGCTGTCTGATTATTAAAATATATATATCATTGCTTCTTTTGAGTAGATTCATTTACACCCATTTTGCTCAACACAGTGGAGAGACATCTTGCTCTGTCTTTAATAGCGCACGCACAGTCATTGTTCTATCAGACTTGTCTGATCATACCATCCCCAGTCTTTGGCATAACCACCTTTTCACCATCTGACCTTATCTAGGCACAGCAGCGTGGCTACCAGTTTCTCCTCTTTTACCTCTGTGACAGATATGGGAGCACAACTGACACCAAACTTGGACACCTCCCCTTAGAGATCTGACAAATGGCTTTCAGTGTCACCCACCTGCAGATTCCAAATGGATGGACGCTGAACTGTCATTCTACAGCAGTTCATCTCAGTCGTTTATACAAGGTAATGGTTTCCTAACAGCAACACTCTTTTAGCCAGTTTACACAAGTTTGATCTACTGTAAATGATACAGAAGAGCTATGTGTCCTAACACACAAGGCCCTTTGGAAGACCCTGATAGCATGATACCTCAGCTCCTGAATCTTTTCGGGCTGCGCACCCCTAGTCAAAAGCTTTTCTGTAATCTATTAAACACAAGCTGATTTTCTTTTGAAATTCCCTGGTATGTTCCATTGGCCATTGTAAATTTGCAATGTGATCTCTGGTGCCTCTTCCTTTTCTGAATCCACCTTGAACATCTGGCATTTCTTGTTCCATATATGGTAAGAGTCTTTGCTGTAGAATTTTGAGCAACACTTTGCTTGCATGAGAAATTAACGCAATAGTCTGATAGTTGCTGCAGTCTTTGGCATCCTTTTTTTGGAACTGGTATATTGTTTCCATCTTTATTTTCTCCTGATTTTCCGTGTTGATCTTTCAGCATCCCAAGCCATGGCTTGAATTTCCCTTTGATTTCTCGGATCTTTTGGAACAGAGCTCTTGTTCTTCCTTCTCTGTTCTTTTCTTCTATTTCTTTTCACTGGTTATTATAATAAATTTCTTTGTCTCTGCATGCAAGTTGCTGAAAAGCTACATTTAGAATTTTGACCCTGTTTCTTTTTACTTTTGCTTTAGCAATTTTAAAAGTTTCCTCAGTCGTGCATTTAGGCTTCTCCTTTCTTTTGGCTACAGGAATAGTGGCCATGTTCACACTTCCTCCTGGCCGCGGAACATCCAGAATGACAGCGTCTTCCTGGCGTGATTTCCCATTATAAGTCCGGTTCTCGCACAAAATCGCGCCAGGAAGACACTGTCATTCCGGGAGCTTTACGCGATGTTCTGCAGCCAGTAAGAAGTGTGAAAATGGCCAGTCTTTGCACATTCTTCCTTGATAATACCTCTGGTTTCAGCCCATAGTTCTTCTGGCTCATGATCAATTAAACTTAGTATTGCAAATCTGTTCCTTACCTGGTCTTTAAATTCTTCAGGAATATTATTTAGATTGTATTTTGGCACTATGATTCTTTTTGTCTTCAGCTTTATTCTAATTTTTTATATTAGCAACTCATGATCTGTATCACAATCAGCTCCTAGTCTTGTTTTAGAGGACAGAATAGAGCTTCTCCGTCTTCTGCTTCCAATTATGTGATCTATTTGGTTCCTGTATTGGTCACCCAGTGATTTCTACGTATATAATCGTCTTTTTGGTTGCCTGAAGTATGTATTAGCAATGAACAGGTTCCTGGCTTCGCAAAATTCTATGAGCTGCTCTCCTGCTTCATTTCGTGATCCTAGTCCAAATTTTCCAATAATGTTTGATTCTGCTTTATCTCCTACATTTGCATTCCAGTCACCTATGATTATCATCATAGCTTGTTTAGGTGTATGATCTTCTTGGACACTTGCGTAAAAGTTTTCGATTTCTTCCTCCTCAGCAACCATAGTTGGAGCATAAGCTTGAATGATGGTTATGTTAACAGGCTTTCCCTGAAGTCTGATTGATATTACTGGGTCAGATTTTGCGTCGCAGCTCTTAACTGCTTGTGCTATGTCTCACCTCACTATTAGAGTAATACCGGGGTTTTCCACAGTAAAAAACTGTGATTTTCTGACTGAAAATGTCCTGAGTCGGTCCACATTAGTTCACTCACACCCAGGACTGCAATGTTTAAACATTCCATTTCTTGTTTTACAATTTCTAGCTTATGTGTTTTCAGACTTCTCACATACTGTATTCCTATTATATGTGTCGCTCAGCTTTGGACGTTCCTTTTGCATCTATTCACGTCCGCAATTGGACGTCCTTTCAGCTTTAATCCAGACTCATCATTAAGAATAGCGCTATTCGTACTTGTCCTCATCATTTCCCCTGTAGCCAATTGAGTGCCATTCAATCTGGTGGTCCTATCTTCCAGCACTATATCTTTTTTCATTTTGGATTGTCTCATCTTAGGGTTTTCAAGGTAAGAGATTAGCAGAAGTGGTTTACCACTGCCTTCTACTGCTTTGCAGTACTAACCAGGGTTAGTTGAAGTGACACTGCCGTTGTCTGTGAAAGAGCCTCTGCCAATGTCACCTTCCACTACTGCTGCTGCCCAGTAGCTAACTTTCAAGAATTCCTCCGCTCCCATTACCATTGGAACATTCAGTTCTCTTCTGCTGATGTGACCGTTGATTCCTGAAGGGGGTGGATGCATCTTAGTCTGGTGTCTCAGCTTTGACCATTCCACCTTAAGTGACTCTTCCAGGAATTTAGACACTTGACCAAGCCTGTGTTCCTGACAGTGTTGCTCTCAGTTGCACTGACACACACAAACCCCTTTACCGCATTAAGGTATGTATCCAAGAGGGAGAAAAATTGGATTAGCTTGCATTATAGAGTGGTTACAGAAGATAATAAAATACTTGGTGCACTGTAATAGTGAATGATCTGACACTAGCAGTTCAAAGTAAGTAGCTAAATATTATGACTATGTAGCACTCTAGTTGTCCTGACCTGGATAGCCCAAGTAAAGCCTGATCTTGTCAGATCTCAGAAACTAAGCAGGGTTGGCCTTGGCTAGTAATTGGATGGGAGACCTCCAACAAAGGCCAAGGTTGCAGAGGCAGGCAATGACAAACCACCTCTGTTAGGCTCTTCCCATGAAACCCCCACCAGGGTCATCATAAGTGACTTGAGGGCATTCTCCACCACCAGCAGCATTCTAACCAAAGCTATGATAGATAATATAAATTCAGTACATCTCATAGCAATTCAAAATAGAGAAAAACAGAGTACTTCTGCCTTCATTACATAATTTCAGCTGTTCCACCTTTTGATTATTTCTCTTGGCACCACCCCATAAACCTATAATTACAAAGTGTAGCGCTGCTGCTAATATGAGCAGATGAAGTCTCAGAAGTTGATCATTTTTTAAAATAAAATTGCCATGATCTTGTTTCCCTTCTACTAAGTCTCCTTCAGAGTATAATGGGGTGAGGCAGGGTAGTGCAACTTATAACAGTGTTGAATGCCATTACACAGAAGAGAGAATATTTCTACTCTACATGCCACTTACTTGTTATGAAGCCTTCATGAGGACTGGAGACAAACTTTAGCAGTAACTGAATTACCCTGTCAGCATTCTTCATTCCTTAAATACCATGGGCACAAGCCAATGCATTGTGTTTATGCCCACTGTTTCAATGAGCTTAAACTTTTAACTCTGTATTGGATTATCACCCACAATTTTGTAATGGGCCCGTTTTCTAATAATTGCCACAATATTTCATACATTCCAAACTATCTGAAGGAATGATGAAAAACTACACTGCTGCAACCACCAAAAAAAAGCAGATGATAGTGAGTCAACACTACGATGAACTCACTATAGTGCGTAATTTTCTTTCACACTTTGGATCAATGCACATTTTGGATATATTTATTTATTTACTTTATTTATATCCTGCCTTTCTCCCCAATGGGGACCCAGAGTGGCTTACATAATTCTCCCCTCCTCCATTTATGCCCACAAACAACTTTGTGAGGTAGATTAGGCTGAGCATGTGTGACTGGCCCAAGGTCACCCAGCAAGCTTCCATGGCAGAGTTGGGTTTCAAACCTAGTTCTCCCAGATCCTAGTCCAACACTTTAGCCACTACACCATGCCAGCTCTCATTGTTAAGATACTACTTCATCATTTGCTGTTTGCCCTGGTGAAGAACACACAACTGTTTGCCCTGGTGAAGATCATAAAAACTGAAAGGCAAAACAGTGGTTTCATATAAAAATACAGTGCCTCTTAAAGTATTCTCTATGCCTCTTTACAGTATTCTCTAGAAGACACAACAAGTATATAATGACAGAGCCATCAGTTCCCAGAAAATACACATAGGAATTGCGCATGTTGCTTCAAATAAGTAGGAGATATAAAGCAGTTTCTAAATCTTATCTTCTGAAAGCATCTTTAAAATGTCGTTTAAAAATCAGATTTGTCAAACTAAATCCAAATATGATTTGAATGTTTTTAACTGATGCTAATTTTACAAATGTACATCTGGAAATATATGCTAAAGGAGGATTTTTCCAGGTTCCCCATGAACCCATGCATGTGGCAATATACATTTTGAAGAGGTTATGAAAGCAAAAATGTACTAACTGTGTGAAAACACCCTTTAAAAAAATACATTTTCAAGACACTAAAATGCTTTTAAAAAAGAGACATGGAGCCTGAGGCATAGAATTAGTTTATTTTACTACATTATCTGAAAGTTCAAGTGATCAAAGAAATAATGTGGAGTTGATTGAGGGATACGTGCAAAGATAAATAAAATGATACAATGGTTACTTTCAGTTAAGAGCTTTTCCCTCTGCCCAGAGATATGAAGTGGAGGGTGTGGGGGGAGGACCAATTATCAAGTTCAGCCATTTTACTATATATATGTGGACTAGATCTGGAAAGAGTTTACACTGAAATTACAGAAGAATTTTAAAGCCAAGCCTGAGAAGCTTATAAAATATTGTTGTAAAAACTTTACAAATTTGGGCGGGGAGAGCAGAATGCTTGACTACAGCAAGTAGATACAGACTGGAGGATTAAGGAGACAGCAGCTGGCATATGTTTTATACTCTAAGCCAAAGGTGGCTATAGTAACTTGTACTTAAGGTTTCAGTGGCTGACCTAGTTTTTCCTGTCTTAAAAATACATATAAACACAGAGAAAGGGAATAGCTGCACTACATTTACAATCCTGCTCTTTATAATATTATGCAAAGCTGTTTACTACTAGCCATGGTTTCTTCAAAATAAACACATCTTTGAAAGGCAAAATTCAGCTGCAACTCATTACATTCGATCTTTATAAGAATTCTTTTAAGCAGTTATTTGGAAAAATGGTCTTGATCCAGGTAGAATACACTAAGAAGTGGAGCACAGTATCTCTAATGAAACTTTTTGACATAGCACTCAAATTTAAGGCACAGTAAAATATATGAAAAACCTTCTAGGAATCTGCCTGATTTTAAAAAGCCTCTGGAATTAGAATATATTTGAATCTCATATGAAATGATGAGGCTGTTTTCCTGTACAACACTCTCAGATTTCTAGGCAACTTGTCATAAATCAGATTTCATCATTTACATAGATCCGGAGGAGTTAGCCGTGTTAGTCTGCAGTAGCAAAATAAAAAAGAGTTCAGTAGCACCTTTAAGACTAACCAACTTTACTGTAGCATAAGCTTTCAAGGATCATAGTTCTCTTTGTCAGATGCATCCGACAAAGAGAGCTGTGTTTCTCGAAAGCTTATGCTACAGTAAAGTTGGTTAGTCTTAAAGGTGCTACTGAACTCTTTTCTATTTTGCATCATTTACATGTACATATAATAACAACAGTTTGGATAGCCTGTCCAAACCTTACAAAAACTAGTAATAACTGAACAGTACTTTAAAAGTTGAATGTGTCAACAAGAAGGAAGCAATGTCAGGACATTATTCAGAGGGTCTGAGTAGTAGATACAAGGTTATTAGGATTCTCTAGAAAACAACCTGGTAGATTCCCTCAGTTCTGATACTATTACATTTTTAAATCCCAAGACAGGCAGAAATTTTTGCTCAAATTTATGCAAAATATGTGTTAATGAGAAAAGGAAAAAAAGCTATTGTTATTAAACAAGTTAAGCAATATCAAGAACCACTTAAAAGAAGCTGTTTCACCATATGCCCTACAATTCCAGAATACTCTCCTGCCTCCATAACATAAATATATTCTCAAAGCCTTACAAATCCTATTGGTTTTGACAGATTTTTGGTGACCAGAATAATGTTTGCGCTGAGGAAGTAAAATGAAAGAAGAGTGAACGTTTGGTAGAATCTATCTGACTATTACTGAAATGTAATAAATGCTTTATGGTTGGATTATCCAAGTTATTTTTATTCCTTTGGATATCTGAACAACAAAATATCGGTTTAGTAGTACATTTATAATGGGGAATGACTGGGCAAGGAGTGCCACAACAAAATAAATTTTGAAGCCGTTCAGAAAACGGAGGTGCCATCGATCAAGTTTCAAATGAAACAAAATTAATGCCAGATAATTAAATGACAAACTCACTGAAGCACTAGAAATACTTCTCACCCGATATACTAAGTCAGCTTTAAGTTCAAGAAGGGACAGGAAATGTTAGTAATCAAAGATTCTTGCTGATTGATATAAATGGCATACAGAGAGGACACCAAGCTGAACAGACTGGCAGAACCATCACTTAAATAATTAAAAATGACAATATTTTATAAATTGCCTTAAAAGACTAGCTACCTGGGAGGTACTTAAGGAAACCCAATTTAACAAATAAGGTAGCAGTGACAGTTTTCATATCTGTCTGATCTCCAGCTTTCAAGTTCCAATACTAATCCTTACCAGCTGCTTGAAGAAACCAACAAAAAAGCAACAAAAAGCCTAACCCAATGATTTCTGAGAAAATTATCTTTGATGATATTGCTGCAGTCAATGAAGAACTGAGCAGGAAGGTGTGGCTTTGCCTACTTGAGGCATGCCTCTTGTGGCATTACCACCTGTCTCCTCAGGATGGGGTGGAACTAGAGACAAAAATAACTCTTCAGCTTAGATCAAGAAACTTTCAAGTGATACTCAGCACATGTGCATGGTCCACAGTGACAATGAAGTAGTAGTAATCTTTACCTGCTGTTTGAGTGCCTCCAGTGATTCAAATTCTAGCCTTGCCAGTTTTATTCGAATATCTTGTGGCTTATCGGGGATTGCAAATGCCATGAGAAACTTTATCGCCAGAACTAAATGCTAAAAAAAGGATAAATGATACTTAGTTTAGTATCACATATGCATTTGTTTGCAGTAGTTACCATTTTTACCTTTTAACCACAATTTAGGTATAAAATGAACATTATTAGTAAATATGAGTGACAAGCCATGTTAGTCATGAAGTGAAAAATACTAATAAGAATTTTAAAAATCTACAACTGAGAAATCCCCTTTGTTATCAAACCACACTGTCCACCATGGTAGTTTCCCCACATACTTACAAGTACAAAATAAATCGAGTGTTAGTCTCCCTCCTTAAATTTAGAGTGGAAACAAACGTTTTGTGTTCTGTTATCCTTTTTCATCACCCTTTTCATTTTACACAATCCATCTGCTGCAGTTGCAAAGTTAGGGCGAAAACTGACACAGAGGGGAAAGGGCTATTTAATCCTTTACTCAAGCAACCCCAAACTTCTTGATCCCTATTAGGACAAACTTAGGTGCACCTGTAGGTTTTCCCAGTGGAGGAAAAAAACAGATGGGGTTTTCATTAGGAAAACCCTGCAAGAAGAAAAAGCGCAAAAGATTACCTTATGCTCCCCTTAAAACTGCAGTATCCACTGCTACTTTGCGTAAACAGGATTGTGGAGCAAAATGCAATCTACTTTTGTTCCTCTGGTGGAAGGTGACACAAACAGAAAATGGATAGGAAACAGGCCTAAGAAATGTTTTTTCAGGTGTGCATTAAAGGCTAGCAAGGACAATACAGAAGACATGGTACACATATGTGTAAATTATGGATTATATTGTCACTTGCATTTTACTAGAAGCTGTCCTGGGCTCTGCAGGCATGCTGGGTCTAGGCTCCTCTGGAGTAAGTTCCCAGGCTTGGCGGGCTAGACAGGAGTTTGAGGCTTGCAGCTGTAGGCAGGGACTTTGAAGTACAGGGCTTATACCAATAGACCAGTCTATCTAGTAAAGCAGCCTTCACAAGCCTCAGTCTAAATAGACTGGGAGTTGTACTGGCTGGCAGCTGTGGAGGCTCCTGAGACTGTGCTGTGCTTTGGTCAGAATCCTTCAAAGAAGTTCTTCTCCCAGAGCCCTGTTCTGCATCCAGACTGGAAGTGTGCGCTGCGAGTCTGGCACTTCACCTTTTTTTCACTGCCTCAGCCTGGACCTTATGCCGATGCTGCTCTTGTAGCATGGGAGCAGGTCCTGAGGGGCTATGGGTCTGGGTTCTTGTCCTGTCTGGTGTAGGCCTATTGGATATCTCAGACGCCTGGTAGCAAGGTCTTTCTTGCAGGCTCTGGCAGGGTGGACTGTGGTGCTACTGGAGCATGGTCAGCAGGTGCCACTGTCATGTCAGCCCCACTCGATCCCTCTGGTCCACCTGGTTCCCTGGCCTTTGCTCCTCAGGCTCTTCCTCTGAGCCATCAGAATCACTGGGCTGGTCAGAGGGGGTCATGACAGAAGCTTTGAAAGAACAAATTAGTTGGTTAGCTCAAATTATTGCCCAAATATCCTTCAAATAATGACATGAACCAATAATGAAACAAGACAACTGTGTGTGGGCTTAATTACATGACTGATCTATGTCTCTGTTTATTTAAATATGCTGACAATCTTGAAGGCAGGCTACACTAGGCATACAATGCAGATGCCTTTCGTGTAGATACATCCTGGCTCCAAACTCAGCCAGTGCTTTTTCCAGCCTTGTTTATCCCATCCTAAACAATACTATATGCTTCATCTGCCTCCTTGATGGGCCACTGAGGACCAAGGGTGCTCCTTCATAGTACATCCAGCTGCAAGGCATGTGATGGACTGTCCTGGACACCACCACCCCATCATGCCCAATGCCTATCCTGTGTAACCTCCCCTATTCCTGACTAATAGTTGTGGCCCAACCAGATTTTTGGTGGTGGAAAGTTCAACCAAGTCATAGCTGATATATGCTGACCTTGCTGCAGTTTTCAAGGCAAGAGACTAATAGAGGTGGTTTGCCATTGCCTGGCTCAGCAACCCTGTTCTTCTTTGGAGGTCTCCCATCCAAATATTAACCAAGGCTGAACCTGCTTAGCTTCCAGGATCTGATGTGATCAGGTTTGCCTGGACTATCCAGGTCAGGGCAGCCAGTTTTTTAACCAGGCCTAATTAATTATTACCCCTTCCTAGAGACAGCACAGAAGAAACAAAAAAAGGGCTTCATAACATCTGATCTGATGAAACTCCCCCAAATTCCTGCTTGGCTCTGCAACAGCAACAGCTAATCTCATGCTGTCCCCTGGGAGCATGGCTGAGTCAGCCACAGCAGCAAAATGCCTGCTAGAGCGAGGATGCAGCTAGCTAAATAGTTGCCTACTGAAACCCTTCAGCCTATCAATATTGACTCATGCCACATACGAATTTCATGTGGGTTTCTGCCAATACTACATAGCTTTTGACTGCAGATCATGCATGAAGCTTTGTCCCACAGTCACTTTTTTTCTGTATCTTTTCCATTACTTGACTCCTCATATTGTTGCTTCTAGTTTCTGGCTATTAAATCACTGCCTACTTTTTCTTCTTCCTTTAAGCCTGTTTTGGCTATCGTTTCTCTTTCTTTACAAGTAGGAAGTCTGGTCTTAATGGTTATGCAAAGCCCTTTCCTTAGTATCATTTTCTTGACAATTCTCTGTACTTTCCCCCAAAATCTACTGTCTTCTTGCCCTTTGTTCAGGTTCCTTTGCCTGTTTTGAATAGTTTATTAAACCTCTCTGCTTCTGGGCTTTTGTTCCTTGACTTCCCTATGTCCTTGGATCACTTTGTGATACTCAGAATCTCTCTACATGAGACACCTCGGTGCATGTTTTCAAGTGTAGGGAGATGCCAGGAAGCATAGTTTAAAAGACAGAGCCGGAAGAGAGAGCTCCTCAGAGAGTTTGTTAATTTCATCTCCCCCCCACCCCCCTCCAGCTCTGTCAATTTTACCTCTCCAGTCTAAAACTTTGTGGGATCACAACAAATGGGCTGGAGCTGCCTTACAGAGCCAGGCTTGGACCTGAAGAGGTTATAATGGGCTGAAGCTTCCCTTCTGGCATTTCAAAGCCCCTTTACACAGCTTCAGTGTACAGCAAAGCCTTTGCCCTGCCGCTGGCTCTGTCTTTTTAAACTACTCTTCCCAGCTAACATTGCATTTCCCAACATGTGTTCTTCACGTGTCAGATGTCTCATGTAGAGAGACTCTCAGTTTGCCCATATGTCAGGCTTTAATCCCATTCAAACTTATTTTTCCTCTGTTCACAGAAACTGGATTTCAAAACTGTATCGTCCCTTGAGAATTAATTATTCCATACTATCAATCGTTCCACTGGTGTCAGAGACTTCTCTATCCCAAACACAATACAATATAAAGGTGTGTAGAAAGTCTGGCTGCTCTCTACTTACTAGACACTTAAAATAATTTCCATCTTCAATAACTCACCAGTTTAGCAAGACCTGCAAGTATGTATTTAAAGAAGCAAACCCGAATGTCAACTCAAATTTATTTAAAGATGTAGGTATTTTGATTAAGTCCTTTCTGGAACTACCAGAAACTTTGGATTGTTCCAGAAGTAGTAATGCAGCTTTCATTAAGTTCAAACAAGTAATTTATCATTCTCTGCTTCTATGGCAACATTCAGTTGGATAATTGCAATATATATTTAATCTAGTCATTCATCAGCATTTAGGCATCATTCTTGTCAAACCCCAAGAATATTGTGATGTTTCCAGTCAGAATAGAGAAATACTGGAAATATGCAACAAAGACATACCAACAGGATGGAATCATATTCCCCATTTGAGATTATGTAACTACTAATAAGTGCCTAGTTAATGTCACACTGTAGTTTCTATAAATATTGATCTTAATTTCAATACTGTGAATACTAATTTCTTAACAAGCAGTTTTTAATATTTGTTGCGTAAAGCATTCCTCCCAAGATTTTTGCAGGCAATTTTCTGTTTGTCAAACTATGCTTCTTTTGCATACAACCAGCCTAGGTCAGTGGTGGTTAATACCAGTTGAAATATGGCACTCTGCAACCATTTACTGTGGAATTCAAATTAGTTGCTTGAAATTCCAAGAATTCTTCTCTAATTTGCATTTTTTAAGGGACACATTGATGCAAACACACAGCTGCTGCTGTTGCTCATGGCTATATTTTTTGTACAACAGGCCAGTTCCACCAGCTCTCAAAGCACTTGGCAGAAGTCCACAAAGAGTTTGATAGCACTGCAATTATCAAGGGTGAGAGAGACATTGACATTTCGCTCCTTTCCCACTTGGCAAAACAGGCAGATATTTTACTGTTGACATGAGGGAGCTATGTTAAATCCATCCTGTTTTCTTCATACCGAGACATACACCTTGTAATCATCATATAGAACATGCTCTTGAAAAGCAGAACATATATCTTCGCATATATCATGCAATTCAGAATAATAGTTCTGTTCTGCAAGGGCTCAGAATATGACACAACACTGATATACACTAATAAAATGAAGGTTGCTACAGTGCTGCTTAGTAAATAAAAAATAACCAAACCATAGAAATTGTTCTTGTCATATGCAGCAGACTCCCAATTCTTATTGATTTTTATTTAATTTCAAAGCCAGGTAAGATTAGTTCCTAAGCTGATCCAGGTTACCAATTTTGTTTGGTGCAGGCAGAGTAAAAAGAGAAAGGCACCCCTCAAACCATCAATGGGCTTAGACTATAGTAACTCTTCTTAGGATTGCACTGTTAGATCAGTTTGATCATGGTATTAATACATTTCAGGCATGAAGAACAGGAGTACTTAAACATTCTAAAGCACTGTAAATAGCTTTATCACCACGTTTCTGGTAGGTGCTCGGACTGCTGCAGCTCAACTATGGCACTGATCCTAAGCAGAATCCTGCAGGGAAGGAATCTATTTCCAGCCCCTAGCCTCAGTGCACACCCACACACTGTTTCACATAATATTCCAGAGTGCCATCTGACCCTCAGAGGGGCCTTTGTGGGAAAACATAAGAAACTCTAGCAATAAAGAAAAATCCATCCTACTTGAAACATTGCAGTACACAATGTTTGGATCCAATGTTATGGACCTATGCAGTTGTGTGATTCAGTTAACAATGACCAAGGAGTAGCTATATCCAGGGCTACACGTATTCTGTAATGGTACAGGGCACTAGTCAGCATCCTGAAATCTCAGTTTTCAGTTTTAAAAAGCCTAGGGGCTGTGAAGATGTTTGGCAGAATTTCAGTAGCCTACTACAAACATTTTAATTTAGTAAGCGTTAGAAAGGTAAACATAAACTTGAAAGTAAAAAGAAACGGCTAATACATTTACACCAATGCGAAACTGCATTAAAATATATACAAGAAGTGAACAGTAAGTATTCACTGCAGAATTTCTTAACAGTAAATTTTATAACACAGCAGTCTAGAATGGACCTGATAATACATCTCCATCCTATAATCCTTAAATGTTTTTGGCCCAATCCTTAGCTCAATTTATGGACGGTGTTTCATAGGAATTAGGAGATGGGTTGCCAAGAGTCAAATTAGCTAATGAAGAATAGGGCTTTGATCATGCTCTGAAATAAATTTCACATGAAAAGTCAACTGAGAAAAATGCTCACACAGTTCAGCTCAACACCATGATAGATGCCATGCATTACAAAGTACCTCTTAACTGGCTGCCAATATTATACATTGGATCCTATATTTGTCAGGTCTACTTTATTTAGACGATGCTCAATGCCTAGAAAATGTGGAATTGATGCTTATTTATTTACTTGCTTCAGCTATACTCTACTAAATTTAGCTCTACTGTAGCATAGAGCTATGTATAATTGTGAACAGTGAAGCCCTAAGGTTCAAATGACACTTCAGTCATGAATGGACCAGGAGACCTTAGAGTCAAACTAAATGCTATGGTGGCCACAGGTCTGACCCTTGGCCACCAACCAACACCATTCTAGAGAAGAATTTGGTTATTTAAATATACCACAAGGCTGCAGTGCAGCAGATCCAGGAAATCTTGTCCTCCATGCACCTTTTCAAGTGCTGAAACTGCTCTGTGCGGGGGTGTTTCAGCACTTGGAAAAGTGAGCAGGGGGAAACAAGGCCAACTGATCCTGTGATGCCATGGCCTTGTGGTATTTTTAAATTACCAAATTATTCTCTAAAATGACGGCGGTGACCATGGGTCAGACTCATGGCTGCCATAATGTCTAGACTGGCTCTTATCCAAGTCTGCTTAATTCATTGTTTGGATTTCCTTTGTATCCAAAATAATATTTCCTTCGCTCCCACTACCTCATGCATAAGAAGATCTAGTAAAGCAGTGGTTATTAAACTGTGAGGCAGGGTTCTTATGGGAGGCAGTACATATATAGAACAAACCTCTAGAGGAGGAAAATTTTGAGGAAGGAAGAAGGCTCTGTATCAGGCACAGCCATATATATTTTCTTCTTAGCACAGGAGGATTTGCACTGCAGAGTGCAAACATTCAAACTGCTATATTAACCACAGAAGCTAAGGAGAGACAGGGAGTGATTCTACACACATTGGATAATGCACTTCCAATCCTCTTTATAGATCATTTGGAATGGATTTTTTTGTGTGCGGAACAAAAAATCCACCTCAAACAGTTGATAAAAGTGCATTGAAAGTGCATTATCCAACGTGTGCGGAATCAGCCAGGGAAGAGAGGGCAGCTTGTGGCCATGTTTTCTCATTCAAACTTCTGTTTCTTTTGCTCAGTGGCTGATTTTAGGAGGGAGTATTCAGATGCCCTGTTGAATTAGTGCTCCAGTGGTAGGTAGATCTTACCTACTTAGGAGTGGGCTACCTATATGCAGCTATGCGTAAGGATTATGTGTTTGCCTGATCGAGAGATGACTACTGTTGGGCTTGGAAGATGGAGTAAGTCAGAAGGAGACCTAAGTTCAGAAATTTATGAAACATTGCTGTAAAGGACTGTGCATAAAGAATAGGCGCAACGTGCATGAAAAAAGGTTCACTCTATCAGGGCAAATTGCTTTTACATTCTAACATTATATCAGGTTTTCAGAATCCCTTGCCATTCATTTTTGAATGCAACTGGATTTCCTTTTTAAACATGTAGAAGAAAATAACTTATTTACAAAAACGAAACCAGTTTCCTTTATATATAGATAGGTATAAAAACATTGTTCTTAATTAATCTAATTAGTTAGCATACAGTTTGAGCTAAATTGTATAATATGCAGTTCATTTTTAAGAAACAGAGAATCCTAAATAAAGGTAGAAAGAATAAATATTGATTCCATAAACTATCTACAGACTAAATATGATCAATAAGTAGCAAAATAATAGAAAACCCCCTCTCAGGCTTCAATCTTATCATGTTATCATACTGTTAAGCAGCTTTAGGGAGTTTCTCAGAAGAAATACATCCAAGTTTTATTTCCAAAATCAGTATATTGTTACTAAATCTAAAAGGTGAAATCGAAAACAACTGAAGAAAGAGTAATACTCTTAGAACATTTATATTTTTAAGGAATTTGTGACATTTGTTGCAGGAATTTAATTTTGGCCAGGTTTAGTCATCAGACTTTTTCAGATGTCAACAGGTGACACAATAATAAAGATTAGATCACTTTTACTACCCCAGAACGCTGAACCGAATAAATATAATACAAATCAGAAGACAGAAGATAGGGCAAGTGATTGATTGATTGATTGATTTTACATAGAGGGTCCACATTCCAGGGCCAGATTACATAGACGTTGTCATGTCAGAAATTTAATTGGAGATTTTAAAAAAATTCTTAAGGAGGGCATACCAATGTCTTGCTTGAACCTTGAAATTATCTGATAGAGATTCAGTTTATTCAGTACCAACCAATTCCATACAAAACAGAAAACTCTGGAGAAATAAGATGGGCTAGCAAGAAAGCCTCTTAACAACTGGCCAAAGATAGTAAAGTCATCATCCTTGACTTCCAAGTTAGACTTGCTTACTGGTATGACATATTTTGAACTATTAAGCCTAGTGATGTAATTACACCAGTGGCACTAAGGGAGGGAAGTGCTTTACCTATTTCCAATGAGCCAATTTTCCTAATTTGTCTCACTCTGCTTTTCCCGCTGTGGTAGGGGAGGGGCATGGGATTCCATATTTTTCTCCTGCCACTTGAAAGGAAGTGATCTGGTCAATTAAATCTATAATCTTCAAAAGCTATACATCATTTTTTAAAAGTCAAAGATCTTTCAAATTGTATGTTCGGTCCTCTAGCAACATACTATAACAAAATGAAAAAAATAAACATAGATCAGAGCCCTTCTTCTGGACATACTAGGAGCATAAACTGGATGATGCACATAAACAATAATTTGGCACAAATATACAAGATGTGTGACTAGGGTAATGAGAACTGTGATCAGATCTTTTCAAAGTTCCCAAAAACCAGGATCCCAACACAAATTGGGCTGCTGGGATGGGGGAAGGAGAGAAAAAGCATTTCTCCACAGCCCAACAATTGGGAAAATAAGACTGCTTTGTTTATAATACACTAACAGACTTTGAAGCTAGTTTAGAACCATGACTAAAGATATTTTTGATGTCCTTTCCATAGTCAAGTTTTTAATTTGGCTTTAACGTCTGAAAACAAAGCAGTCTTAAGAGAAAAACACATTCATGAAAACTCCCTTCACATGTATCACATCTTTTAAAATATTTTCTCCTCAACCAAACTCATCTTACTTTAGCTGCTTCATTAAAACCTAATGCTGAATTGAGGGGCAGCACCAAGGTTTCTGGCTCCTGTGGCTGCCTCTATGCACGCGTGCACTATCCGGACTGCATGATTACGTCATTACTCAGCAAGCCAGCCCCATTGGCCGGTGGGTGGCTGGGACGGCATGCGGAGGCTGCCTGTGCTCCCAGTGGGCGCGGCGGGTGGCTGGGGAGGTTCCACATGCTGCCCCAGACACCTGCCGTGCCTGGCCCACGGCTGCTGTGCCCAGCCGGGGGCGTGTGTCGGTGGTGGCAGCAGTGGTGTGGGGCTGGCCGGCTGCAGCAGCTGCCGGCCAGGTACGCCAGCTCTGTGGTGCGCACCTCTGCCCCTGGCACTCCCTCCGGCACCCCCTTCAACACCTCAGGACCTGTGGCGCCCGCCTCAATGGCGGTGCCGGCCCTGGCTGAATTTGCCATAAGATAATTCACCTTCACGCAAATGTACTGCAAGAGCTTTCCTTTCAGAAATGAGACTGGCAAAACAAGTATGTTTACTCAAGCGCACAAGGATACAGTAGATAAAATAGTAATGAGTATTCCTTTCCATTATGAATACTCTGTTCCAAATGTTAACATTATTTGAGATGCATTACTTTCCTTTAGCAATATTTAAGTTTGAGTAGACAAAAAAACCCACTTCCAAAATAGTCAAAATAATTCACCGCAACAACAGATAACAGTTAACAATCAAAAGTATTGGAAGGGGTCCTCCTAACTGACCAATCCACACAAGTATATTTCCTGGACACCATTGTGAAACTATACAATGGATGCATAAGCACCACTTTCTACTGAAAGCCCACTGATACACACATTTTCAGCTATCACCTGGACAATATAAAGCAATCAATAGTCTACAGTCAAGCACTGTATTACAATCATATTTCCTCTGACCCATTAAATAGGGATTTACAAAAAACATTTTTGGAATACAGAACCTGCCCACTAAAATTAAGGAGCAGATCAACAATGACAGACTAATACCCTGAAGTCAGACTGCTACAAGACAATCTCAAAGAAGGAAACAATCAAACACAACTGGTTGTCACCTGCAGCTTACGAAGCCAGCTGGGTGACCTTGGGCGAGTCACAGTTCTCTGGAGCTCTCTCAGCCCCACCCACCTCACAGGGTGATTGTTGTGGGGTAATAATAACACTTTGTAAACCGCTCTGAGTGGGCATTAAGTTGTCCTGAAGGGCGGTATATAAATCGAATGTTATTATTATTATTATTATTATTAAACCACTTTAATGCTACATCGATAACCTACAGCCCCTCCTGGATAAAAATGTTTTTCTTTCACAGGCCTTGGGTAGCTGGCCTTTCCTTGCTTACAGAAGCCCCCTAACTTAAAAGAACTTCTCACCATGGACCACCCAACACAGACATTAATCATAGAATCATGGGGTTGGAAGGTACCTCTAGGGTCATCTAGTCCAAACCCCGGCACAATGCAGGAAATTCACAACTACCTCCCATCCCCACACCCACAACTACCACCCATACCCCCAGTGACCCCCTGCTCCATGTCCACACCATCAGGATCCCTAGCCAAACTGGCCTGGGGAAAATTGCTACCTGACCCCAAGATGGCTATCAGCCTTACCCTGGGCATGTAAGAAGGGGTCACAAGAACTAAACACTGATGTAACCCCTCCTCTCATGAGCTGCCTAGATTCACAGAATAAGCATTGCTGTCAGATGGTTATCTAGCCTCTGCATAAAAACCTCCAGAGGAGGAGAGCCCACCACCTCCCAAGGAAGCCTCCCAAATTTGCACCCCCTCTTCTGAGGGGATAGAGTTTACCTGTCAGTGAAGGGCAATAAGATATTCATGGAAGGCCTGCGGCAAGGGCTCAGGGTGGCCTTAAGCCATTAGTGGGGTGTGAAGGCCTAAGCAGAGGCTTAGCCTTTACGGTGGCAGGTTAGATGTAGTGGGAAAAGCAACAGGACGGCGAACACCCGTGGCATATCCCCATTGGTGGATCCCTTGCCATGGTTGCAAGTTATTTGTCGTTATTCAATAAACGGCCATTTATATCCCAACTCTGGTGTCTGCCTCTTCATTCCGACAGGAGGGGGGGAGGGCAAAACAAAACAGACAAAACATAATTGATTACATTACACAAAAAAACTTTCGCATAACATCAAGCATGGATAAGCCAAGTGAATTTCATTAAGGTCTCTGTAAAAATAAGAGAAAGTGACAAGGAAAGAAATCAATTTATTTAATTCTATAAAGTAATCCTACATTCAAGTAAAAACCTGCATGAATCCTAAGATAAATAGAATGAACCTGTTTTGTTTGTCTAGCAGTCATACATGTCAAATCAGGAGTAGTCCACTTACTGGTGTCTTGCAGCCACAAAATGACAGCTGAGTAAGAATGACATTCCTGCTGACTTTGTGTGTAAGGAATAAACAAATAGGCGAGAAGCAATCAATGCTGTCCCATATGATTTTCAGATAACTCACCTAACAAAAATTTACATATGAACTGCCACACAAACACGCAAACATTTAAGGCAGGAAATTAGTGTACATACAAAACACAATGATGATGATAAGGGCAACATATACAGAGAAACTAATTCCTACTTCTGATTCTACTTTCTTTGCAGCAAAAACACACTGTCAGTTCACGGAAATGAAAGCATGTTGGAAATGTCATTTAGGTATAATGGTTTACTGTAAAATAGCTTCTAGTTATTTTTTCAGGGCATGATTATTTTGAATTATTTTTTCAGAGACAATGTCCTACTATGACCCTAATTTATATTATACCAAAGCATATGCTTCTGGCACTAACATGATGACATCACTTCCAGAAGTGATGTAGTCATGCCAGCCATTGGAGCATTCCCATGCTCCATGCAGTGCTGATTCTTTTGAGAATCAGCCCCAAACAAAGCACAGAGCTGTTTCACAGACAGTACAACAATGTCACTTCATCACATTCGCTGGGAGTGCACACACTGTATGTGTTCTAGAGGTTCCTGCCAGAGGCAGGTGATCTCCAGGTGGCCAAAAACCTCCTGCCGATCACCAGCAACTGGCAGGTAAGTAGGTAAACTGCCATGAGACTGCCTGCCATCGGTGGGCACCTGGGATCTCTACTGTAAACAGATTCTTTAAAACAGTAGTGAAAACAAAATGTATTTTTATCCCACCTTTTCCTAAGGGCAGCATATATGGCTCTTGCCTCCTCTTTCACTACAACTCTGTGAAATAGGTTAGGCTCAGGCAGACTAGCCAGCCCAAGGTCATCCAACTAGCTTCAGGACATAAAAGAGACTAGCATTCAGAATGTCCTAGCCCACTCTAACCTCGGCACCATTCTCTCTCACTAGTTCATATGTAATAAGCATCCCAAATAGATGGAGAAACTGAGGAAATGTCACTTTCTAAAGATGATACTATGACAATGTGGAACTATCCAACACAATGGTGGATTTGGAATTTCTTCCTACATGAGTACAGAGCACATCAGGTGCACAGAGGATTTTAGAAACTCATTATACTACAAAACTTTTTCTTCTGTAACAGTGAGAAAATGGTTTCCTTTCTACATTACTTTTCTTTGTAGGCACTTGTCATATTCTCTACGCTGAAATCAATATTAATTTCCTTATCTTGCAACTCAGTGAAGCATAAGTGAAAGCTTCAGTAACAGGTATATTGAATTTTTTTTTATTTCAGACCTATCAGCTTATGTTATGCTTTAAAAATCTATGAACACCTACAGCAGATAATGATATTGGGGAAGTATATCAGATAAATTCCCATTATTCATTCAGTGTTTTTACTTGTCAACATTCTGGTCCAGTACTAGTATCTCATAGGTCTCATTGTATAGAAAACTTCTGGAAAAACAGAGAATTAGAAATCTGAATAATAGACATGGACACGAATCGAAATACGAAGCAAATTTCATCACGAAACGGGCCATTTCGTGTGTCATGAAACTGCGTTTTGTGGGGCCGTGGTTATCATGAAATTATCACAAAATTCACAACTTTTTGGCCTGTTTCATTAGCTTTGTGAACGATTCGTAATTGTGGACAGGCTAGCACTGATTTATTGATTCCCTAGGCAACAGAGGGCCCAGACCTTTTGTTGCCATTGGAAACCCCAATCATAGCCTACTTAACCTTGATTGGCAGCTCTCCTAGCCATCTGGAATGCTTCCATGCTGCCATATACAGCCAGGAGCTGGGGGGGAGGGGGGGTCAATCCCCTAGGCAACAAAGGAGGTGGGCCTTCTGTAGCTATGGGCGCACCAATCTCACCCTTCCAAACCCTGTTAGGCAGGTTTGTTAGCCAACCACAGACCTCCTGTCCTGCTCTATGTCAGCATTTTTTATAAAAGGCACCTCTCTCTCTGCCTCGTGTTTCAGTTCCAGGAGACAGAGGGAGAGGGAGGAGGACCTGTTGCTGGGACTGGAGTAGTGCGAGACAGTATGTGGATTTGGGATTGTGCTTTTTGGTGGCGGCTGCTTTAAAAGAGACTGAAAGAAGCCTCTTATTTCCAACTGTTGGCCTTGCTGTGGGAAGGTCTTTGGGTGAGTGTACCTTTTTTCCTCCACCGCACCCTAGGCCCTGGGGCCTAGGCCTCCCTTTTTTTAATTTGCTTGTCTTTGTGTCTTCTAAATCCTTTTTCTGCTCTTTTGACGGCTCTCTCCTGCTGTTTCGTTGATTTTTTTGGTTTTGATTCAGGGCTTCTCCCCCAAGCCCAGTCTCAGGGCCACTGCCTGGTTCTGGGGCCCAGATTTTTGTGGGCTCCTCCTGAGGTCCAACTCTCTCTCTTGCTTGCTGTGCACACCTCTTTGTTGCAGCTCACTCTTGTTTTTGGGCACCCACTGTGTGCATCTCATTTTTATTGGGCACCCACTGTGTGCATCTCAGTTTTAGTGGGAGCACCTCTGTTGCCTGGCAGGTGTGTGTGTGTGTCTCTCTCTGTTGTTTAGGGGCTCTCTCCCCAAACCTCACTGCCTGGCTCTGGGGCCCAGCTTTGTGTGGGTTCCTCCTGAGGTCCAACTCTCTTGCTTTCTCTCTCTTGCTTGCTGTGCACATATCTTTGTTGCAGCTCACTCTTGTTTTTGGGCACCCACTATGTTCATCTCATTTTTATTTGGCTTCGTCACCTGAGGGCGGAAGCTCCTCAAAGTTATCTTGTTTCCTTTGCTTCCAACTTATTTTTGTGTGCAGCACTATGAGGCATAGAACGAGAGCAAGGGTGGTTTGGGGGGGAGGCACAGCTTGTCCTGGTTGCCCATTGGAGCCCAGAAATACTGGGGGGGAGGTCTCGGAGGCACCAGAGACTCCAACTGCAGTAGATCTCCCTGCGGGGGCTGTGGAAGAGGCAGAACAGGTCTCACTGCTGGCAGGAATGGAACTGGATTTCCTCAAAATTTTTGAGGACGATGACGAGGGGGAATCTCAAGAGGAATGGCAGGGTTTTGGAGAGACATCTAGCTCCTCCAAATCCCAAACTCTTGGGACTATCCCTGCCTGCAGTTCGCCCCTTACTCTGTCTTCCAAGTCCTGCGCCACACCACGGCCAGTAATCCTTTGTCCTCCTCCTGACTCGCCATTTTGGTCAGGCACTGTGGCAGCACTTCCAGCCCCTTCCTAATGATCCCTATGTGGTGTAGTGCCGTTCCTGCGATGCCCTGGTGCGTAGAGGTTCTGACCCTATGCACCTGTCATCAACTGCTCTCTGTTTACATCTGCAGAGGCACCACCCAAGCTTGTTGCCTCCAGAGCAACGCAAGTCATCTGGCGGGCGGAAGAGGAGGGCTCCTGATCAGAAAGAAGGGGGAGGGTCACGGGAGAAGCCTGGCCCTGAGGGTGATGGAGGTGGGAGTGGAACGTCCAGGCAGGCTACATTACAGGATGTTGTCCCCTCGGGGTTGGGGACGGTGCCTATCAAAAGAGTCATGGGGACGGCTCAGGAAGCAGGCACTCATGTGCTGGCAGAGACGATTGCCCTGGAAGGACTTCCTTTGTCTATCACTCCCTGGTTCGTAATACCGTCATGGCAGACCACTAGCCAGCGAGTCATTGTCGCCCTCTACCACAGTGTGTGATATATGGTTGCTCGGGAGCTGTTGCGTGCCCAAGGTCGGACCGCGCACTTCAAAGTGGATATGTGGAGCAGCTGCCATCATGGTTACCTTGCCCTCACTGCCTATTGGTGGCAACCAGAGAACCTCCACTGCCCCAGAGGAACACCCGGGCCCTGGGGTGAGGTGCTGCCCTTCCCGACGGGGTACAGAGTGGCCATGCTCCAGGCATGGGGGATGGATGATGATCACACAGGGAAGAACATCGGGACCACGATCAAGACTGGGCTGAGGGAGTGGGTACCTGGGGGTGATATTGTCCGTGGCATCATGGTCACCGATGCTAGAAGCAACATGCTGAACTGCAAAAGTGGGAAACCCACCCGGGAGGTACAAAAATGTCAATATCCACAATTAATACATAAAGTGCTCTCTCATATATTTATACTTAGCTTAAACTTGTGACCATTCACATGAGAATAAATACACGGCCAGTAAAGTGCTATGTGCTCACAACTTCATACAAAATTCATACCAATCCAGAATTCATAAACACTCATAAATATTCCTATGACCATGTATAACAACTCAAGATATAGTCCAAATATACAGTCACTGTATTATAAAGTCAATCCTCAAGCATGAACCCAACTCAGAGAGACTCCGGGACCAACTGAAGGTAATTGCCTCATATGCTTCAAAAATAGTGTCTTCTTTCTTTCTCTTTTGTCAATAGCTGATTTGGCAAGTTTGACGAGAAGGTGGAGGTTCAACTGCTACGCCCAAACTGGGGCCAGCTATCACTCACGCAGATTTTCATCTTGTGGACTTCCTCAGAGGCATACAAATCGTCCACTATAACATTACAAAAATGCATTCAAAACTGAGCTGTACACAAATTGTAATAAATAGTTTTATATTACATATTGTTCTCTCTTTCTTACCACACAACTTACCCTCTTATGTTACATTTCATTCATAACCCGGAGAGTGACACTGACGATAGCCTAGCGTATTCCGAGCCTAATTGCTTCCGTTTATAACACCACCACGGCACATGTAAGTTAAAGGTATAGTTACATTGTCAACTGAAATCTAACCCAAAAAGCAATTCAGCAAAAATTAATTATTTAATCCTCGCGACTTCATGCTGTCAAGAGAGTGAATCCATTGCGCCTCTCTACAAAGCAAATTCCGTTGGAGACCAGATCCCTTATGAGCTACATATAAAACTGCAACCCCAAGGTCAGTTGCAGAGTGATTATGTTCTACATAATATTGTGTCAGGGGAGCCTCCGTGACCCTGTTCCTGATCCTAGAGGCGTATTCCAAAATTCTGGTTCTAAGTGGCCTGACAGTATTGCCCACATATAGTTTAGAGCAGGGACAAATAATTAAATAAATTACTCCCGATGTTTGACGTGGCAAAATGCTTGAACCGCAATTGTTTTTTTGGAGACTTTATGTCTAACCTGTCCCCTTCGATGATTAATGGGCATGCGGCACAATGCCCGCATTTATAATTGCCCAAAGGGGCATGGACACCCATCACAGGTCCCCTTAAATCCAAGTGTACCAATATGTCCTTGATGCTTCGTGTCTTCCTGTACCCTATAGTGGATTTAAGTTCACATCCTTTAATATCTGATATCACTGACCAGTGTTTAGAAATAATCTTACTCAGTGGCTTAGATAGTGGCATGTAATCCACTGCCCACCTTATCCTCTTGTCTCCCTGTTTGTCCTTAATTTGGAGCAGAGCCTCCCTAGGAATGCTAGAAGTCCTACCCCTGGCCAATTGCAGAACCTGGTCAGGATAACCCCTCTTGGAAAAAGCTCCGGTCAAAACCTCATTCTGCTGCTGGTATTCTTCCTGAGCTGAGGAATTACGTTTGAGCCTTAATAATTGGCCGTAAGGTATATTACGCCTAAGATGTACTGGATGAAAGGAATGGTATGCTAAATAGGAATAGGAATTACTCCTAAAAACTTCCTAAAATTAATAATAATAAACAAAGGTTTATCATATACTTAATGCCTGTAATAAATGATCAACTAAGACATTGCTGCTGTTGATATTTAGAATATCAAATGGGAAGACAGAGTTCAATATGTGAATACATATCTGCCCTCTAGTGGGAACTGCCTTATTTTAATATACTAGGCATTCTTTAATCACCTGCTCTATACAAGTATTTTCTAATGGTAATTGAAAAGTGATAATTAGTGACTTTAGGCTACACGCCATTTGCAAAAGGCAAGTTATGATGACAAGCACATTACCTAAACAATGATAAAACAGTTTCATGATCTAGTTCACTGATAGTTGCAAAAGAAGAGAATTGGGGGAAGGTGGAATTAATTAGGCTTCTCCAAAAATGACTGTCAAGTGTTTTGCTACCAAGTTCTGACAAAGATTGAAAAAATGCACATACAAGTGTTTAACAAAGTAAGCAAACTCCCTCACGCTGGAGACACTATCTATTCCCACCTCAAACAAGAACCTATAACAGATTTCTGTGAACTTTCCCTAATTGTACATGATACATCCATAAGCCACAAAAGATACAGCATCTTGTGAAGCTATAGGCAGGCTTTCAGTCCTCCATTGTTTACAAGTAAATTATCTCATCAATCCATCGTCTATAAATTTTGTATTAAGAAAAGTTACAAAAATAGAATTTGTGTGTACATACATCACAATCTGTCCATTGTCCAAAGTGTTCCAACTCCTCCTATAGGAACGGAACAAGACAATATCTGCATCATCCTATATTTTGGTAAGGTCAAGTATGTTACTTTATAAAGGTCCTCTATCTAAAGATTCATCTCCACCAGCTATTTCCCAGAACATACCAGGAACACTCTGTACTGCAACTTCAGTACTGGGTTGATTAGGACTCCAGTTTGAGGTTCTAATCCTGAGAAGTTCAAATGAATTTTTGAACAATGTTTTCCTTAAAATGCCTGAAAGTCAATGTCAGTGTTACTGGGAATATCTGGAGCACAATCTGGATGGAATTCCTGATTAGGATATGTATTTTGGGGAAATGTGTGTGTGTGTATGCCCACCCCCAATTTAACCCAGCTGGTATTAGGAGCGGAGTAGGTGGCAGTGCCCTCTCCCTGCCTTAATCCAGCTGGTATTAGGGATAGAGCAGGCGGCAATGCCCACCGCCTGCCTTAACCCACCTAGTGTTAGGAATGAAGCAGGTGGAATTTCCCCTCCCACCTTAACTTAGCTATTATTAGGAGCAGAGCAGGTGGCAATGTCACTCCCGACCTTAACCCAGCTGGTATTAGGAATGGAGCACTTGGCAATACCCACCCCCCTTCACCCCGCTGAGATCAGAAGCAGAGCAGGTGGCTTTGCCCACCCACTGTCTAACCCAACAGGTATTAGGAGTGGAGCAGGTGGCAATGCCCACCCCCCACCTTATCCCAGCTGGGATCAGGAGCAGAACAGATGGCAATGCCCACCCTCCTTCACCCGACTGGGATCAGGAGTTGAGCAGCTGACAATGCCCCCTTGCCTTAACCCAGCTGGTATTAGTAGTGGAGCAGGTAGCAATGCCCTCCCCTGCCTTAACCCAGCTGGTATTAGTGGCAGAGCAGGTGGCAATGCCCACTCCCTACCATCACCCATTTTGGATGGATGGAGCAGGTGGCAATCCCCACCTCACTCCTTCACCTGGCTGGGATCAGGCACAGAGCACAGGAAGCAATGCCCTTCTTCCTTTCACCCAGCTAGGATAAGGAGCAGAGCAGGTGGCCATGCCCACCCTCTTCAACCTACTGGAATAAGCCACCAAGCAGGTAACAATGCCCACCCTGTTTTCACCATGCCAGAGTCAGGAGCCAAGCATGCAGCAATGCCTGCCCGCCCTTCAACCTGCTGTAATCAGGAGCAGAGCAGGTGGCAATGCCCGCACCCTCTTCACCCAGCTGGGATCCGGAGCAGAGCAGTTAGTAAAGCCTGCCACCCACCTTCACCTGTCAGGATCAGGCGCGAAGCAGGAAGCAATGTCTGTTCCTTCCTTCACCTAGCCAGGAGGAGGTGGCAATGCCCACTCCCCTTCACCCAGCTGGGATCAGGCTCAGAGCAAGTGGCAATGCCTGCCCCCCTTCCCCCAGCCATAGTCAGGCACAGAACAGGAGGCAACACCCCCCCCCCCTTTATCCTGCATGTATCATGCATAGAGCAGGTAGCAAAGCCCACCACCCCTACACATGGCCAAGATCAGGCAGATTAGGTGTGGAGCAGATGACAATGCCCCACCCCCTCCTTCACCAGCGGGAATCAATGATGGAGAAGGAGCAAATGCCTGCCTGTCTGCCCGCCCTCCCCTTTCTAGAGCCCATTGTATTTTTCCCCTGCAATGGGCTTTGTTGCTAGTACCACATAAAACTACAGAATCACATATAGAGAAAATCAATCCAATAAGGCACACAGCAATAAAAAAATGAAGAGAACAGCAACCACAGATCTCATAGAACCTAAAGCCTCTCCTGAAGAGCACTGCTGTAATTTGGCATCTAAAAGGCATTAGGGATGTAGCAAGACTGAAAAGGCCTGATGGTGGAAACACAAAGAGAAGGGTCTCTGAGGAAGATTTTAACATGCACAAGGTCTGGTATGTGAATAAGCAGTCCTATACATATTCCTCGCAATGCCTCATTGACTACTTTTCTTTGAATGTTTAGTTAAAATACTTACATCCCTCCTTTCAATAAATTCCTAGTACCTGGATGCAATGAATATTCTTTCCAAAATTGGATCATTTATCCATGAGTAAAGATGCTTGCATATAGACAGAGACAGACTTGGCGGTTCTGGGATCCTGGGCAAAATTCAAGGATTGGACACCAGAATAACTCAGGCAGCATGGGAGGGCTATCAGCTCGCAGGGTGTGTGTGTGTGGATCTGACCACCCTGCAGTTGATAGCTCTACCCCCACATCATTTTTTTAAGTAAGCTGACAGGAGGCTTGTCCTGCCCCTTAGAGGAAAAACACCAATCCCCTTTAATCCTGTTTGGTGTGAGAACAGTGCAGTTAGTAGCTGATCAAGATCCTTGGAAGGGCTGGAGGAGACAGAGGGGAGTGGGGAGTGGAGAGAAAAAGTTGTTGCACTGTCAGTTCACATCAGATAGATTCTGAACCTTCAGAGAAAGAGAGACTGTCTCAGAGTCCACCTAATGTGTAAGCAGACTAAACCATTAATGTGTGGAGATAGGTTTGTGTCTCCAGAGTTTAGTTGGGAAACAACTTGTATCAGGAGGCTTTGGAAGTCTCAGAACCTGTCTTTTGAACCTGTCTTCTGGAATAAAGCAGGCTAGCTGGATGAAAAATTCAGTTCAGCCTCAGGGAGAGTGCAGACAGTCATTATGCAGGCCCACTTCAGCAAGAGTACACAGCTTAAAGGGGGGCTCTGTCTAGCAGCTCAGCAAAGTGGTTTAGCTCTACCTCTAGAAGAGAACAAATTACTGTTATGTGGCCTGTGTCTGGTGATGAGCAGACCTCATACCCTTTGAAAGGTCTCACTGATGTGGGCGGAATTTTGTGCGTAAGAGTGGATCCAATATGGTAGCTAGGCAGTGAAAGCCTGTTTATACCTGCAAGCATTAAAGACTATTCAAACCACACTGTGAAACCATGTCTAGCTTAAGTCTATGTGCCTCAGCAAGGCTTCTCCTTTGACTATCAGAAGACCTGTACTGATCAGTTCTTTAAAAACAACTTGTCAACAAATCAATCTTTTTTGTTTACATTCAGTTCCTATATCAGTAAACTCTGTGTTCTTCTTGCTCATCACAAAACTTAGTTCATGGTGGCAAATACAAAGCCTTTACATCTGCTTCCCAAAGAACATCTTGTAACTGAGGGAGAGACTTATGTTTCAAAACAAACCTGATTCCTAGAATCATAAGATCGTATGGGTCTCCTCAGTTGGAGGAAAGACCTTAAGTCTACTATTTCAAGAAGCAAACTGGCACTTGTATCCACAAAGATCAACTTGCAAGCAGTTTACCTTCTTATATTAAATAGGAGGCTGGTGTGCCTACTGGCAAGAACTCCTGTATTTATTATTTGCATATATCCAGGGCTTTTTTTCTGGGAAAAGAGGTGGCGGAACTCAGTGGGTTGCCCTCGGAGAAAATGGTCACATGGCTGGTGGCTCCCCCCACTGATCTCCAGACACGGATCTCCAACAGCACGGAGGCCAATCTAAAATCCCCTCTATCTGGAGATCAGGGGGCGGGGCCACCAGCCATGTGACCATTTTCAAGAGGTTCCAGAACTCCATTCCACCATGTTCCTGCTGAAAAAAAGCCCTGCATATATCTATTGCAAATCCATTACAGAGCAGTACAAAAAGCTGGTGGGGACAAGCCTAACTTGTGGGCTGTTAAGACTCCCTTGCTGCCAAGTGGCTTGCACCTATGTGGAACCCCGTGTCCTGCCATTCCACAGTATCCCTCAGTAGGCAGGCTGGGGGGATGGGTTACCATCAGTTGGCAGGCAGGTCCGCCTATGCCTTCATCCATTGCCCTATGTGATGCCAAGGCGCTGCTGACAGCTATAACCAATAAATTATGGCCATTTCTACACCAATTATGTGTCTGTGGGTCATTGGTCTGGGCCACTTCACCCTCCCCTTTGCCTCTGGGCCTGTAATCCCATAATACTAGAATATGTTTTTTTGCTCTGCTTCTAGTTGCCTGGATGTGGCATTTTTACTAGGCCTATACAAGAAGGCAGGCTGGCTGTTAAATGCCTACAATGCAACCTTAAACAGAGTTATACTCTTCTAATCCCATGGACTTCAGTGACTTTAGAAGGGTATAACGCTGCTTAGGACTGCACTGTTATTCACAAATGTCAGAAGTCAACTCACTTCATAGGCACAAGCTTGAAACCAGTCTCATTTCTATTTATGGACACCACTGAATCTAGAACTGGAAGTGTTATGAACCCAAGAAGTTCTGTGATCAACCTTTTTATTTAGGAACTAAGGGGGATTCCGCATGATCAATTTTGATCGGACTTTCTGAGCAGTCATACCGCGGTGGAGTCCTACGAATCCACTTCTCCTTGATTCCACATTAGGCTTTTGTTTCGCACATTTCATCGGCTCAAAGTCCATCATGCGGAATTTTTGACAGGATAAAAATCGATTCCTCATCACTTTTTCCGGGGGAAGTGTCGAATGATGCACATCTTCATTTTTTTTAAATTCCCCCCCCCCCAAAAAAACATTGCTACACATAAACGTTGCATCAAACCAACACATCAGAAAAAAATTTCTCACAAAAAAACGTTGCTACACATAAACATATTGGATAGGCCAGAGCACTTCCCGCCGATATTGTGGAAGAGTATTGGCTATTGACATTTGGAGGGAAAATTGTTACCAATGACCCCACATCTATCTTTCCCGCTTTCTTCGTGAGCAGTGTGGTTTAGTGATAGGTGTTGTGTTGAGGACGGTCTCTTTCTCCCTCCATGAAATGCCTAGACCACTAGTTGAACGCTGAAGTCCCTCCATCACACTTTCACTCTACCTCAGAAGCTGTCAGCTGTCAGCGAGCAACAAGTAACAAATTTGGCATGTTGTAAAATGGACCCGTTATTGGTCAGCTGTTGTCATGTGACACAGGATATGTTTCTGCATAGATTTGTAGAAACGTTGCAACATTTTTTAACATTTTTTTTTAAAAAAAGAGGGGAAGGGAAAGGGTAGTGGGTGTAGCTTAGAAAACATGATTGGCCAATCAAATTAAGTTGATTCGAAGGGCGAGAGAAAAGGGCAAGGGTGGGGAGAACAGCAGATAAAGAATTCCGCATGATTAAAATCCCTAATTTGCTGCACATGGACAAATAAGTCAGGGGAAAGCAGGATGGGAAAAAAACAGACAAAACGTGCAGTGACTTCGAATCTGCTGCTAGGATTGCCTTCCCACGTGTGGAAACACAAGAAAAAATCGAGGTCATTTAGAAGCTGAAGCAGGGAAAACCATTCATGCGGAATCACCCTAAGTCCACCTAAAATAATCCTCATAAATGATAATACATCTTGATTTTAAAGATATTAAATAAAATTCCATCACATACATGGGCAACTTGTTCTAACATCAGACTAAATCCTTTCCATTGCAGTTTGAGCCAATTATTTCTTGCCTTGTTCATGCCAGAAAAGAGGGGAAATTGATTTTGCTCCTGAGGCAATCTTTCACATATCTTAAACTTCTTGATGTTCTGCTCTGTATTATTTTCCAACTAAGCATCATTATTTCAGTCATTCCTAATATGTCATTATCCTGTCCTCCAATCACAGTTTTTCATACTCTACACACGATTCTTTCCAGTTTCTCTACCTCTTTCTTGAAGCATGGCTATAAGTGTGAACATAGTATTCAAAGGCTTCAACCAATAAAAAAGAATGGAAGTAAAGTCTGCCCTTGTGTATTATAACACATCATCATGATGTCCCTTTATCTGTAACCCTGAGAATGTATGAATGATGTTGCTTGAACTTCACATGACTCCACAAGTTCAAAGGTGATTCACAGCACTAGAACAGTGGTCTCTTACTTGGTGGCCATGGGCGCCATGGTACATGCTGACACATTTCCCGGCACTCACCAAGTGTTTCTAGAAAGTAGGTGGGGCACTTGCCACTGGGTATCTAACTGGCTGGTCAGATTAAAATAATGTTTCAGTGGCAGCTGCTACCACAGTGTTTGCTTTATTCTTTCACTCCTCTTCCCCAGTATATTTTTTAAATACCCTGTACTTGGATTTTGTCTGTGTGTATGGTTCACAGGCTCCTGTGTTTATGGCTCTGCCTTCTATTGGCAGCCATTTTGTGGTTGAGTCCAGCGCCCTGCTTAGAATTCCAAAGGAGCCCTCAGGCCCAAAAAAGTTGGAGACCCCTGCTCTTGAAGATGTAATCCACATTCTCTGCATCTCCATGTAGGAATAAGACATAAGCATGTGGAAGAATGTACTCCAAGATGTAAATTTCTTTTTTCAGATTCCATTCTTATTTCTTAAAATCCTCTGGTCTAAAATCCAGCAATTATCAACTCTGCTAGTTGCAACAGTACCAAGTAGATTTTGGTCAGCAGAATCTGGAGAGTTTTAAAACATGCACATAAAGCAATTTTTCTAGTAATGGTAGCAAACAAACTATTTCTTTTTGCTTGAATTTATCAATCAAACGTCACCCCCAAGATAGTTTACTTTTATCTTATATCATACATCTTTGTCTGGCATTAACCCAGATCAAGCATATTATAGGCTATACATTCTCAGCTGCTTCTTACTGAGTCTGCTTTGTATTATCTACTATACAGTTTCAGCTGATTATATACATACATTAGAAGTCTCCCACTACTTCAAAAGAAGTGCTAGTAGTATTAAAAAGAGAAAGCAGCTGCCTACTGTGTCCCTTCTACAGTGCTAGCATTAATAAAAAATGCCTCTGAAAATTACCACCCCACTCATTTTCTCCAGTCAGAGAAATCACATTTGGGATTGACACTTCCTTCAAATACAGAATGAAATATGTACAGAAAAGGATTAGATAATTTATTTTGGCAGTTACTTTACATAATTTACTATGACAATCCTTAAACCTTTATTTCACAAATTCCATTTCACGTATTTTGTAAAATTAATACCAGAAAAAATCACACTGAGTGGACTCAGTCCAGAACCTAATTTAACAAAATGCCATTTGAAAAAGATAGTATTTTTCAACAGTGGACCATTTGTTTTTCAACAACAGTCCATGATTATACCATTTAATTAAACTGGGATAGTCTTTCAATCTAATTGGTTCAGGTCATTAACTGTAATTTGGATCAGCTGTCATTTTTAAATTATATTTGCAAACAAAAAGTTTCTATTAGCCTCCAACAAGTGTTTATGGTTTATTGTTTACATCCAGCTTTTTTACCACCAGGCCCTCAATTGATTTCAACAGACTAGTGTACCAACACACACACAGATTACACTAGAGCTAAGTATGGAGGAGCCAGATACTGTTCTATGCATGACTGATACCACAGTTTTTATCACAATGAATTAAAAATAATTGTAATACTTGTAATAACATTCTTAAAACAGGATATCTTCCCTCATCATGGGCCATGGCATCAATAACAGTCATACTCAAACAAGGCAAGAACCTTCTAAATCCAGCTTCATACAGCCCAATCTCCCTGTTAAAAGTGGATTACAAAATATTTACCTCCATTATAGCCAAACATCAATACCATCATAACAGAATATATTTACTAAGATCAGTCCAACTTTATGCCAGGGAGAGATCTAACAATACATATAAAACCTTGAGCATACTTGAATCATGTAATCACAGTAAATCAGAAGCTGTTTTTCTATCGCTGGATATTGAAAAAGCATTTAACTCCTTGGAAATCCCATATCTATATGCCTTGAGTTTAGGAGATAACTTCCTTAGAGCCATCAAGTCAATCTACACTAAACCGGCAGCACAAATCAAAGTGAATGGAATCTATACTCTGAAATCTATACTCTTGGAAGGAAGGACCAGACAAGACTGTCCTCTCTCACCAATGCTGTTTGCACTTGTTTTAGAACCTCTTGTAGAAGCAATCCGAGATAATGATCAGACAGAAGGAATAACAATTGCATCCAACAACTACAAATTAAGTATGTTTGCTGACAACATGTTACTATACATAAAAAATCCAGTAAACTCTCTTCCCCAACTTCAAAAACTGCTCTCAACATTCAGACACGTGTGTGTGTTATGTGCTGTCGTTTCCAACGTATGGCGATCCTGTGAATGAAAGACCTCCAAAACATTCTCTCTCTAACAGACCTACTCAGATCCTGCAAACTGGAGGACATGGCTTCTTCAGGACTGAAAGTTAATCAAATCAAATCTGGATTACTTCCTATTAATCTATCACATGAAACAGCAAAATTAATTCATCAACAATTTAAATTTCAATGGACAATAATCTACCTTACCTGGGGATCTTGATCTCTTCCACCTTAAACAACTTGATTAAGGTTAATCATTTTCCAAAATTCAAGGAAATAAAGCAAGATTTATTCAAATAGAATCATCAACAACTATCTTGGTATAAACGTTATCATTTCATCAAGTCCTTTGTACTCCCAAAATTAATTTTCCTGTTTTGAACTTCACCCGTTGAATTATCCGCAACCTTTCTGAAAAACCGGCAGACTACCCTCAATAATTTCCTATGGCAACATAAACATAAACAGATTGCATTTTCCACTCTGAAGCTAAAAAATAGAGACTTCAGCTATCCAGATGTTGATATTTATGCCAAATCAATAAAAATAGCAAACATAGCACTGATGCTGCAGATAGGCGATAGTCTGGATTGGATCAAAATACTATGGCCATTCCATCAACCTCTATCCATAAAAGAGCTGATCTGGAGTAAAGCAAATTTATGTCCCCTGACGATCAATCAAAATACCATCCTGGCATCCACAGTTAAAGTGTGGGATATTCATAGAAGGAAATTAGTGCCGGAAATATCCCGATTTTCCACATTCACAGCTCAAGTTTGGTTTCCACCCAATCAGGATCCAGCCTACAGAGAACTCTGGAATCATCAGAATGTCATGTGTTTGATAGATATTGTTACTGATAAAGGGATTCTAGAAAAATCAGAACTAGAAAGGAAAATACAAAAAAGATCCCATCGTACTCTTATCTACAGCTCAAACACATGACTACACAAATTAAAAGAAATGACATACTGGCCAAACCTAAATCAGAATTTGAGCAAATCTTAGATAATCCAATGCCAGTTCGTAAAGGGTTAATTTAAAAAATTTACAATGCAATCCTCCTTACCTGTAACAATAAAGTTCCACCATGCCAAGTTAAATAGCAGCAGGAGTGCAGAAATCTGAACTCAAATGATCAATAAAAGTCTATATGGACTTCAACTCTTCTCAATTCGCCAGTGGTTAACACCAAGCTACAAACTTACAAAATAATACATCATTGGTACTACACACCTAAGAAATTGTCCACAATATCTTCAGCAAAATCACCTCTATGTTGGAAAGGATGTGGAGAAATGGGCACTTATGTCCACTGTTGGTGGGAGTGCAAACACATTGAAAAATTCTGGAATGAAATCTTGGAACAAATAACCCACGTAACTGGCTATATGCTAATAATAAGCCCTGAAATAATCTTTCTGGACCAGTGGCAGAACTCAACTATACCACATATCAGGCGTGATCTCATAAGGATCTTCTTGGTGGCAGTGAAAACTACAATAGCTTCAAAGTGGAAATCACAGAAACCTCCTGCACTAGCAAATTGGTACTCTAAATTATGGGACCACTGCATTGTAGAAAATATCACCGATGGCCTCCTTCAAGCTGAAATATACCCGAGGACAACGGATTTTACAGAAAAATGGCTCCCCTTCATTGAACATATAGCCAAGAATAACATACAACCAAAAAATCCAGTGTACCAAACCATGATGTTATGTAAATTTTAAATCTCTGAACACTCATAACTATACATCCTTATTTGGACCTCGCACAACAAATGACATGTGCAAACGACTTATTAAATTGTTTGGTTCATCATGATACATCTCATCCTCCTGAACAATCGACAACAAAATAAAGCTTTCAGTCTCGTGTAACATCAAAAGAATCCACGCAGATAACCTGAGTTATTGACTCAACAGACATATAACATAGGAATGTCAATATTGTACTTTGCAGCAGCTGCTTTTACTTTTATCTTTAATGTTATTGTTGATGTTATTGTTGTTTATAAAAAGTTAAAATCAATTTTAATAATTTTTTTAAATTAAAAAAAAATTCAATACATTTAAAAATGTACATAACTTCTCTTCTAAACAAATTCCAAGTACCTCATACTGGCTTTTGTAAACTGTTCAAAAATGTTATTTCCTGCTGCTGTACTCTCTTAAGTATACAACATCTTGATAAAACTGGTGGCATCACATTAAGTGAATATCTAGTGTTCACACATTTGAAAAAAAATTTAGATTACCAAGCTATTATCAGGCCAGTCATGGCTGAATCTCAACTCAGAGGGCTACTTGTCCACATGACAAAAATATTTGAGTTTATGATACAACAGCACCTAAATAAATGACAGGTTTAAGAGTGTGTCCTTGATATTGCATAAAATTAACTATTACAGCTTTAAATAAATTTAACAGAGAATATATGTCACTAATTGACTCTGATTAAACTCCTTTAATATTCAGAAATAATTATGGTAGAGCGTTTTAAAGTATGTATCATTGAAATAAAATGCAGTTTCTGTAACCTGAACTTCTCCATCAATCTACTTTACTCGCAAACATTTTTTGTTCTTGTGACAGATCAAATTACCTGACTAAAATATCCTAATACCCACTTCTTCATCAAAACATAATGCTAGCTTTTTGAAGCTGGGATTATATTTAACTCTGAAGAATTCAAAGAAAAAGGCAAGTAAATAAAAGGCCTTTCCACATGTCTATATTTTTATGCAGTATTAACAAAAACATTGTAAGGAATTCAGACCTCATTTACTCTGCTAGCAGTCCAGGAAGGACAGAGATGTGTCTCAGCCCACAAGTTGCTGGGGTAGACCTTTCCTAGCACTCAATGCAGGGATCAGACAGAAATTCTCTAGTTCATAATCAGACTTGAAAGTAGTTGCTTCAAACAGATTCCTTTATGCCTTGAAGCTTGCCACTATTCAGAGAATGTATTTGAAGTCTTCAAGTATGAAAAATAAATTATATTAATATGCTACTATGGTTTCATGTATATTCCTTTATGTTGTTTATACTGATGTTTGCTCTAGATATTTGTTTTAAGAACTGCATTGGCAAGTGGTTCCCAAGTTTTATCTTAATTTGTTGTGCTTTTAAGGTTTTAGATGCATTTAAGATGATAATGGCAGAACTAATGACTAATTAACTAATATTTCTGTTTTGTTTACCTTCACTAAAGAGCTCAGATCCTTATGAGCTGTTATATATAATAGGCTTTTAAAATTAAACTTGTCTATTCCATACTATATACTACAGATGGTTTCATAACATAGTCAGTGATTTTACTGAGCAAAGATTTTGTTTTTCTTAAAGTAGCCTCTTATGTTATGTGTTAAAAATGCAATATAGATATGGTATAATAAATAATAAAAAAGAAACAGAGATTATCCAATACTATCACTTGTGTACTGTACCCATAACAAACCTAAAACATTACTTAGGTGTACCTCTTGCTAGGAATTAAATGATCTTATACAGGAAAGCTAACTAGGACTTCTTAAGGGTGTGTCTATATCTGAATCAGGGTTGACCAGAGTAATCCAGAATAGAGATGGGCACAAATCGAAATACGAACCAAAGTTCAGCTTGAACCGAGCCAGTTTGTGGTTTGCAAACTGGCGGTTCATCAGAGCCCATTTCTGACGAACTGCCACGAACTTTAGGCCAGTTTGTTTGGTTCGTTTTTAGGTTCGTCACTGCAGACAGCCTGGCGCCTAGGCAGTGGAGGTTGGGCTTTCTGTAGACCTTCTGCTGACCCTGAAGTGACCTTCTGCTGACCTGGAAGTGACCATTTGCTGACTTGGAAGTGACGTTTTCATGAACCAAACAAACCGGTTTGCGAACCAGGGAAGGTTCATGAAAGTTCATGGTTCCTGAAACACGATGAACCACAAACTTCATGGTTCATTTTTTCCCCAGTTCGTGCCCATCTCTAATCCAGAACATGGTGATCAATTTACAATCTTTGGTACCTGCCTGAGAAATAAAGTTAACTTGATGTTGCCAACAAGAAAATACAAGAAAGCATAAAAATACATTGTGCTGCCGATGCTGGTTTTTAAGCAATTATCAGGGGTAGATTTATTTATTTTTAAACAGAAGGAATTGTATGAAAAAAGCCTTCTTTCTGGTTAGGGAGGGGAAAGGTTCTATTTACATGAAAAAATACATTAGCAACTAATGTTTAATTTTCAAAAGAGAGATTAATATTACTTCTATTTTGTCATAGGGACAGAATTTTAATATGGAAACTTAAACAGCTTATTCATAGTAAACTTTTTCCTCAGGGAATGAGAACACAACATATATAAACAGATTTTTTTAAAAGGCAACAAACAAGCAGACCTGTAAAAAGACACCTGTCAAACAAAAAGAGAAAGTTAGACTTCATATTACCACAGAAGCATCATCCTTGGCTATATTTTTTAAAACAAGAAATAAGGATAGTTTTTTTTCCCAAACTGGAGACCGTCAAAGTACTGATATTTTATCCATCCTTACCTGACTCAAGCTGCAATTCACTGTTTCTAGGGAAATGAGATTTTCCTTACAACGAATGCCTCCAGTTCTACTGTACTGACTTTCCATTGCCCCATGAAAAAGAGTATCTGGGGAAAGTATCAGTTCTCCCTACAATCCTGGCCACTGCCAGGATTCACTGTAACTTATGAACAAGGTTACTGTAGAAAACTTGAAAAACACTGGTATAAAAGATTCCTCCATTAACTGCAAATGAAAAACATGCTACTCCATGAAATATATATACACTATGGATATATATTTCTCTATTATAATAGAAATTTTAAAATCTTCAACTTACCTCTGCCAACACTACAATCAGGATAAGTTCTGTTTTTGAGTCCGGAAAAAGTGCATTTACTTGGGGTGACATGCCAATCAGGGCACAATTGGTAACTACCGATATAACAGACATTGCTTCAAAAGCAAGCTGAAACAAAAATAAAATTCCTTCAGTAATAATCTGACTATTTTATTCTCCCAGGATCTTATGGACTCCTGATTTTTCTCTATTTTACATTCAGAAGTTTAAAGTACCCACAGATTTGATGGGTATCAACATGAATTCTAACACTAGCTCACCAAGAAGAAACAAACACTCACAAGAAAATGGCCATTTTCCATGCTATATTATTCCTAACTACTTTACTTGTTAAATATTGCATTTGTATAAAAATACTGGGTGCCAGTTACAAAAACGCACAGACAATAACTATGGCATGACCCATTACAAATCTAGCCAAAAAGTAAGAGAAGTTACCATAATGAAGCTTTACAACAAAATGACTGGTGGATACTCCTTCAGGAATTTCTTGAACAGTGGATGAGTTGACAATTCAGCCTCCCCATTAGAAGCAAAAAATGCCCATAACAGCAGTCTGTCTAAAGATATTAAGCTTGAGACTACTCCCCAGGTACATAGGAGGAACTGTGACAGGTGATGCAATTAATGGACGGCTCTACCACACTCACACTAATAGACACTGTTTCAAAAGCAATGTGTGCGGTTTAATCAGTAATATCAGATTCCAATGGGATGCCATCTCCATCAGAAAACTCATCTTCTCACCCTCCAAACAGAGATGGAGTAGCTATCCACTAGGATGCTAGTGTAGTCTCACAAGAAATCTGGAATTTCCTCCTTCAGGCACCAAGTGGTGAGAAAAAAGAAACACTTATTATCCTGGGGCCAGGAAATCATCTGCTTTCAGACAAAGTCATACTATTCTTAAAAGTTAAAATATGCAGAGAGAAAGAGAACAGTGATATAATGAAACCACGCTAGAAAAAAAACAGACATCTGAAGGATGGTAAGCTCTGCCAGATGGTGTTCTGAGGGAAAGGGACTTCAAAAATGAGGTGCCAATACTAAAAAATGTTCGTGTTCAAGTACCTACCACACACCACTCTATGGGAGCACAAAGACAGAGGGGATACACACAGAAAGGCTTGAGACAATGATTATAACTGATGGGCAGGGTGACGTGAGAGAAGGTGTTCCGTCATCAGGTACTCTGGTCCCTGTCTCTTTAGGGCCTTAAAGGTTAAAAAGGGCACTTTAGATTAGGCCAGAAGGCAGTGAAGGTATTTCAGTAGCGGGATAACATATTCTTTGTAACACATAATCTGGCTTCCAGCTGAAACTTTTGTTCGAAGGCAGCCACATACAGTACCCTCACCTGGAAGTGACCATATAACACGTAAATGTAGTCATACTTCTCAAGAAAAGACCACAGTTGGCATACCAAGTTGGCTAGCAACTGGTGCTACATGCTTCTACATGACACTTGTTCAGGATATCCACTGACCTACCTGATTTTTTTTTGTTCTGGAAAGACAGAGCAGAGTGCCATCAGCAGGCTGATGACACAACTCAAAAGTCTCCAGACGATCTCTCTCAGTGGTTTCATGGAGATGCTGAACAACTTGGGAGAGTAGAATGAACCCTGTGGAATTCCACAGGAAAAGTACCTCAAAGTTAGGCAACCATTCCCCAGACCCACCCTTGGGAACTAATCAGTCAGAAAGAAGTGGATCAGCCAACCAATCTAGAACAACAGGATCAACAAAAGCCACCAGGAGATATGATGTTATCCCACTTCTATATCCATAAGAAACAAGGATAACAGATTAAACAAACAAACAATAGACTTAAATGCATTACCTGCCATACACCAATATTTGCTGTAGGCTCTGAAAATGGTCGTTTAAAGATGCTGCACATTTTTAAGGCATCAGTATACATCTCTGTGACATTGTTTAGCACTGCAAAAACAGCTGCTAAAGGGTAGACGCATGAAAAAAGACTCACGTAGCCAAATAGCAAGAACAGCTCCAAATAGTCATCAAAAGTACCCTGGAAGAAGAAAGAACACTTTGCCCATAAATACTTGTGATGATCCTGGCATCTATGCATTTTCTAACTTTAATTAGGAAGATTAAAGTAGAGAATAGCTGTAAAATGGAGAGTGTAAGATTAAAGTAAGGAGGGAGTAAGCACTGAATGCTGTTCTCATTTCTCAAATGGCCTCATCTGAAGTTCAAAGAATTCTCCTTATGCATCCACCCTTCTAACATTAGTAAGAAAGCTACTCATGCATTTATTTACTTCACTGACACCCTATTTTTCTCCCCCTTGGGACCAAAGTGGCATTCTCTCCTTCCTCATTTTAAGAGTGAAAAAACAATAATGGGGCAAGAGCTCAGTGCTTTCCACTAAAAATCACAAATACTACTATTGGGATAGACAGCATACACACTCAATGGAAAGAGTGAATTCTCTAAGACTCTGGGTTGATCTAGTATGTTCTTAAAATTAAGGCATATCTTCAAACTCCATTCCGAATGCAAATGGTTTATTAATAGTCACTTTCCAGGTATAATGAATATGAAGGTTCAACACAGCAGAAGAGTTAGTCAGCTTACCAAGTAAGTATCCATTCCTTTTTCCAGATTAATTTGCTCAAATAAAGACAAGTCGGTATCTATTTCCAATGACTTCACCTTTTTTTTAACCGTTTTATTCCGTCTCTTTTGGAGCCAGTAAGGCAGTATGGCTTCTACACATTGATTAAGGATTTGTGAAGTTATCAGCAAAGTTGCCAAGCTCTGAAAGAATATAAAGAAAAGCAAAAACATTTAACACAACTGGCAGCAGTCTTAAATTAGTATACAATCAAATACAGTAATATATCAAACAGGATCTCCCTTTGGGGTCAAGAGACGTACAGTGGTAGCCACAGAAACAGCGCTGGTTTTGCAAGACTGGTAACATTTTTATTCATATCAGTGTAATTAAATTAACAGTTATTAGGGACTTCAACTTTTAGTTACAAAATGAGAGATAAAAAATAACTGGAAGAATGTAAAGCAATTTTTCAGGCTCTGGAAATGAGATCTTACCATATCACTTATGTTCAGAGCCCCATCATGAGTCCAGCTGTACCACTCCTCTACTTTTCGCTCATCTCTCCCCAACCCAGATTTAAAAAGCTGAAGCTTGTAGTTTAAACTTTTTAAAATAACATTTTTCACAAATGCATATGTTGCCACACTTGCTATATGTTTCAACAAACTATGATGGAATTTAAACAAAATAGCTTACAAGTGTAAATAACAGTTAAACCGTAAAAAAATAACAAAACAATACCCAGTGAAGCCAGTTCAAAATCAGACTAAAATTTTAATGGTGTATTTGTGTACTGCTTTTAATGGTTTTTGTGGTTTTAATTTGTTTTAATTTGTTAGCTGCCTTGGTGGCCCAATGAGGGCAGAAAGGTGGGGTAAAAATCTTGTAAATAAATAAAATAAACAACAGCAATAATATATTTAAAATATATAATATGAACAACAATAGAAATATGAACACCAAAAGAAAAATACAAACTCAACAAATTCCTGAGACAACAGAACGTCTTCACCTGATGGAGAAGTCAGGTAGATGGACTGGTGTCAGGAAGACAGATATGAGGAGGGTATTTTTTAACTGGAGTGCCACAGCCAAGAAGGTTTGTTTTTTGCCACTGTCCATCTCACCACAGAGAATGGGAAGGGGGGGGGAGATAAACAGAGCCTCCAAAGTCGATCACAATCACAGAAAATACACATTGTTCTTATTAAAATCATGAGTGATTGCAACATCAAAATGCACAATTTCCAGGGAAGAATGTTAAACAAATAAAGGGTACATAGAACAGAAATAAAAGTACACTAAAGTATTTTGTGAGAGAAAACCCAGTTCTCTTAGAATAACCCAAAACTGTGTGGAGAAACAGAAATGTAATACTAAGCACTTGTTGCTACAATTTAAATTGTTCTAAAGCTCCCTGGACAATCTGTTTGGTCAAGGAGAACATAAATATTTTAAATTAACAATGAATAAAAGTTGAAGGAAGTAGATAAACAGCTGCAATGTGCTTTAAGTGAAGCAAACTAGAGAAATATTGTATCAAACATGGAATAAAGCTATCAAATGATGGGAAGAATGCTTTAAGTTAAATATTAAGAAAAACTACAAGAACACTTTAGCACTAGCACAAACTGTCCTGAGTGGTTTTGGAACCTATTTCCTTATCAACAAATATTCAGTATTATGCCTAATTCATACTGATATAAACCAATAATAATTATTGGAGATACTAAAAATAAATCAACTGAAATCTTTATCTATATATATAAAGACAAGTGTCCTGACTGACTCATCATCGCCCAGCCCAAATCCCTGGACCTAGAAACATGAAATTTGGGGAGAACGTTCCTTTCATGATGTAAACACCCACTAAGAAGGGATTTTAAGAAATTTGCACTCTACAGGGTAAAAAGGGGTAAAATGTATTTTCCCATAGAGATATAGCTTCCCTGTGTGGCTGGCAGGCTACTTCCTGCTTGCCCCCCCACCGCCCCGCCAACTGCCAACTTGGCCACTCTTCCATAATTGGGCCAGCCTTTCAAGGTCATTTGCATATGCAGCCAACATTCTGAACAGTATGCAGTTACTATTGAAAGTCATTGAATGTGTCCTGAGCTAAAATGCATCTCCCTGTCTTCCCCTCAAAGTTCACTCTGCTTGCCAATCTCCATGTAGGGCCTGGCTTTCCTGTGTGGCTGACAAGCTCCTGCCTGCTTGCCCCCCCCCCCCCGGATTGGTCAGCTGAGTAACTTTGTGTTCTGAGGTAAAAACCAAGTCAAGAAAACTGCAGACAGTTGAAGAAAGATGGTACAAAACTCCTAAATAGGGATTTTATATAAAAGTCAGTATGGCAACTGGGTTTTGAAATGTTCATAGGGAGGTGGTGCACAACCTTTCTAGGCACCATTTCAATGTGAACCTCTCACATGAACTTGTCAAAGTGGCCACCACACCACCCCTCCCTCAGTCCAACTCCACCTCACACCTCTCGTAGCCATCACCTCTTACTGCCCCCAAGAAGTTTCCTGGTAGACATCTTTCAAGATACGCTGACACTAAAAGGAGGAAACAACTTAGAGATGTGGCAAAGAATTATGTACATCGTACTCCTGCAGTGTACTGAGCAGCAGTGGCCAAGTACCAGCAAGGTCACCCCGAGGTGCACAGAGCAGCAGTCTTTCTATGAGTAAAGCAATCCTGGAGGACGAGTAGAGAGGCACTCACTTCCACGGAAGGTCAAGGCTCACTCAGGCACGGCATATGATCATTTGCTACTTTCAAGCTGCCTCTTAACCTCATCCACGCAGAAACACCCCTGTTCCACATCTCAAAACAAAGCAACTTGGCCCAAGTGCTGCAGAACTGTAAGTTCATTGTTTGGGATGAGAGTACCATGGCACACAAGGGGTGTTTTGAGGCACTGACCATAACCCTCAAAGATGCCAGGGGCAACGAGAAAGTGATGGGGGGGAGTCACCATGCTACTGGCTGGAGACTTCCAGCAGACTCTGCCAGTAGTCCCAAGGGGAACTTGAGCTGACAAGGTTACTGTGTGTGTCAAGGTGTCATATCTGTGGCCCCTCATCAAGAAACTCTCACTAAGAAAGAACACGAGGGTCCACTTGAGAGGCGAGGTGTCTGCTGGAGAATTCTCTGAACTCCTACTAAAAATAGGGGACAAAGAGTATCCCAAGTCCAAGGGAAAGGTGACAATCCCTGCAGACCTGGGCACAGTACTGACGACCCCAGCAGACCTAACAGCCATGATATACCCAGACACTGATGGTGGCAAGAATTGAGGGAGGACTGGTTCTCACATGGGCAGTTCTACATGGCCTGCTCCATAGTGAGCTCACCGAGCAGCCTGGTGATCCTAGCACCTGAAGGGAAAACCACCAATGTGGTCTACAAAGAAGTCCTTCAGTAGAAAAAAAAACAGTTGTACATATTTTTCACTTTATTTATTGCATGACAATCTTTTCCTTTTAAAAATCTCTTCAATAAATGTTACATTTTGAAATTCACTTCATCAGTTTTTGGCATCAACACGCTTCGCTTTATTCAAACACTTTTGTGAAGCTCGGGAACTATGCTATTATACTACAAAACCAACTTTTTAAAAAACCCTCACAAACCAAAAAATGTTACATACCCATAAGTATTATAACTGGATTTAAAGTAGTTAAATACCGTAGCGAAGCACAGGTATCAAGCTAGTCATCAATATATCTAATTCTCAACATGGCCCCGCCTATGGATACTTAAATCCATTGATTGAAGCCCCGTGGACTGACAAGAAAAATCTTACTACAAACCTCAGAAAAGCCCCAGATTTGCAGAAAAATCTCAAATCTAAAAAAAAAAATACATGAAGGAAGGGGGTTAAACCCCCTCCCAAAATGACAGAAGCAACAGGTGTGCCTTTAAGAAACAAATGCCTTCTGTGACAGTTGTCAGGCAAGGAACAGTATTGCCAGAGTTCAAGCCTTGGTTTCTTTCAGTAAAAGGCAGAGGGAGGGTACTGGGCCCTCCATAGAGTTATTTTGGCCTTTTTGGAGGATTCATTGGTGGCAGGCACACCAACAACCACTGGGTGACTGGCTACCAACCAACTTGCATGACTCAGTTAAGCCTAGCTGCCTGCTACTGATCAACAGCAGCTACCCCACACAAAACTCAATGTGGTGTATTGGTTAGAGTTTCAAATTAGGATCTAGGAGACCCGGGTTCAAATCCCCACTCTGATGTGGAAGCTTGCTGGTTGACCTTGGACCAATCATACATTATCAGCCTAGTCAACCTCACAGGGTTGTTGTGAAAATAAAATGAAGGAGAGAAGAATAATGTAAGCTGGGAGGGGAACTGGAGTGAAACTTAAGTAAATAAATTATAAAGATGGCTGAACATGGGAGTCAGATAAGAGGCTGGTTGGCTGGTGAGTGGGAAGGAAAGAAGGAAGCAGGAAAAGGGGAGAGGCTATAGGGGCTTTCAGGGAAGGGAAAGAAGAAATAGTGAGGGAGAAGAAACTGATATGTACCCCCACAATTTCTTGTGGGTCTCCCACTTGTAAGACTATATTTATGGCAAGCAATCACATAGCTTCAAGTTAGCAGGACTTTTTAGAAACTCTATCTATAAAAACATAAATAAATCTCTTTTCAAAAAACTTACCTGTCTCAAAAGTTTCATATCAAACAAGACAAAAGCGATGTAGAATAAAGAGGCAAAACAGTTTAAAAAGTTGAACTGCAAAAGACAAAACACAGTAGTTCAATTGTATCAGTAGCCTAGTTCAGGGATGGACAAGGTAAGGTCCAGGTAATATATCCAACCTAGAAAGGCCCATGCAGCCTGTGCTGCCACCATGTGGAAATCTATGTACAAACTAGTCATTGGAAAAAGTTCCAGTGAGTTGTCCACAGGCGTTACATTGCCAACCCTGATTTAACTCAGTTAAACAGCTGCAATCCAAATTTTGTACTAAAGGTTCACATCTAATTAATTTTTTCTAAGAAGTTTTCAATATTTAGGTCCTTTTGGTTAAATCATCTTGAGAATGAAAATTGATTGCTCAATATCTACTTTTTCATAACAGAGAACAAGATCTACAGGTAATTTAGAAAGAACCCAAGATCCTCATTCAAGTACACCATCCTTATTTACTTTGAAGAAGTGTGTGCAGAATCAGCACTTGACCAAAAGGATTGTATCAATATGTGACACAGTAATTACAATATAAAGAAACATTTTAAAGATAATCCAGTGACCCAACCTATGCTATAGTTAATCTCCAATGACAGTCTCATATTCAGGCTGCAATCATATACATACTTCCCTTGGAAGTGAATCTCACTTAACAAAGCGGGATTATTTCTGACCAAAAACCCAAAGAATGGGACTTAGAATGCCAAATACTGTATATAATTCCCAAGGAAAATTTCCCACTAAGCCATGTTGAAAATTGAATCATGCAGGAAGGAAGCGTCCAGACCTCCCTATGCACAAGCAAAATGTACTTTGCTTGCACAAATTGCTCATAATTTTCCTCCACATACATCTCAACATTGCATGACCATCCAGAATGGTTTTGAGCAAACAAGAATCTGCAATCAGGGAAAAATTGACAACCCCTCCCTCTCCACATCTCTATGTTCAGACAGAAGAAATTTCTGATCACATGGTTATCTTTGGTCCCAAGGAAATATTCTCTAACTGAGAAATGAACAGAGATAATCCAAAACACAATTAAAGCAATTTCAACCATACATACCACCAAGACTTTCAGAATTAGGTGATTCTGATATGAAGATTCCAATCTATGGTTTTCTGTAATGTAATAAGTAGCCCCAATCAATGAAAAATGCATAAACCTGATACACATTAGATACCACTTAGAGCCAGCGCAAGTAAGACAGTAACTTTATCCAAATATAATATATGTAAGTCATAACCTGTGAAAAGCAAAGAGATGTGCTATATCTAAATTAAAACAGCACCTTGTTATCCATACACATATACACTGACTACTTGGCTGCATTCAGACCACGTCCCTAAAATTACAACATACCAATAACCTTAACTAAATATTAAATACTGGACATATGCTCTTATAAGGCTCATTGAAACCAACCTTAGCTTAGCTGCTGAGGGAACTTTCTGACAACTCTGCTATACAGATCTCCCCCACCCGATGAAGCATAGGCAAAACATATAGGGGTTAAGTTTAATGAATATGTTTTCCCCACTACATGATATTGTTTGCCTTTTCTTGTTCTACCTATGGATGAGGCTGTAATGATTTTAAGTAAATGTGGGTATGTGTCTTTAAATGCTTGGTGTAGTATAGATGAAGAGTGGGGGTGAAAGAGAGGGATGAGTGAGTGATATGATTGGTTGATGACAGTGTGTGGGCAGAGTGAATGCAGTTTTAGACTGAGAATGGAGAAAGAACAGTCAGGGAAAGAGAAGCAAGCTGTGTGCAGCCTTAGCATGTTTATGTTGTCTGAGAGAAATATAACCTATGTGGAAACCTGAACTGTGTGTTTGTGAAAGAACATTCAGTCAGGGAAAAGCAGGCAAACTGTGTGTGCACCTGAGAAAAGGTCTTACTTGTAATGGAGAGAGCAATTAATATCAAAAGCAGGCAAACAGTGTATGAAGCCTGAGAAAAGATTTGTGTGACTGAGTTTAAGTAACTTTAAGAATTGAGAACTACTCTTTTGAAACCATCGAGTTTTAGAAATAATATGAAACCGACACGCTTCTTATAAAAATAAACATTTACTTTGTTTGTTTTATATATCCCAGAGTATCTGCCATTCCTATATCCCATTCCTTTCCTTAGGGCCACATAGTACCATGAAAAAGCCTGACCCTTGGGCATGTTACTAAAAGGAGAAATTTAAGTTATTCTGGAATTTAATTCTCGGTGGCAGCAATCTACCAAGAGGGGGCAAGAATAAAAGGCTTAAAGACCAAATTGACCCATGAGAAAGAAAGGGGTCGTAGCAGAGGCTCTCTTGTGGACTCACCAAAATCATCAATGTATCTTCAACATTATTTTTTAGTTTTCTAGTCAAAATTATCCTGCTCAATGCATTCTAAATTCTTTAGTCTGTCAAAACTGTAGCAACGGAAAAGATTTTGTGTTGGGGGCAAGCACATCGTTCACCTTTGTAACATGTTTTAGGAACAATAAGATCTTGGTACTGTACCAGTAACCCCTTTCTCTTCAACATCTTTTTGGTTTTGTTGTTACACTGTCCTACACCAAAGAATACATTAAATGCTTCTTGTATGCCATTAAGCTTAACTATTCATAAAGAGTTCTGACTTCAGTGGTCTGCTAACACAGTCCCAGTAACTAAATTAATCAGATAATGTACTAACATCACAAAAATGTAGTAAAAACTTTAATCTTTAAGATGCTTCTAGACTCCTATTTAATTTTGCTACAAGAGAGTAACATGATGACTACCCCCTTGTAATTAACATCAGAACAACTATCTCAGGATTTTCAACATGTTTTAATCCAAATCATATGTCAAGAATTTCTCATATTGCAGTCAAAGCCCATTAAACATCATGAAAATAATGGTACTCTGCACAGCCTTTATATTTTTTGGGTGTTACTTGATTAGTGAGTTCCCCACACAATGCTAAATAAAACATTCACTTTCCATTAGAGTTCTCTGTTACAATTATACTGAAATTTGCAATATTTCATAAAGAGTGTTTAAGCAAAAAAAATCTTACATTCAAAGTGAATGTCTGTTCATTACCAAGGCAGTCAGTCAATTATAGAGTTTTTGTGTTAATGACTGCTCAGTTTTTAATCAAAAGATCACAATGCCTCTTTTGAGGATACTGAAGGAAGGGCATAGCTTCTTCTACATGAAAGGTAACTTTCAATTTGACAAACAAAAACTACCAATTAATATTAGAAGGCTGCAGGTTTGGAATTTTTCATAATCTTCTTTCATTAGTTTGGAAACTTAGAATATAGGCTGTTTCATTATTGGAGTAAAACAAAAATAGTTCATTTTTAAAATAAGACCTCAACAGTATTATAAAAGATTTTTAAGATATGCATCAATGTTGATTTCACTAAGCACTGTCAGTTTCAGTTATATGCAATTTTCTAAAAGGAAAGACAAAACAAAATACGGCTTGGAGAATCAAAAACAAGCCAGAGGCTGGCTTCATAGATCTGTCCTCTCCTCAACTTGCACATCTTCAGCTTGCAGTTCAGCACTCTTTCACATTTCCATTATTTCCTAAGATGAAATTTTAGGGCCATTGTGCTCAGCTCCTGTTCCTAAACTAGGCTTTGGGGACAGAGCTGGAAACTCTTCAATGATCTGCACAACTACAAATAGTTTCTCTCTATCAAAATAAATAATTCTACAGATATTGTGACAATCATCCCCAAAAGCCCCAGCTGTCCTCTAGGGCTCTATAATGATAGCCTCGCCCTCAGACAAATTCAAGCGATTATCAGCCAATCAGAGCCAGAAGCTCCACTGAGGGTAAGCAAGCCTCAGTTTTAAATGAGGGAGGACTACTCTTCTCAGGTAGGGGCTTGGAGACTAGACATGGGCACGAATCGAAATACGAAGCAAGTTTCATCATGAAACAGGCCATTTCATGTATCGTGAAAGAGTTTTGTGGCGCTGCGGTTATCACAAAATTATCACAAAATTCACAACTTTTTGGCCTGTTTCATTAGCTTCGTGAACGATTCATAATTTCAGACAGGCTAGCGCAGATCTATTGATTCCCGAGGCAACAATCTGCCCAGACCTTTTGTTGCCATTGGAAACCCCAATCATAGCCCACTTACCCTTGATTGGCAGCTCTCCTAGCTATCTAGAGAGCTTCCATTCTGCCCTATACAGCCTGGAGCTGGGGGTCAATCCCCTAGGTAACCAAGGAGGTGGGGCCTTCTGTAGCCATGGGCACACCAATTTCACCCCTCCAAACCCTGTTAGGCAGGTCTGTCAGCCAACCAACTCCTGTTCTGCTCTACGTCAGCATCTTCCCAGCCCAGCTCTACACCACAGCTGGTGCTTCGTCCTCCTCTGATCCCGCAACTCCCGGTCCCGGTTTCAGTCATGAACTCTGGCAGCACTTCCCTTCCCACCCTTCCCATTGACCTTCCCGATCAATGTATTGCAAACTGGGAGGGTGGGTGGAGGAGAGCCTGCTGAAGTCTTCCTGCAAGTTTGGCATCTCTGGGTGTGAAGGGGGCCGTTGAAATGCCCCAGGTTCTGACGAATCATGAAACTAACTAATCATTTCAACAAACATGTCAATTTCATGAAATTTCATGATTTGCGATTCGTGGATCACGACGAAACACGAAACTCTCATTCCATTTTTTTCTGTTTCTTGCCCAAGTCTATTGGAGACTCTGGTTAAGAGTGTCAGATTAGTAAGCTTTTTATTGGGTTTTTAGGTAGGGTGGGTAGGCTTGGGGGAGGAAGCTTATTTTTAGGTAATATATAAGCACCCTGGAAAAAGACAGAAGCGCCAAATCTACCTGGGCAGTTTCTGAGAGTCAGAAATTGTGAAGTGAATGGGGAAACCTATAACTTTGAGGGAATCTACATTTTGGTAAACCTCCTGACAAGATGTAAACTTCCTGAAGAACGGAAGCACGAATTTACTTTAGTATTTAATCTAGAGGAAGAAAGGTTGTAATTATGGGTATGCAGTGTGGTTCGGAATTCAGATTAAAAAACAGACTTTGGGCTGATTCAGTAACATCCAGATATTCCAAATCAAAAATCAGGTATCCCGAATTTTTACTGAATAAAAAAAATGGTAAAATCCTGCCATTGTTTTCTATGGGGAAATCACTCTGGGAGCTATCCAGAGGGCTAGAAGAGTCATATTTCAACTACACTTCACCAAATTTGGAGGGAACCTACTCTTGACTGTCCTCTAGAGTGACACTGTTGCAACTTAGAGCCAAGCTACAAGTGACGCCTGACACAGGTTGGACACTTGTCAGCTTCCCTCAAGTTTTGATGGGAAATGTAGGCATCTTGGTCTTGCAGCTGTAATGGAGAGCCAAGATGTAAAACCAGGACGCCTACATTTCCCATCAAAACTTGAGGTAAGCTGACAAGTGTCCAGCCTGTGTAAGGCGTCACTTGTAGCTTGGCTCTTAGTGACACTGTTGCAACTTAGTCCAACAGAACCAGTGTCATTCAAAGCAGCCAGACACTGAATTCAGTGGGGAAACACCACAGAACAGAACCAAGCAGTACCTAACCACAAGCACAAGGCATTCCGTTGCTTCAGTTTGCTTTTGTTGGGCTAAGTTGCAACAGTGTCCCGTGATTCAGTTTGGTTTGAGTGGAATAGATGCGAATCTCTCATGTGGTGCTGGTCACCTTCCTTCACTTTGATTCCGGAGGGATGCCATGACGGAATAGCCGTCTGTAATTAGTGCTGCCAAGTGACCTGCTTTGCCCAACAACAAAAACACTGGAGCCAAGACGTTGTGATAAAGTGCAGATGGTGTATTATACAAGTCCATATAATACAGGTGCAAAAGTGCTCAGCATACATACAGAGAGAGCAAAACCAGAGTCCAGTCCTTAGGTCAGTTACCAGAGTTATCCAAGATTGTTCTGAGCGACAAAGGTTTGCACCAGGCACCAAGCTGAGCAGATCAGCAACGCACAAACCTTTGGCTGGACTTTTAAGTGTCCACTAGCCTATAGGGTGAGTTGGAGTCAGCCAACCAGCACACGGCTGATGCAATCTTGCCGCAATCCCAGCTTAATTGATCAGGTGTGAACTGTCAGAGAAATTGCTGACTCACCCTATGCTCTATGTTAAAGGGCACAACAGCCTTTACACATGTGCAAGTGAGTTTATATTCTGACACTCCTGCTAAACTCCTTGCCACATGTCACATATCGTTTATATATATTATACACAGCTGACCTTACATATTTACACCATCAAACAACCGTTCAGTGAATATGTTATGTTTTATCACATCCAACCCTTTGGTAAACATGTCAGCTATGTTTTGTTCAGTGTTGCTGTATTGCAGGTCCACCAACCCTTTGTCAACAGCTGCTTTTACGTTTTGATACCTGATCCCTATGTGCTTGGAGCGACTTTTAAAGTTCTGCTCCCTAGCTAACTGAATAGCAGCCGTGTTGTCACAGTGTATAATGACCTTGTTTTGGGCTATACCAAAATCATGGCATAGCGAAGTAAACCACTCCACTTCTGTGACACAGGAACTTAAAGCACCAAATTCTGCTTCTGCGGAACTTAGGGATATAAACGTTTGTTTTACTGCCTTCCACTGAACCAGGGCACCACCCAAATAAATAGCTATACCAGTGGTGGATTTCCTTTGCTCCCTGTCCCCCCAACTGTAGTCTGAAAAAGCGAACAGGTTTGTATGGCTGGCTGCCAGAGTTAGTTTCCTGTTGCTAGTGCCCTTGAGAAACCTCAAGACTCGTTTGGCTGCCACCCAGTCAGATTGCCTAGGACTGGCATTCTTCTGACAAAGACGGTGTACAGCGTACGCGATATCAGGCCGAACCCAGGAGGACAGATATAGGAGAGATCCCACCAGTGATTGATATAATGTTGTGTGAGGAAAAAGCTCACCTTCTTCATCACAGCTATTTGTAATTATGGGAGTGTTAACTGGCTTGGCTTCTGCCATGCCAAATTTGTCCAGGAGCTGCAGGATTTTTCCCTCTTGGGACAAAACATAGGTTCCATTTGAGTGCCTGGTCACTTCCACCCCTAGGTAGTGTCTTAAGGGGCCCAGGTACTTTAGTTGGAACCTTTCCTGCAGCTTGCACTGGAACCATGTTAGGTGCTTCTCATGCTCTGTTATGAGACATAGATCATCTACATAAACCAGTAAATGCACCCATTTACCTGCCCTTTGTAAGGTATACAGACATGAGTCAGCGTTGCTCTGCTTGAAACCCAGAGCTTTTAGTGCCTGATCCAGGCATTGGTTCCATTGCCGGGCACTCTGTTTCAGCCCATACAAAGCCTTGTGCAGTTTTAAATGCATACCTTTTTCTCCCATGGGAAAACCTGGAATTTGATCCAGGTATAGACTTTCTTCAAGATCTGCATTGAGGTAGGCAGTTTTTACATCAAAGTGGAAAGCTTTCCACCCTTTGAAACCTGCTACAGCCAATGCAGTTCTGAAAGTCTCGGTTTTTACTGTTGGGGAAAAGACTTGGTCATAGTGTATCTGATTTACCTGTGAGAATCCCCTAGCGACCAGTCTTGCTTTGTATTTTATAGAACCATCCTCCAGTGGTTTCTTTTTAAAAATCCACCGGCACCCAATTACCTTTTCACCCTTGGGTAGCCACCTTGGTGACACAACCTTGTGGGTAATGAGTGACTGGTATTCTTCTTGCATAGCAGCCTTCCAGCCCTCTTGCTCTTTTTGTGGCAGTTGTTGAACCTGCCAAAAATCCTCTGGCTCAGAGGTGTAAACATAATTTATGGCCTGTGAATAGCCCAGCCGGTCTGGCGGCACACCTTTGTTTTCCCTCTGTGACCTCCTCGGCACAGCCTGCATTTGAGCAGGGCTGGAGGAGGGAGAGGAACTGTTTGTTTCTGCAGGAGGGGGAGATCGGCTGACAGCCGACTCACCCTCCTCTTGCTTCACAGCATGCCGTTTCTTCGGGCTGGGAGTTTTTGGAGTGATGACGTTCTCCTCCTGCTGTGGAGGGGCCAGAGGCAATAGCAATTGTGAGTGGTTGCTATCACCTAGCCTCTCCCAGCGAGAATTTTCCTTAAACCCCGCGGACCGGCTGAAAATCACCTCATTTCTATCACCCAGGAACCTGTAGGCTTTTGAACCTGACTGATAGCCAAGAAAAACCAGCTCCCTGGCTTTCTTGGACAGGGTCCGTCTCTTACCCAAAGGGACGTTTACAAAGGCTTTGCTCCCAAAGACCCTGAGGTGATTTATGTTAGGGTACTTCTTATACAGGGCATGATATGGAATGTCCTGTATTGAAGAAGTCCAAGTCCTGTTGGCCAAATAGCAGGCAACCTTCATAGCTTCAGCCCAGAAGTGTTTCTTCAGACCACTATCAGGCAAAAGGGCTTGCATTTTTGTTTTGAGAGTCTGTATCCACCTCTCAGCCACACCATTCTCCTGAGGAGACATAGTGTTGGCAAGCCTCTGTTCAACCCCTTGCTTTTGCAACCATGCCTTTAATTGGTTTGAACAGAACTCGCCCCCCCTATCTGACTGGATAGATACCACAGCAGTGTCCAGCTGTCTCTGAACTCTGCTCATCCAGTACTTGAGTGTACTAAAAACCTCTGATTTATGTTTCATGGGATACACCCAACAAAACCTTGTACAGTCATCCACTATTACAAGCACATATTGGTTCTTAGACACACTTTGAGGAAAGGGGCCAGCCACATCCATATGAACCAGCTGAAGAGGCTTGGCTGACTGCCTCTGGCTGTGTTTGGCTACTGGGGCTGCCTTGCTTTTTACTTCCTTGCAGATATTGCAGTCTAGGAAAGCATTGCAAGGCTTTACCTTTACCCCTAGCAGTCCCAAAGTTTTCTCCAAAGCCCCAAAAGAAGCATGCTCAAACCTGCGATGGAGAAAGTGTATACACCCATCGTGGTAAGGGCGGTTACTCACATGGCTAATGGTAGGAGAGTTCTTAACCATGTAAACATTGTTAGTTCGTGGTCCAGACAGCAGCTCCACTCCGTCCCTGGAAATTGTACACTCTCCGTTAGCAAAGCAAACAGCAAAGCCTGCTTTGTCAAGGTCAGCTACAGAGAGTAAGTTATTTTGCAGGGATGGGACACAAAGCACCCCCTCCAGGGAGTGCTTCAATGCAGGAAAACAAATCTCCCCTTGACAGACCGTTGAAGCAGCTTTGCCGTCTGCAAGGGAGACATGGCTGAGCCTGGGCTCTGTTTCAGTGACCAACAAGTCACGCTCACAACAAAAAGATTGTGTAGCACCCGAATCGACTAGCCAGATACTCCCACCAGACACAGAGGGTCCAGCAGACACCAGTGCTGTTTGAGTACGCTGGGTCACACCACTGCTTGCGACTCCTGCTGACTTCTGCTGCTTTTTCTTCCTCCGGCTGGATGGGCAGGCATTCTTTAGATGCTGTGTAGAACCGCAGGCAAAGCAATGACGGACACGCAGTGCAGTTTCCTCGCTGGAAGCTTTCTCCGGCAGGTGCTGGGACACTCCTCCGCATTGTTTGTTGATTGCACAGCTCTTTAAGGTCGTAGCAGTTTTTGCTTCTTGCTGCCTTGATTCCTCCTCAAGCAGCAACCCAGAGACGAGGCCCATCGTTAAACTGTCCACGTCTCTTGCCTCCAAGGCTGTAATGAGGCTATCAAACCTGGCATCCAGAGAGCTGAGCAGGGCGAAGACTTTGTCCTGTTCAGGCAGGATTTTTCCTCTCTGAGCCAGCTGTTGGAAAAAGCCCTCCATCCGAGTCAAGTGAAAAGACATCGACTCCCCCGGCTGTAGATAGCACCGGTAAAGCCTTCTTGTCAGAGTAATGAGTGAGCCCGCTCCTTGCCTCACATGTAGCCTTTTCAAAGCGTCCCATGCAGCTTTGGCAGAAGCAGCTCCCATCACATGGACAAGCTGAGTCTTATCCACACTCAAAACGATGGTGGCCAGGGCTTTTTCAATGTTAGTCTGATCTGCAGGCGTGGGAGCAGCGGGAGGGTTGCTTACAGCAGTCCACAGCCCTTCCCTTTTTAGATAATGTTCCATCCATACTGCCCACGTAAAATAGTTATCGGCTCCCAGCCTTTCAGCCGGCATGAGAGCCATTTGTGCCATGGTTGTTATCTTGCACTCTGCAGGACTCCCACGCACTCACTGCACTCACAGCTGCCTTAACGGGTCCAGGCACCGGCTTGTAACCAGTCAGTGTCTGTTCCAACCCTTGAGCTGCCACACAACGATCCAAACAATGCTCCAGCAAACCAACAGGTTCAGTTGCAGGCGGCAGGTACACTGGCGCAGCGGAAGCGTCCTGGGCCCATAACCCTGACGGAATAGCCGTCTGTAATTAGTGCTGCCAAGTGACCTGCTTTGCCCAACAACAAAAACACTGGAGCCAAGACGTTGTGATAAAGTGCAGATGGTGTATTATACAAGTCCATATAATACAGGTGCAAAAGTGCTCAGCATACATACAGAGAGAGCAAAACCAGAGTCCAGTCCTTAGGTCAGTTACCAGAGTTATCCAAGATTGTTCTG